>NC_071354.1:95530048-95850957 GCF_943734655.1 Sabethes cyaneus | reverse complement strand
ATAAATTATACCGAAAAACCTTAAAAGCAGCCGTGGAATTTCGGTATGAGTTTATGTTCATCGATTGAGTTCAGCACGAATATATTGCCATGGGTTTCTGGTAGCACCCCGTAGCCCCTCAGGAGTTCGTGCGACTGCTATTTGCTGTTTAGGCAGGACATTTTTTGCATCTTTTAGGCAGGACGGTACTCAAGCAGCTCTTCAGCGGTGTACTGCATATTCTGTAAAGCCTTAATGGAAAGTTCATACTATATAGAAGAATAAATGAGTCCTGTTTACTGTTCCTGTTCCATGTGTTAAAAAAAAGTTTTCATTCAAAAAATCGAGCTATTTGTTTTAAAATTCATCAGTACGTAAGAGGGGGTTAACATTTTTAAGGTATTTGAAGATTTTACTGGTTTTACTGAACTTTTAAATACAGGGATACCTCGATATAAGACAATTTATGATTTCAAAAAGTTGTCTTATATCGAAATTGTCTTATATCGAAGCACGATTTTTTCAAAAAACAAATGTCATTGGCGGTCGCCAATTTGGCTCTGTGTTGTGTGTTTACATTTTTTGAAGTATTTATTATTGTTTGAACTATTAGTTTTTTACAATTTTTAGGGTTATTTTGAAATAATGAACATCTTCATGGCGCCGATATTGGCATGGAAAATTAGCCCTGGTATCGTTACTAGCTGTGTCAAAGGAATAGATTTGATATAAGACAAAATTGTCTTATATCGAATTGTCTTATATCGAGGTTGTTTTATAACGAGGCTGTCTTATATCGAGGTATCCCTGTACCTAAACTGAAATTACACATATTTTAGCATCATTTTATTTCAAACCAGAAGGGTTCCGGGTAGTAATACTCTATGGTGACTGCCAAAACACTGAAAAACAGCTACTTTTAAATACGCGGCTATAAAGCGGTTTTGGCTATAATTTTAATTTAATTTTAGAACATTTACGTTCAGAAATGATTAAAGATAAACATAAAAGTAAAATACAGTACAAAGACTTGATAAGTATGTCCTAAAATTCTTATTTAAAAATAGGTCCATTCAAGATCAGAATTCGGATTGGTCCATTCAAAATCATGTATGTAAAAGTATCCAGTATTCAGTCATTTAACAGTTGGAATAGACCAACTTTTAGAAACGATGAATTCATCACCAATTAAAATATTGATGAATATAAAAGGGAACCATTTTATTTCCTCGTTCAATGGGAGGATCGGAAAGGGGGTTTTTCCAAGCCAATTCTTTCCCAAATACATGATGAAATATGTTAATCTTTCTTAATACTGATAATTCGTCGACGCGTGACACCTTTTCGCGACTGTCTGTCTTTCCCGCCCATGCGCAGATACTCTGATTTATACATAATGTTTATAATATTAAAAAAAGTATAAATTTTGGAAGAAATTTTCTAGGACACGTTGTAACTATATTAGACAGAGACTTAAAGGTTCAGTTTGTATGAAAATTGCGATCAATACAGTTATATTTGAGTAGATATTGAGTCATAACCTTAAGGTATCTGTCTTTACCGTCCTTCCCCTACATCATAAAGGTTGAAATAGTAATGAATGACCAGTCCACAGATTATATTGCAATAAATATGATTATGCGTAGCTTAATGCTGGATGCTTAAAGCTTGACATGTTTCAATAATCTTACTTTAACTCGCTTGTGGCTTTTAAAAGGTGGTTCTACAATTGATGAAGGGACGGTAGGGGAAAGAAATGAAAATTTTTTGGTGAAGGAGAGAAGATCGGAAAGGAGGGGGAGGGGGATATTGGTAGCTATGCTTGACAAGTAGTCATTTTGACTCCTACCTTTTGTCCAATGCTGGAAGGTGCATGAGTCGAACCAAGCTATAATCTGAGATTATAACCGGATTTGAATCCACAACACCCGCCAGGGCATGTGGTTCGCTGGTACTTGTACCTTTGAACCATAGAGGCGCTGGACAAAAGGAGACCGCAAAATCCACTTCTCAAGAATAGCGACGAGTTTGGTTGGGTTATCGACACATATTGTGCCCTTCCTACATCTATTGCAGAATTACCACCGAGCGAGAAATTTAAATCTAACTCGTTTTTACTTTCAGGACGACGACACTATGCCGGCCCTTACGTCTTGCAAGGTACTACACGTGAGACGTGACGTTGTTCGTCTGTCAGCATGTGTTAGCCGCGATTTTCGGCGCGGGTTTTCGAGGGAAGGCCTCGTTCCTATGAAATAGACTAATCTCAAGTTTTTAGTCATGCGGTCATACATATAGCAGATTATAGCTTGGTTCGACTCATGCACCTTCCAGCATTGGACAAAATGTAGGAGTCAAAATGACTACTTGTCAAGCATAGCTACCAATATCCCCCTCCCCCTCCTTTTCACTCTTCTCTCCTTCACCAAAAAATTTTCATTTCTTTCCCCTACCGTCCCTTTATCAATTGTAGAACCATCGTTTCAAAAAATATTAATATATATGTATGACCGCATTTCAAGGTCAAGACTAAAAACTTGAGATTAAGCTTTTAAAAGGGCCATTGGTTACAAATAACATTAAAGCCAAAGTATGTTCATCGCAAATATGACGTGCCATTCTAATGTCCTCTTTTGACATGAATGGCAACAGGCACGTAAGTTAGCGGCGTCGATTCACTGTGTCTTGCTCCGAGAAGGTTCTACTAGTTTACTTTCACAGCTTACCGCTTGTTACATAGAAGAAAATATGGCACATACGCAAAAATTTCTGTTTTATTTGTATGAGAGTCCTTATCCACAGGGGTGAGGGGTCTCAAACCATCATAAAATAAATTCATACCTCCAAAAACCACATGTCTCACATGCTCTCTACTCACATGCCAAATTTGGTTCCATTCGTTTGATTAGTTCTAGAGTTATGAGGAAAGCTATGAGGAAACTATGCTCGTATGCAAAATACAGACATTTTGGGACCCTTCAACCCATTTTGTACGATAATTTTCCCAAATACAAAGTTAAAACTCTTACCATGTCACGCATTTCCACTTGCCAATCTTTACAGTGGACTTCGGAATAACCACATTTATCCACTTAAACTTCTCACATATTTTGGCCGAAGTTTTTGGGCGTGGTAGTCGGGATTCAGCTGCACACGCTGCCGAAGTACCAGGCAGAAGACTGGACTGCACTGGTCTCGATGAACTTGAAGCAGCGTCATCACATGGCTCCCAGTCAGAGTCCTCTACATCATAATTTTGGTCATCACCTCTTTTCGGTTCACTATCATCTGGCTCTTCTTCTTGGATGATACTCAATCTACGCCGCTGTGTAGATTTGTCTACTTTAACTGTGCTAATACGCTTCATATCGATTGAAATTTTCTTGAACACGCGACCGGCTTGTTTTGTTGACAACGGTTTATACACTTTTGCAAAAAATTTCACAACGCGCAACTTTCCCGCCACGGCACTCGAAAGATATCCTCATTTTTGTATATACAATTATGATTACTGCAGTCACAAATGCACATATACAGCGCATCATATGTATAATCGAATAAACCCGAATAAAAATGTACCGTGACCGCACATAATTGCGATCAGCTCCTAATTCCGATCACTCAACCTAAATGGTCAATTTTTAGAAAATTGAGCCAAAATCTGTAGTAAATGAGCACGCTTAGTTATTGTGCTATGTGTTTATGTGTCAGTTGTTGAAAAATGACTGCCTTTGGCGCATCATGCACTTCAAAATAAATTAAATTCGACAGGCAGAAGCAAAAAACGCCATCAAAATGTATTTTCTTAGCCGAAGTGCTAAGCGCACGATCAAATTTGCTAAGATCATAACAGCGTGAAAACATATTACCTTCTTCGGTATTCTATGATAACTAATAGATACAAGCATATATAACCGATCTGTATCAAATTTGGCTGAAAAAATGCTGTATTTGCGGAATTTATTCCATTAAAGTAATTGATCGGAATTATGAACATAATTTTTTTTCTGCTTCTAATTCCGATCACTATATCAAAGTTATAAACTGGCAAAATGCAAGCTAACGAAGTCACTATTTGTATTTTAGGATTGATTGCAACATGATAACATGGTAGGATTATCGAAATTTTTTGACGTAGGACTACGTCTTACGGCAGGGTGTCAACCAAAATTTGGCGTTAAGCCACCGAAAGAATGAAAGATTGTTGAAGAATGAAAGATTGTTGAAGAATGAAAGATTGTTGAAGAATGAAAGAAGTTGACCAGGACCGATGAAAATTGCAAAATGATGGCTGGAAAAAGCATGCTTAGGACAGCGCACTGTTCCTTGTTGTGCAACCTTATCAGGTCCCTGCGTGCTGATCAATACAGACACCGGCCACGTCCGAATGCGGGTCCTGGTGGGATAGGAAGGCATGTTAGTCCAATACTTGGTGCTAATAAAGACCAGGGAATCCTCTGCATTTTCACAAGCATCAAGCTTGTGGCTGCTGCTGATTCAAGACAAAGAAGCAAAATAAAGTTGCGTGTTTTTTGTTTACTACAGAGCACAGTATTGCCTAGGTGCTACATTCCGATTTGATGGAATTTTGACCTTCTGTTTTTATACGACAGACTTCGTAGCCTGTAAGAATACGGGACAATTGTGCCACAAATCCTTTAACTCTTTCAGTCGAGATTCGAACATGTGACGTCTAGCTTCCTGATCAGATGATTCTAGCAAAAATCTTACAAAATTGTTGCTCAAGTTCTCAAGTTAGCAGCTCAAGTTATTTCTATCAAACTTTGTTATAGATGTTTCTACCAAGATTCTATCTCGTTCTGTTACTTATAAATCGCTTTGTCACAATTTGAATATACAGCAAGACAGAATACTGATTTTTGTTACTCATGTGGATATAAACTAGATAAAATTATATCATAATTTGATATATTTGTGATATGCCATGAGCAAATTTTGTTACAATTTCAACTGCTAACGAGACCAAGTTTATAACAAAACGCAAAGGATACTTTGTTATAAAATACTTATTATCTAGAACTCATCCTGTTATAAATTTGATATATTCATTTGATCGGGTTATTAAACCAGTGCTGTACCTCCAAGCCAACTGAAAGGCTCAGACGTTTTGCTTTTCTAACGCTGCAAACAAGCGACAGCGACAGCGCAGTTATGAACTATCTTATTAATGCGTGTTCTTTTAATATAACAATAACATATTATTTTGAGGACTTAAGTTTTCTCCTAGAACTTTGTTAAAAGCTGGATGCGTATAGCAAATTTCTATACTGAAGTACTCCGACATTGGCACTGGTAAAAATATTCGTTTTTGATATCACAAAATAGCTCACCTACCATAAATACGGTACAGCAAGATAATATTTTACGCTACACATATACCAATATGGTGAAAAAAGTTTTCTTTAATATTCGAGGTTTCTTTGTGAAAACCAGCGTCACGTAGTTCTACGCCAACTACGCGGTCATGTCTGGAACACAACCTTTCTGATATGATTTTTACTATTATTTATGATCAAAGCTTTATGAAAATGTCGAAGTGACCCAATTTTATAGTAATTGTAACAGTTGAACAAAGATCAAAGAAGAGGAAAGTTTTATAATCCGCTTGTCGATCTTTTGAGTACACAAATTTTATGAATATTAAGCTAATGATAATAATGATCATTAACGCAAGCAGAAGATAGGGGGGATTATCGTCAAACTACATAAAAGCAACACATTTGAGATCCATATGGTACGAGTTGACAAAAGTTTTTTTGCTTTAACAGCTCATCATGACGTGATCGGAATTAGATACACCTGTGATCGGAATTAGAATCACCCCTGATAATTGATGATCGGAATTAGGTGCACTGATGCATCATACTATGATGCATTTTTTTAACTTTCGGTAAATAATTTAGGCATTTTAGTATTTTTCCATGAAACATAATTGAAAATACTTGCTAAAGACACATACTGTGTTAATAAATATCAACGCTATATTTTTCAGTAGGGACTCAAAGATGAATCATGCCTTAGGTGATCGGAATTAGGTGCTTTCACGGTACAACGAAAAAACATTGTAATTCACTCTTACAAAACTTCAAAAAACCACAATGAAAAAGCGAAAAGCTGTGTAAAAGTAATACTAAAGTTACCATAAATATTGCTGTTTTCACAGTAAATTTCAACATAAACCGCAAATTTTACAACGATAAACGAATTTTTCGACTTTTTGCCATGCAAATAAAAACCAAAAACAGCGAAGATTGCAGTCTTTCCACAGTAAATTTTACATTGTTTTTTCAGTAAAGCTACAATGTAATTTAAGGTAAATTTTGTAAATAAAACAGCAGGTTTTCGGATGTTTCTTACAAAATAAAACGATTATTTCAATCACGACAAGCTACATTCTCAACAACATATTTATAAAAATATATATGAAAATATATTTTCCTGTCGATGATAAAGTTAGATGGGGAAATTTAACAACAAATGGGAAATCCAGCAAATGAGGAAAAATGACTAAGTAATTATTTACCGAAGTTTTCCGCCAGTTACATCCCCTACGTTGACGGCTGCCTGTGCAACAATATCAATACGATTAACCCTCAATTGATCAAACGGTTACACCTGTACTCTAAATTTAAAAACTTAGATCATTTTGGGTATCATTATGTGACCGGTCCAGCAGAACAAAGGGATGGAATCAGAGATCTCCACTGTTATCCGCCATGGCTTTTACTTGTCTCCAGGACAGGTTGGCAAAGCTGTGTTATCATGAACCTCTGGGCTAGGGCCCGAATGTTTGCTGTTATCAGTCGTTGATGACATTGACGATGGAGTTCCTCGTTGGCGATATCCAACAATAACATGAATCATGAAAATATGCATATCATCACGTCATGCAAATACTAAAATTCAATGATTTTGAAATTATACAAAAATTTGCTTTTAAATCCAATATTTTCCATTGAAAATTCATTTAGGTTACAATTTTTATTAAAAAATCAGAAAGGTTGTATTCGAGACACAACCGCGTAGTTGACGTAGAACTACGTTAGGCGCGTTTTTGCGAAGCAACACATTTTGGTATGTATTTTGTGTAATTTGTGACGCAAAAAAACAAATATTTTTACCAGTGCCAGAATCGGAGTACAGCCTGAATCCGTTAATTGGGTCACGACGGCACTTCAGCTGATTCTCTAATTGGGCCGACTGACAGTTGTTTGAAATTTTTAAACTTAAAAGTTCAATAGAATTTTGACATTCAAGTTGGAGCATGGCCCAGCTAACGAAAACCCAATTAACGAACCGTATCTCCCTCACGCACCCAGCTATTAACAAAATTCTCTCGTCAATATAAAACACTATTCACATAGGGTTTTTTTCTAATTCCCGTCGTAATAAGTAAAACCATTCAAATTTTCATCATTTGTTAGATGGATTTAATGAATACTCCAAAAGTTCTAGTGCTGATTTGACTAAAACACACTTACCTTCCGCTCCGTGAACTTTGAAATCACTGAAAAGCGACTATTAAAGCATATTATTGAAATTACGCAACTGACATTATTTCTTAAATCCGTCGTACCGTTTTGAAATCCGTCCATCAAAATTTTTCATCGTCCGAACTAAAAATCACAACAATGTTTACGAAACTAACGCGCATGTATTTGTGTAGGACGGCATGACAAATGTTTTTCTACAAAATTTCTGCAGGTCAGGCAAGTTTTCCTGGCTGTAGAATAAGGACAATGCCTTGCGTGAGTTATTTTCATTTATGAATGACGGAAATTAAAACGATTAGTCGACATTGTCTTCTTCGTCGCATGAAAAAACGTAGGAAATTTGGCAGGTAGGACTTCTTTAATGATAAAAAGCATTTAAATAGATCTCAGCTCACTTTGATTGATCGCGTATGATAGTCAACAAACTAAAATATTAGGGAATAACTAGTTTTGATATTGATATTTTTGACAATTTGTGTTGGATACGACGGGAATAGGCAATTACGACGATGTAGCCTACATATGTATTTTGATGATATCAAAAACTTGTTATGTTACATTACAATGGCTTGACTGTGCTACAGGTTGAGAAATCCAAATTTTTGCAGGTCGATAATATTTTAGATCGTTTTATTCATTTTAATGATTGAAGGCTACTAAGTACGTTAAAGTTGTTTGTAAAATGTTTTGTATCTTATACTGAGTCGACGGTCAAACAAAGATTAGCACCACTACGGATCCCTTCTGCCTTGTTTTCTCCATCATTTTGGAAAGAAATTAATGTTTGACTATTGAATAGTAAATAATTGCAGACAACTAACTGATGCAAAGCAGCAATTGAAACATTCAAAACTATTCTCGGATAAAAGAGTCGCTGATTTTCTTCACTTTGCTGCGTTACTTCACATGCAAAAATTCCAGTTCCGAAAAAATTCTTGCAGTACCAATTCGCGACTGCGAAAGCTAGAGATTTTTAATCCTGTTTGCACTTACACGAAAACCCCGTTGTCAAAGCTTGCGTGAAAACAAAAGCAAAAATACTTCCTTCACTGTTTTCTCACGCAAAAACCAAAAAAGTATTAGCAACTCGGGTCTTCGTAGTCGCGAATGTGAATACAATCTGGCATAAGGAAAGGGTTGCTGCTCACTTTTCTGTGACGTTTCACCTTCAGGACATCAATTTGAACTAGATTCAAGGTTTAAAAATAAACTAGGTTGAAAGGAAAGGGCAGTTTTATGCTTTAACAAAATTGTTTACTTTCAGGACATCAAACTGGACTAGGTTTGTCGCATTCATAAAAAGCTTTGTTAGGACGAGAGGACTTTATCATTCTTTTTGGCATACTTACCAAGCATAGATAGCAAATTAGTATAGCACTAAACGTCGTAGGAATCTTCGACCTATTGGGACGAGGGGGTTTTGTTGCTTTTTTTTTCTAAACATAAAGTAAACGAAATCACAGTAAACAGATGGTGTATTTAACAGTCGTCCCTGCCTGTGGAGCAATACGATCATAATGAAAATGTATGGGATAATTTGACCCTGAAACTATTCGGTAATTTTTGCTAATTAGTGTTTGAAAAAGAATGTTTTAATAGAAATCGCATAATTGCTGCATCTTTTATGAGTCGATCGGTATCTAAACCATGAATATCCATTCATAATTGGCAGAGCTGTTAGCATTCAAAATCTTTCATTCTCTCGTGACACTGGGTTGAATCCAAATTTTGGATTGACACCCTGCGGTAAGACGTAGTTCTACGTCGACGTCATTTATTTCGACATCAGTTTAAGATTCGCTTAAATTTCAGGTTTTGATAGCTCTGCCGACTTCGGGATGTCTGCCAACTTCGGCAGCTCCGCCGGCTTTGGAGTAGCCAGAGGTATAGCCAATGACCGTGGCGGGGTGACCAGTTTATACACTGGTGGCCCAGCCGACGAACGTGCCAGGCTCACTACTGGATAAACTTGTAAGACCACCGTTGCCCACCGTCGGGCCATTGGCCGGCCTTCTTCTCCATGGGTGGGAAGAAAAACCGGTGGTAGCTCAGGGTATATAAGCTGCCCACCATGGATGAAGACCGGCAGCTGCGCCTCCCGTGCCGGCGGATCTGTTACCTCCCGTGCCGGCGGTTGCACCTGCCATACCGGCTTCGGCTTCGCTGGTGTTGCCGTTTTTGTTGCTGTGGATGTAGGTTTAAACCATAGCGTCGACAAAACTGAAAAAAGAAATTTTAAAACCAAAATCAAAGGGGTTGTGTACAAGACACGACCGCATATATAGGTGACGCAGGACTCACGTAAGTCTCTTTGTATGCTTGTATTCGATTCTTCATGTATACATGCTATATGCAACATATATACCGTTTTGATTCAAACTTCGAACACTTAAGCTATGCTGAAACTTTCTTCAAAGAAAAATGTTCGAAAACATCTTTATTCTACTCCCATAAATGGTTTAATAGCATGACAATTTAATTATTTTCGTGTTAAAATGTTAAAAATGAGGATAAAATGTTAATTTATATTGAAAAACACTAAAAAACTGCTGTTCGGTTTTGATTCAAACTTCGAACACTTTCATGGTCGACATTCAAAGCTGGAATATTTCAGTCTCAGGCATCGAACACTTGTATTACTTTGAAAAGTATTAATGTTTTTAGGGTCTTCTTCTTCTTCAGCAGCATAGAGCCGGGGTGGCTCGTGCTGTTTCAAGCACTCGTCTCCATTCAACTCGGTCTTGGGCCACTCGTCGCCAATTTCCTAGTCGTCTCAGAAGTCGCAAATCGCTTTCGACCTGGTCGAGCCATCGTGCACGTTGGGCCCCCCTGTTCCTGGTGCCGGTGGGGTTGTTGAAGAGGACCGTTTTCGTCGCACTGTCGTCCGGCATCCTTACGACGTGTCCGGCCCACCGTAGCCTGCTAACTTTCGCTAGATGTACGATGGGAGTCTCCCCAAGCAGTGCCTGTAGCTCGTGATTCATACGCCTCCGCCACTCTCCGCTTACAGTTTGTACTCCGCCAAATATCGTCCGCAGCACTTTCCGCTCAAACACGGCAAGGGCGCGTATGTCCTCCGTAAGCAGCGTCACGGCTTCAAGTCCATAAAGAACTACCGGTCTAATAATGGTTTTGTACATTGTTAGCTTCGTGCGGCGGCGTATGCTTCCTGATCGTAGCGTTTTACGAAGGGCAAAGTAGGCCCGATTTCCCGCTTGGATGCGCCGCTGGTTCTCCTTACTAGTGTTGTTGTCCGCGGTCACCAGCGATCCCAAATACACGAACTCTTCTACCACTTCTAGTTCGTCGCCGTTTTTAGGGCCCATTCAACTTAAATAAGTGAAATTTCATCCTTTTTCTAAACACTGTCTTTTTAAATCCACCTAACAGTATGATTTAAATTTTTCACACAATAATTAGTTTCAATCCGTAGTTCTGTAGTCAATTGCTAATATTTTCAAACTTTATGTACCACATCTAAAGCAAGTTAACTTTGTACAGCTTTACAATGCAGATAATTCATTTTCCCGAAGGAAAATCCGGAAAAACCGGATATTATTCGTGGGTGTTCGAAATTTGAATCACACCTCAAAACGTGATTCAAACTTCGAACACTTTTTATTTATCTAATATCTTTGAAATAGGGTAGATGCTCCAGTAATGGAGGGATTATGTCGGGGGATAGTGTGTAAAGACAATTTGAACGCTCAATTTATCAGTTTCCAATTGAACCACCTGATAATATGGTGCACCATAGTGTTGGCTTTAAATACATACCAAAATTATACCATTCTGCTGGTTAATATATCTAAAATATTGCTTTTCCTGACATTAGTATGTGCTCCTAAAGTAGTGGTAATGTTCCTATAATAGTGGAAAATTTGCCTATAATAGTGGAATGTTGTTTACCGCCTTAGCAACGCTTGCAATGAGCATGGCAGCAGGTGGATAACAACGTAGGCATATTAAAATGCTATGGATTGTTATGAATTTCTTAAGCAATTGCACTCTATTGGACTGCTGAAAAGGAATTTGTAATTTTTGCACCAACATCTTGAATTTTAACTGTGTATCTTAGATAAAACTGTTAACAAATATATATTTAACAATAGAAAACGGAAATTATCTCAAAATCAGCCAAAATTATGATATATTTCGAGTTTCCACCACTACTGGTACTACCACAACTACTGGAGCATCTACCCTAATGCAAGAAATATTGTATTTTAACTATGCTTTAGTACATATATATCTTGCACTTACCTAATAATCGTGAAGTAGGGAGGTAAATGTTTTAAAATTGGTAAAATAATGCAAACGAAAAAACAGCTACTTTTGCACGAAACGCTAAGAGTATGCGAACGAAGTTAAAATCTGAGTTCTCACTCTTTTTCAGCGCCTGCTGATTTCTTACAAGGAGTCCTACAGTTCAATGTCATACCTCACCGGATCAAGGTGAGTTAAAATAGGTGATCTAGTTTTCATAGTTTGTAGAACAGAAGTGCGCGGAACGATTGGTTAGCAACCAACGACGTTGTTTATACATTCAACAGTTTCCGCTTTGAAAATTTCGGTGATCGTCAAGGGTTACCCAGCGGGGGTGAAAAACAAATTTGAACATCAGAAAACCTCTCTTGACTAACCTTGCACCGGATAGAGGACAGTCTAACGAACACGGTGGTGTGCAATAAGCATAATATTTTATCAAATTAGCGATACTAACGAGCATTTTATTCTGAAGTGTTCGAAGTTTGAGACTGTTCTAAGTTTGAATCAGAACGGTACATGCTACATGCGTTGTATGTAATATTTATCAAAGTAGTAACATTGCATACGTTCAATTCTCAAAAGATTGTCCATTTGAAAACAATTTAACAAAATTAAGAACAGAAACTATCACTTTCCTGCTACCTTACTGAAATTAAAGATTGTTTTTATTAACCATGGTTTCCCACGTTGAAGGGATTTTACCAATTCAATGCTATTTTATCAACAGCACTTCTTTTTACTACACTTCTAATGAAACGGCAAGCATGCGTATTCATGCAGAGCCGTGTTATAACCGAACACTACAGCTGTAGCACATTTTTCCAACACAGACATCAAATTCGCCGAGGTTTAATCGTCTCGCAGTAAAGAATTTGCGATCTGTAGGGACAACGTACTTGTGTCATTTTTTCTGGCACACTTTCCTAACACAGACATCAGATTGGACTAGGTTTAATCGCGTTCGTAAGAAATCTGTTGGCACGAGGGGGCTTTGTCACTCTCTCTGACGTACTTCCCAAGCAAGGACATCAAAATGGTCTAGGTTGAACCGCAGTGTTAAGAAATCTTGTTGAAATGAGGGAATTTTGTCACTTGTTTTGGCTTACTTCCCAAGCACAGATATCAAATTGGTATAGGTTTAGACCAATCACGAAGCGAGAACTCTGGTAAAACATTTTCAATTTTTCAATAGTTCAACATCAAGAATCCATACTTTTCTTCATTTGGGTCAATTCTTAGAAAATTTTCGATCGATTGGTGTAAGAATATTGAAAATCGATTGGAAAACCGTTGAGCTATTAGCGCTTAAAACCTCCCAAGTAGCACACGTTGTCACAATTGAGTCGCAGCGGCTGATATGCGACAAATTTAAATGTAAAAGTTCGGTTACAGTAACCTAAAATATAACAGGTAACCGAAATAGCGCAACTTATGTAACTAAATCTGGTTGCATTAACAGTTACTCAATAACCAATATGTAACATGTATAGTTACAAAATGGTTACTATTGAAGTTACACATAAACTGTAAATTGACTTTCAATTGGTGGCAAATTAGTTATCTTGTAACTTTTATTGCATAGCGAAAATGTAGCAGGTTTATTATTTCAATCTATGGCTGTCAACGTCAAGCAGTAAATTTAACTGTTGAATATAGAAGAGTGTATAAATTATTATTTCAACACAAATTTTAATGCAGTTTCAAATTTATGGTGAAATGCATGATTCTAGCTTTGAAAAATTCACGCGCTCTTATTTAATATAGCTTTTCGTTACTTACTTCTTTGGAAAGTTGATGTTTTGTAAATCAAATATAAAAATTTAAATTTAAATTTTTTGATTTTTTAAATTTATTCTTAGCAATAATGAATTAGTGGAGCATTCACCTAGAAACCATTAAAAATCAAGTTGTTTTCGCTATCACTTCTATCACAGTAAAATTCATAGCCATTTTGCCTTTGGTTCTAACTACTACACCATCGTCCTTGAAGTTTTGTATCGTTTTCGGCATATTGCATGCAATGATTTTAAGCAGCCATTGTTCATTGTTCACATTGTTGATATCGGAAAAAGGTATTTTTTAGTGATTGTTGTGAAAAGAAAGTGTTAATTTAATATCAAAGAATAGTTTCAGTTTGAATAAAACAGTTACCACCAGTGTTAATCATAGAAGGTTACATTTCAGTTACATTCTAGTTGTACGTAACCTTAGCCTTCGACCTGGTTACGGTATTGGTTATACGGTAACCAATATTAAATCTGTTGTAGTCACTTATTTCTTATGTCGTCATTTCTAAGTTACACTGTAACCTATTTTCATTGCCGGTTTCGTTTCGATGTAACTTGATCGTTTTGACGTTTGAGAATAATCATCATTTGTTTACTTAATACCAATGTCTGGGCGGAGAAGATTCCAAGTACCTTCAATTAAGTAAATAAACGCATTTACAAGAGCATTTCACAACCCGTGTACCAATTGTTTATCTTTACCATTAGCAATATTCTTCAGGTCTAGTTTTTCCTTAATCCGTTGTGTTTACAAGGAACAGTGAACAAATTGTTGCGAAAATGTTACTAGCCGACTTTTTTGACTTCGTAACTGCTCGTAACGGAAAATTAACTGTTTTGCGACCAGCAAGTTGATGACAGTTTGGAAAAAGGTTTCATTTGTGTCACTTGATAACTATTTGGTAACTCGTAACTGAAATGTGACTGTTTTGCGACGACCAAGTTGTTGACAGTTCGAAAAAAGGTTTAAATTTGGTCATTTGGTAACTACCTGGTAACTTTTTGAGATTTTTGTCACTAGAAAACTAAAAAGTAACTATTTTTAATTTTATGTAACCTAACTCGTTACAAGTATCCTAAATGTAACTGCTGTGCAACCTTTTTGTATTTTTTTATTTTTATGATTAGTTACAAGTGCTACTTGGGCTTTCATTTTTCGTGACGCTCGCATTTTTCGATTTTTTGGAATGACACCCTATCTCAAAACTTGCCGTAAGACGTAGTCCTACGTCAACGTTCTGTTTTTATACGACAGACTTCGCAGCCAGCTGTTAGAGTACAGGACAATTGCAGGCTCAGCTGCTACGATCCTATTGACTCGAACAGCCTCTCCCAGTCGAGATTCGAACATACGACGACTGGCTTATTAGGCCAGCGTCATACCTCGAAGCCAACTGGGAGGCACGGAGACCTTTCCCACCAAAATGATTAAAATCAATCGAGTGATTCGAAAGTAATGAATTTAAACCCTATTAAGAGGGAGAATCTTAAGTTGCCAAATAAAAATACAGTAAAATAAACAAAATAGACAAAAAATAGCACGTGTGATTTTATATGTCAGAATCATTCATGAACACAGAGATTTGCTTGTTTTTATCTAAGGCCGATCAAAACATTTGACAATTTGCAAACAATATTTGAAGTACGAATGTAGGACGTCTTATCCATTTGAATTATTTTAGATTTTTGAATCTCTGATTTGTCCAGTAAAATATATTTCGCTGACACATCGAGTCCGTCAATATTTACATAACTCTACACTTCATCGAGGGTCTCCCATGCTTTCAGAATTTTTTGACGTAGGACTACGTCTTACTTTAATAGGGTGGCACGTTGGAGAAGCAAAAATGACCGCGACACGACAAAATGATAGATTTTGAACGCTTATAGCTCAGCCAATGCTGAATATATTTTTATAATTTGCATACCATTCGAATCACAAAATATCAGCCTTTTGTATAGTTTTTATTAGAATATTGTATTTTGTATGTAACTCCTGAAATTTCCACGTAAATTTGAACAATTTTTCCAAATTCCCTACAGTATTTGTTCAATCGTCGCCATAGTTACCATATGAAATTGTTATTAATAACATACAATCAATTTAAGTGAGAAGTGAGTGATTTTGTGCATCTGATTCTACACTGTCTCAATTGCTTCAAGCAAAATATATGCGTAAATACCGCAAGCGAGTCCGTGACCAGGCATTATTAACTGGACCAGCAAGAGGCCAGCGTTGACGGTGACAGAGCACTGTAAATTCTACCATTTGAGAAGAAAAGGAAATCGTAATGATTCAATGTATTCTGAAGTGGGCAATACATCGTTAGATGGTGCATCGCACGAAATAGCTAGTCCCTCCAACGTTGAAGTGTTGCGTGAGGTGACCGCTCCGGCGCACGTAGAGGCCAGCTTATCGCCTAACGTAACAGGTGAGTCCTATAGAAGCCGAAAAGATGCAAAATGTAGGGTACGGGATCAGTCATCAAACATTCTCGGCTTGTTTATGGATATACCATTCCATGCTTTCAACTTGCCGGATAGAATATTATAAAAAATAATGTAGGTTCAAAATATTAATATGTGAAATACTCGCAACCTGTGCTTTATTATCATTGCTCAAATTTGAAAACGACCCCATTGGAAAGGTCTTGCGGGTCAAATCGAGGCCCGCTGTGTACTCTAAGCATGACGTTCTCAGCCTGATTGGACACCTATTGAAAAGCGATCTGCAAATATTAAGCTAAGTAGTAGCATTAAGTGCAAACGTATACAATGCTTTTACTGTACACAAGAGTCAAGGCGGCACATTTTCTGAAATCGCGTACGAATATGGCAAAGGACAGGAACAGCAGTTGGTGTACGTGAGAATGTCAAGAGTTGCGTCGATTGAAGGATTGTACTTGACGAATAACAGAGGCATATTTAAGTTTTACCATGCCAAGGGAACTGCATCACCGAGAATCCCTGAATTACGGACGGAACTTAGGCGCCTGGAAAACCACAAATTGGTTACTTTAGGTGCTGAACTTCTAGAATTTATATCTAACGTAAGCCATTTTGCTGTACTGCTGAGCCTGAATGTACAGAGTCTAAACGCACGCACATTCAGCAGATATTTCAACCGATGCGGTTCTCAGATAGGCAGATATCCTTGCGCTCAGCGAAACATGGATGGACAGTAATGAAGTTATTTCCATATCGACATTAGTGCCAGGAGCTTTTCCTTACCAACCGGTAAGGAGATGACACCATGTACCTGATTTTAACGGCTAGTAAGTTTGTGATTAGCCAAATCAATTTTTTAAATAATTGTTACTCTGTAGGTGTTAATTCACCACTATCTTAACCAAAGACAATGTGATTTCTTCCCTTGAACCGTTTAAACAATCCAGTTGAAATATTCGGACAAGCGACATCAACTCGATAATGTTGCCACTGGAAATCAGATGTAAGAAAAAGAATGTCATTTATGATTATACCATACATTACTTTAATTCACAGTGTCAAACAAAAAACTTAAATTATCAGCATTATCATGATGTCTGATTTCGACCCCGCGCTGCTCTAAATAACGGTTTAGCATGTGCCAGATTACTTATAATTTACACGATGCGAAGTTCTGCAATATGTAATGTAATGTAATGCTTTTGTAATGCTAACACTATGCTTTTTCTCTACAGCACAAAGTAGTCAATCCAATCGTTTCAGTCAATTTTAAACTTTCAAAATGGTTCTTTTCAGAACCATCATACCTGGGGGGGCTCCGTAGCCGCAAGGTTACCGAGTCTGCTTTGACATGCGAGTGGTCGTGAGTTCGAATCTTAGTAGAATCAAGCCATTCGATGTTAAGTGACTTTAGCATGGGTTTATTCTCAGGCCCCTCCATTTACCCTTCCTTCGTGCTGAATTCTATATTTACCCTCTGAGGCCTCTTGACAGTGCAAATGTCCCTCCTATAGTTAAGTGTACTGGTCACAGGTACGAATGAGCCCTCGCCAGGGACGGCTATAATATGGGATAGTGCTGACAGCGAGGAATAAGTGGGTAAAGTAGATCAAGCTTTGAAGGAAGGGTAAACCCCAATACACGCAAGCACACATACAATTTAAAATAAGCATATCGCTCACTCAATAGCGATTATAGCAAAAAGAAATGCAGTGCAGGTCATACAGCAAACACCCGGGCGATATTACAATAGATCAACTATACTGGTCGCAGTAATGAGTCCACACATGGAAAAAAAAAAACCATCATACCTGTCAATGAAGAGTATTATGATTTCCATTAGCAATCAATTTTCTCGTAAGTGTTTTTAGTGAGGTGTGTCTAGATTGGCAACTAGTGGCATGCAATTGTTCCTAACAGTTGCTGATGTTTCCAAGTAACTATGGCGACGTACCACAAATGTGCAGGTGGCGACAGAAGCTACATTGGACAAAAACTAGCAACATATCGCATTCCCAACGTAGCCAAAATTATCCATTCTAAACGCACCTTTACATTAACTTTGCGTAGTCCTACGTTGAATATGCGGTCGTGTCTTGTACACAACCCCTCTGATTTTTTTTCCGAATGATGCCGAAAGTATCATGTGGAAGAATCAAGCCTGATAGCTCACGGCTAAATGGTGCCATGCGCCTCTCCACGGAATTGAATGCAGATCTTCCAGGTGCGCTGGCTGCTATAAAATATGCATCCAAGTCGTTCGATCAGAAACGATGTATAGCAACATGAATTGATTTAATGAACCGAGGGTTTTCATCCGAGCCACCATCAACCGTCGTTATAATGACAGGTTTAATCCGTCCATCCGCAGTCTTCAAAGTCGATTCAAAAGTGTGCGTATTGTGAAGATTTTCAAGATCTAGTGCGTGAGCATAAGCAGTCGATTTGGAATGCTTAGCTGATCGTGTTGCAATTTATACATTGGAATTGAAGTAGTAACGAAGCTAGGATCACCAAAACCATATTGTTGTGTTTCCAGTGTTGCGAAATAGAACAAATAAATATTACCAATTCTTTATTGCAGCTGTTGAGAAAGCATGGTTGGAATAGGGTGATGCATCTGTTTTGGACATTGCGTTAAGCGTACACGCTTAAATTTTTTTACCCATTTTCACAAAAAGTGGAACAGCTCAAAACATGCGTATTTTTTACACACTGTATGGAGTAACTCTTACTCCTTTTATGAGTTCAACGCAGAAGCTCATCAATGAGCAATATTTACTCAAAAATGAGTGCCATTTTACTCAAAACGGAGTAGTATTTACACAAATTATGATTAAATATAACTCAGTTATGAGATCGGCCTAAACTACTCAGAATTGAGAAATTGCCAACTTACTCAAATTTTTGGGCTGTTCCACTTTTTGTAAAAGTGAGTCGGATTTTACTCTTTTTTGAGTTGAAATATACTTGTTTCTGAGTTAATCTTAATCATTCGTAAGTTAAATTTTTTAAGCGTGTACTCTATGTTGAACACTTACGGCAAAATTAAATGGAAATGTCCAAAATAAAGTACGCATAACACGCTATTCCAAATAGATGAATCATTCTGTTATAATATTTACAAGTACTCTAATTCCGTACGGCGCTTACTTACTCCTGGTCCAAAGGTGGCAGTTTTCTAGTGAAACATGCAGAATATTTTCGAAAAAATGTGTTCAAGCATTCAAAAATTGTTGGAGGAAATATGTATGTTTTGTTGAGAGATTGTCGAGTTTAATATTAGCCGCACGGAATTAGGGTAACTCACGGTACTCGAACTACAGTCATTAATTTATTCCTAACGTAATCTCCAATGCATCCAACTTACCAGCATATACAGATAGAATCAATTCATGCTTTTTAGCAACAACGCAGTCATGATCGGGAAGTTGTACTCTATACTCCATGTGCATCAATATTGGGGATTGTTTTGTGGCCGCTGTTGTTACGAACGGAACACAAGCTTTATCGTCCTGGTTATTTTTTTTATAATGTTCATGTTCATTCATTCTTCAGCTCCACTCCCCGCTACGCCAAAGTATAGTGAATTGAACAACAATGTAGACCTATACCAAAACTACTTATGTACTTTGACTATTAGCGAAGACGAACAATAACAGTTTCATACAACATACTTCAGAGATTTTATATCTAAATAATGACGGCCGATATATACTGACAAGTTCAAAGTGACTGACGTATTTCTTGCTAATAATCCGGAAAAGTGATTCCCAAGTACATAGTACTATTTTTATTATCTATCCACTGGACTATCTATGCCTGCCATTTCAATCAAACGTCCAGTCAGCGATTCAAGGAATGTGTCTGATAAAATTTAAACAGGATAGGCACATGTAAAGGAAACAGTTTATAAAATGATTGAGCAATACTATCTGAATATCATTTGTATAGAGACACTGACAAAGTTTACTCGATTAGTGTAGAATTGTTTTATAATTATGGCCCGATATAGATACGGTAAGAACCTTTTGCAGATAAAAGAATGCCATTTTAAAAGTGTGTCTTTTTGCATTACAGCTATTTTTCTATTGTTTTCATTGAGTTATTGTTTCGGTGTTGTGATAACTGCAAATTCAAAGCAGATTTCCCCATATGTCGTGTGTCCTGATGGTGAATTTGTGTTTATTCCGGCTGAAAATTGCAATCAGTTTTATCTCTGCACCGATGGTGCCGCAACTACCCTGGACTGTGCTCCGGGAGAAAATTTCAATCCAGACACTGGATTTTGCGATCCCAATTATGAGTGTCAATCTGAAACTACCACAGAAGGTCAAGCACCCGATACCACTACAATCACTAGCACTTCTTCGACCAGCACAGCCACAGCCACCACTGCTAATCCAATTGGCCCAACAAATGGTTTTTTGCAAGTTCTAATGCCAGACGTCCCATGCCCACCGCAAGGATTCGCTTATAAAATCCATCCGACGTATTGTAACTATTTCTACTACTGCAGAGAAGGAGAGGAAATTTTACAGCAGTGTGCCTTCCTGTATCGGTTCGACACAGTTCAAGGACGATGTCTTTATCGTGATCAGGCAACCTGCCTCGCTGGCGCCGAAAAGGTCCTTGAAGTTATATCCTATGTAGGTGCAAAATAAAATACAAATTTGGATGATGGATTTGTCCGAAAGTAACTAACAACATTGTTGTGAAGATGAATTACAATATGTGGTTGCATTTTCGCTCAGAAATTACATTAAAAAAGTGCAAGTAGGTGCCACTTTAACCATCTCTTATTCCCTGCAAACTCTTGCACTTTAAATTTTGACTTTAGGTGTACAAGTTTAGGTGAATTATCAAATCGACACTTGAACAGTTACGCAAGTTGCAAGATAAATGAATATCACCAAATTTAGAATTTAGAATGCTTTTATGTTAATGTTTTAAAACTAACCCACCCCAATAATTATGTTAATAATCTGATTATACGGTAAACATCAGGGATGGTTCGATCACTTTAACTGAATTTTGATTCACTAGAGAGTACCGCCTCAGCCGAGCCAAATTTGCCAAAGTGATGTATGAGACATTTGTAAAACTGGTTATTATCTATAATTTTGCTGAATGAAGTTTTGCTGTATCTTTTGTAGTTACAGCGCAACAATGCTAGTAACTCTTTACTGACTAAATGAACGTTCATTTAGTTACTAAAGAGGTACTAGCACTGTAGAACCGTAACTACAAAAGATACAGCAAAACTTTGCTCAGCAAAATTGCAAATGTCCAATACTTCATTTCAACAAATTTTGCTCGGCTGAGACGGTACTGTCAAATGAATCAAAATTGAGTCAAAGTGATCGAACCATCCTTGGTAAACATTACGACATAATTACATGAAGTATTTACATATTTTATAAATTTTACTAAATTCAATAGTTGCTTTTATTGCACAGGTACCAGCAATAATCGCTGAATAATTCGTGAATCAGTACCGTAAACTCATATAATTCCGACCAACTCCTAATTGCGATCACTCAATAGTCAATTTTTAATAAATTAAATTAAAAATCATTGCCCATGAGCATGTTTTAATTATGAGCTTTCGCGCTGACTAAGATTTTTGATTCAATTTGGTTGAGTGATCGGAATTAGGAGCAGATCGAAATTATTTGCGTTTACAGTTAACCATATAACAAAGGAATAAGCAAATGGGTTTTAAAAATAAATGCTTAAAACTAATGTAAAACCCTTCTTGAGCATTTCAATAAAAGTAACCAAATGCAAATATTTTAACAGAATTGAATAACCAAAATTTGTAATATCTATCTGTGTTCCATTATGCCATTGCTATATGCTACTAGTGATTTATCTATTTTTAATAGACGTTACGCGCAGTCTATCTTAGTCATTTTTATTTGATTTGGCTGTAAATTACCAAAATAGAATACGTGTAACGCCTGTCCTGTCCATAAATCACCCTACATTCTAATACATACTATCACAGACAAACAGACATAACTGTTTGAATAAAATCTCCCAAAAATATCTTCACGCACATTTTGCCTGAACCCTAGCATTATCTGTGATTGACATTCCCAAATATTAACTTATACCAGAAGTATTCCTCGAATAAGCAAGTATTTTTTATTTTAATATTTTTTTCGGATTCCTCCGACGATTTCCCATGAAAATGTAGAATGAAACTTTTTTCTAAATTGAATATTTACGAAGATATAAGCAAAAGAAAATAAGCGAATTTGACGAAAATGATGTTTTTTCTACTTAAAGAGGAGGTTCCCAAAAATCGAGGGAAAGTCCAATCGGCACCAAACTTGGGGTTTTTGCTTCTTGACCCAAAACGAACAATCTGGCCGAGTTTGATGAAAATCCGAGAAGGTCGATTACAGGTGACTCGGACACTTGACGTGGAATGACCCTACTACTGACATACGATTGTAAAATACTTGTTTTCCATTATCATATCATCAATGACCTAAGCGCATTTGGTATCACTCGATTCTTGGAATATTCCCTCCAATTCCTGTTGTTTAATTTTGTTGACAACAAAAGTGACATGAGACCGTTATTTTCTTGAATGCTTTTAAGATTTGACAGTGCTATTCTCTAATTTAATTAGATTAGATAGGGAAATTATCTATTAAGAACGAACCAAAAATAATAAAACACATATTAGTTAAAATTGGAATGACGATTATCAATTATCAACATATTGCTGATTGCAACAAAAATTTTACATTCAAGAGTGCGCAATCGTTCATAAAAGTGCCAATCTAAATAGAATCGTGTCAGTGTCTTCGGCGCACTTATTACTTGTAATATAACGAAAAGGCCTAAGATTTATTTATTTATTTATTTATTTACTATTTGACGGGGCTTTCAACCGTTGGTTGGTTCGCCCCAAAAGGCCTAAAATACCAAAGCGATTCAATCTGAAATAACACTTTTATAAGAAACTAGCTGACCCGACAAACTTCATATTGCCATAAATAAACTGTGTTGTACATAAATCGTGAATCTCGGATGACCTTTGTCACAATCTCGAGTTTTGCAAGTTTCTGGGGAGTTCATGGGTGTTTTAACAAATTTGTATGTTTCCTTACAGTAAAGTAGAAAACAACTCCCCCCATTACTTAGCCAGATAAAATAAAGCGGATAGCATTTAAATATTCGCCATCATTACAAACCATTTCGCCGAATATCATTTTGCGGAACACCAATTCTTGGTTGACCACAACGCGGAATATAGAGTTTCGCAGAATACCATTTCGCGAAAAACCTTACGCGGCATGTACCATTTCACGAAAAATCTTTTCGTAAAAAGTATCATTTCGCAGGGGTGACCCAACTGAAGGAAAGTAATAGAGGTCAGTAGATCTAAGAAAATAAATAAACCTAGATAGAGGTGATCTCTACGGAGGGCTGCGCCCCGCAGTGGCCGGCGCTTCCGACGGCAGGTCGCCGGCAACACTCGCGGTCTATGGCCGTCTCGCGCTGAATTATCTAATGTTACTATTGATAGTTTGTGGTGGTCTTGTTATTGATTAATATTGATTGTTTTATGAAAGAGTCTAAAATTTCTCGAGTTCGATTAGTTTTTGAGTTACGCAAAAATTTCTGTTTTATGTGTATGAGAGTCCTTATCCCCCTACCACAGGGGTGAGGGGTCTCGAACCATCGTTAAAAAAAATTCCTGCCTCCAAAACCCCCCACATGCCAAATTTGGTTCCATTTGCCCGATTACTTCTCGAGTTATGAGGAAATTTGTATTTCATTTGTATGGGAGCCCCCCTCCTAAAAAGGGAGAGGGGTCCTAATTCATCATAGAAAAAATTCATTCCTCCAAAAACACCCACATGCCAAATATGGTTCCATTCAATTAATTAGTTCTCGAGTTTTGAGGAAATCTGTATTTCAATTGTATGGGAGCCCCCCCCCCCCCTTCTAAAATGGGGGGAGGTTTCAATTCACCATGGAAAAAATTCTTGTCTCCAAAAACACCCACATGTAAAATTTTGTTCCATTTGCTTGATTAGTTCTCTAGTTATGAGGAAATTTGTATTTCATTTGTATGGAAGACCCCCTTCTTGAAAGGGAGAGGGGTCATTATTCCCCACCTAAAGGGGGGAGGGGTCTCAATTCACCATAGAAAAAAATTGCCTACAAAAACACCCACATGCTAAATTTGGTTCCATTTGCTTGATTAGTTCTCGAGTTATGAAGAAATTTGTATTTCATTTGTATGGGAGCCCCCTCATAAATAGGTAAGGGGTCTCAATTCATCATAGAAAAAATTCATGCCTCTCATGCCAAATATGGTTCCATTTGATTGATTAGTTTTCGAGTAATGAGGAAATTTGTATTTCTTTTGTATAGGAGCCCCCCTTCCTAAAGTGGGAAGGGGTCTCAGTTCACCATAGAAAAAATTCTTGTCTCCAAAAACACCCACATGTGAAATTTTGTTCCATTTGCTTGATTAGTTCTCTAGTTATGAGGAAATTTGTATTTCATTTGTATGGGAGCCCCCCTCTTAGTGGGGAAAGGGGTCTTTTGTCAACGAGAGAACCTACTCTAGCCCCAGAAACCCTTACAGGCCGATCGGTTCAGTAGTTTTCGATTCTATAAGGAACATAGGAACTGACAGACAGACAGACAGACAGAAATCCATTTTTATAGGTATAGATTGCGCACCTTTGAATGTAAATTTTTTCATGCAATCAGCAATACCAAACGCAAACGTAGAAAAAAGAAAGGAAATAGGCATTGTAAATATTAGGATGACATTTCGCTACTGTGTATATACGCACTCTAATCAAACCTTGTTTGGTAGTTCGAGTCATATTCACTGATTGTGCATCAAACTGCAATTAACGGAATCAGGTGAAGCAACTTAGGACCGTTGTTAATAATGATATTTTTCAGAGTACGAATTTATGATTATTCCAAAAGTTCTTTGATTACGCTCACAAGAAAAAATACAATTCAATGGAGAGATTTCACAGAAATTAAAAATTGGAAACTCCTTTCAAGGACCAGAAAAGGCCAAAAAATGTACTGATCCCAAATTAAACTTAGAATCGTTGTAAACCTCTTTCTAAGGCCAAAAAAACAAGATCCCAATCCAAACTCACTGCAAACCGCTTTAAACCCCTTTTAAAGTAGCCTTTAAATAAACAAAATGATACCAGAATCGCTTTAAACCCCTTTTAATGGCTAGAAAAAGCGAAAAACAAAATGATCCCAAATTAAGCTCAGAGTCGTTTAGAAAGCTTCGATTCGTTCACCAGCTACCAAGTTTCAAAAGTCGTGGACGTTGCAAGTTAGGCGAGAGCTTTCCCGCGCCATACTGATTGCCGATATGCTGACTAATGACATCCGTTACCCTTTGCTTCGCGGAGAATCTATAAGCATGGTATACAGTAGAGATGGTCGGGTCTCGGGTTTTCAGACCCGAAACCCGAAAAAAAACCGAACCCGTCGGGTTCGGGTCGGGTTCGGGCTTGACGCTTTTACCAGGTGTCGGGTTCGGGTCGGGTTCGGGTTTGACCAAAAAAAAAATATTCGGGTTCGGGTCGGGTTCGGGCTCAGCGAAAAAAATAAGTCCGGGTTTCGGGTTTGGGTAATGAGAAATCGAACCATCTCCACATTCAGTTCTTGTAAAAGTATTATTTTAACAAAATAAAATAAGCAGTACTTTAATGATATTTAGTATGGCTTAGATATCAGCTACACTGGACTGGCTGCTTTTTAGACGCTTTAGTGTTTTCAGATTTAGATCGAGTTTAGACTAAAAGTTATATATTCCAGAATTCGTTAGTTGGATCATGTCATAACTGCGCCCAAACTAGTGATTGGGTGGACTGACAGAAGACTAGAATTGTCTGCTATCATAAATTATTGGTTTCTATTCCGATTTCTAAAAAGTTTCGTACCTCGGAATAGTTGTAAGTTTAGCTGTCTTTAACACTAAATATACCGTTGAAGCAGAGCTGCCACAAATACAGATATTTGTGCATGCATAAATTTGGGACCCATAAATTATTTCAGTAGCTGTGATTTCTGGCTCTACTAATGTTCCTGAATTTTAAAGTACTTCATAAACTATTTATGTTATTTAAAAGATTAGATCGAGAAAATAAAATAATCCGGAGAAAATGGTAGGGTCCCAAATTTATGCATGCACAAATATCTGTATTTATGGCAGCTCTGCCGAGAAGGGGTCATTTCACCCATTGCTTTTTTAGTTCATTTTCACGACATTATAACACAATTCTCCTTTTATTAGAAAATATATTTAAAACATAATACAAAGTTTGGTCCTCTACTATTTCTGTTTTTATCGAGAAAAATATTAACGCTAATCTATTGATAATCGCGGGATTTCCGATCTTGTCGCGAAAAATATTCGTAGAGTGAAGTCGGTATGTTTAGTGTTAAAATCAATCTCTTTTGTGTTTGCTACCTTTAAACTAAGGTGCTGGTCCTTTAGACTAAGAACTAGCTTTCGGTTATTAGATACCGGTATAACATAATGAAACAAGATCCAAGCATTTCAAAATAATTTCTCGTGTAAATTTTTCTTTTCGCTTTTTACATGTTTCATAGAAAACTTAAGAGATATTCCTGCGAAAAGTAAAAGAAACGATTCTAGTGTATACTTTAATTTTTTTGAATTTTCAATTCAGTTCCAAAAGAAATAGAAGGGTGAAAAAAACCTAAAATTTCAAATAAATTTTAAAGCTCGAACGTTATAGAGAATACGAAAAGAAAACTGCCGAGATTTAAATCGAGGTGTGAGTTTTATGAAAATTAATATAAAATTCAAGATCAGGGCGGGATCAAATTTAACATAAAATAAAAATTCGGGCTCGGATCGGGTTTTCGTTTGGCTGAAAAAAAAATCGGGTTCGGGTCGGGTTCGGGCTTAACGAAAAAAATAAATCCGGGTTCGGGTCGGGTTCGGGTTTGATTGAAAATAAAATTTCGGGTTCGGGTCGGGCTCGGGTTTGACAGAAAATAAAAAGTCGGGTACGGGTCGGGTCCGGGTTTGACAGCAAAAAAATTTTCGGGCCCGGGTCGGGTTCGGGCTTGGAAAATATGAAACCCGACCATCTCTAGTATACAGTTCCAAGCGAATTAACAACGGTTAAGTATGAGGTCCAATTCTAAAAACATTCAGCATTGCACGTAGCAGGACGTTCTTTGTGTCATCAAGTTTTTGTTGGATTTTTTTCCACACCCTCATAAACTCATTGGCTTGAAACGTCAACTTTTCGCTAGCTATTGTCCGTTTCTTTGGTAACAAAACGCGCTGCTCACTTTTTTTAGCTTGAAATCGTCGCAGAAAGAATCTGCTTGGCTGTATGTAAGTTATAAGTATATATTATGCTTGTCTAGCACGTAAGCTATTGATTTACTTGACAAAATAAACGATATTTTCCCCGCGACGATTCTGGCGACGGTTTCGCCCGCGAAGGTTATAAATCATCGCGTACGAAAGGGTAGGAAATTGATAATACAATCTTTAATTTCGGTGGATCACGTTTGCTTACAGTTCCTAGTGAATTGAAATGCAGCTTTAGCGCTAGTGAAAAAGTTGAACATTATGTATGGGATTTTCACTTTTCGCTCGGAACTCTATACTAGGCTATAACTATAAAACTGAATTCCTGTCTGTCTGTCCGTATGTTCCTTATAGACTCGGAAACTACTGAACTGATCGGCGTGAAAATTTGCATGCAGGGATTTATGGGGCCGGGGAAGGTTCTTACGACAATAAGAGACCCCTCCGTCATTGTAACGTTAGTTCAAGATTCCGCTATCAAGGGACTCAGTTCAAGGCTCGTCTCAGGGGCAGTCCCACAGAATTAGAGAAAAAGCACGCCTCTGGCATTCTATCAAATCTCGACGGACAGGGTCAGTACGCCCTCTACGGATGGCGGTGGTAATTTTTAACTTCTATATGTGCCATCACTCTACCATCACAACCATACTGACACCACCATATGACATTGTACATCAACATCACACATATACATTCTTTCAGATGGTTGCGATCACTAACACTCATAAGCGGTAGTAACTCCCTTGGGATAAGAGATGGCATTAGTAGTATCATTTTTGTTGTGTATATGCGAACCTCTTTCTATGCTCAGTCTTGACTTCTGGAGTCTTCGGAAAAAGCAAACAAAAACCCAAACTAACAGCCGTAACACTGGAGCATAGTTCCATCGACAACAAAAACGATCATTTCCAATTCCCACTCTAGCCAAGACTCAAACAACTGTTGCCGCGGGAGAATGTCGTTCGCCTGCGCTGGCGCTGCTGTCAGATACAATACGAGTAAATTTATATGTAGCATAGCTATATTTCATCAGCATCTTTAGCACGAACAGAAAATTCCTCACAAATAGCTATATTTATAGCGAGCCGCATTGCGTAGCGTGCAGACTGCGCCAGGTGCTGCTAATGTGTTTTGCGAGTTTTAGACAAATAATTTGAACGACATTTTGCTAGAAAATTTGTGTTACGTTTGTTAGTCTGTGCAGAAGCTTTTCCAGTCAAACCTTCCGAAAGCAAATCAATAATTTATTTCATTTTTACCGATTTTCGGATTAGGCAATTGTTAATGAGGGCGTAACTATGTCATGCCGTCTTGCACGCTAAGAGTCTGTTTCTGATGCCGGTGGGATTGTTGAACCCTTACGACGTGTACGGCCCACCGTAGCCTACCGACTTTCACCAGATGTACGATACAAATCCCTCCAAGCAGTGGCTGTAGCTCGTGGTTCGTACACCCCCGCCACTCTCTGCTTTCCGTTTGTACTCCGTCAAATATCGACCGCAGTACCTTCCGCTCGAACACGGCGAGGGCACGGATGTCCTCCGTGAGCAGCGTCACGGCTTCAAGTCTAATAAAGATTTTGTACATTATCAGCTTCGTACGGTGGCGTATGTTTCTTTATCATAGCGTTTTGCGAAGGGCAAAGTGGACCCGTTTTCCCGCTTGAATGCGCCGCTGGATCTTCTCACTAGTGCGTTGTTTCCTTTTAGCCTCTTTCTTTCATGTATTTGCTCTTCGACGCATTTATTTTTACCCCAATCTTCCTAACCTCCGCTTTCAGTCAGGCGTAGATTGTCTCTGCCGTCGCAAAGTTCCTAGCTTTGATGTTAAAGTCATCTGCAAAAGCTAGGAGTTGGATACCCTTGGTGAAAATAGCATCTCACTTTTCGCCGCATCTCGAAGGGACTCGACATTGACCCCGAGATGCGCACAAAACACATCGCTCAATCCAATAATAAGTCGGACAGTTTATCCGAAAAACTGTGTTCGTGCGTTATGTACCGAAGCTGATCTCGATCGACTGCATCGTATGCTGCCTTGAAAACAATAAAGATGTGATGCGTGGGTACGATGTACTCCCGACATTTCTGCAAGATCTGCCGGATGGTAAAAATCTGGTCCGTAGCAGCGCGAGCCTCCATAAACCCCGTCTGGTAACGCCCTACGCCCTAGGCCCGTGCTATCGGTGTCCGACGGTGTCCGTCCCTGTGCTATCCGGTGGCCGACGTAACATGATCTGTGAGAGTACCTTATAGGCAGCGTTTACCATCGTTCCACAATAGTTGCAGAAGTCGACCCGATCACCCTTTTTGTAAATGGGATAAATCGCACCTTCCATCCATCGCTCCGGTAGCTCCTCCTTTCTAATCTTGGAAACAACGCAGTGTAGAGCCGTTGCTGGCGTTTCTCGGCCTCGCTTATAAAGCTCTGCCGATAGGCGGTCCTTTCCAGTGGCTTTGTTAGTCTTCAGCAACCCAATTTCTCGTTTCACATCTTAGAGATCAAGTACTAGGACATCACTATCTCTCATGAGCATTTCTAGGTAAACTTCTGTTCCGCTTCCTTCTTCCTTCGCCATTGAGGAGTTCATCGCAGAAATACTGCCACCTATCGACCACCTCGCGCTTGTTTGTGACTAGATTCCCTTCCTCGTCCCTACACATGTGTGGTTTCGGTGTGTAGGCGTTTCGTGTATGTTTCACCATCTCGTATAAGTTGACATTAACCCGGAATAGCTGTTCTAATTCTTCTCGATCTCTTTCCTCCTTTTGGCGGTTTTTACTCTTCACTGAGGAGTCCTCAGGATCGTGGTCAACTAGTTCCTGGCTCGTCGGTTTTAGACTAAGATCTCTTTGCTGGCCGAGCGTATTCTGCCCTAACCATTTTCGAAGTTTTAGGCACTTAATTCTCCAGAAAAATGCTGTGTGTTATTCAGTATACGCGTGTAGTTCCCTGCATTACTTACATTATATTTTTTATTTACTTGTATATGTACTATACGCGATCATGTACGTAAACTTAATCAGCTCCAGGCCGTAGTTTCCTCTGCTGTACGAAGAAGTCGTCTCCATTCCACTCGGTTTCATGTAGGTAAACTCTATTTTTAGGAAGGGAGGAATGTCTGATGCGAAGAATGATTAATTGAGTGAACTGGAAAATTTCGCTGTAGACCAAAAAGATATCGGGTAGTGCAATTCTAGGTGGGATTCACACCTGTATGTGGGAATGTGTGATGCGTATGCAGGATGATAGAGTCAAGAGTATAGTAACAAAATTAGATATTAGACTAACTGTCACAACAGGTGCTGGTAGTTCAGTTAGGAAAATAGTCGAGCGCCAATCGACAGATCGTGGTAACGGCATCGTATACTAGTAAAACACGCATGCTTCTCTGTTCTCTGCACTCGGCTATGTTTTCAAGCCAGAATCAAAATCAGAGCTTAGAAAAAGCTTAGTTTTGAAGTTGTTTAATCAATTCCAAACCGTGTGCACTTGCTACTTTTTGGAGAATTTGAGTACAATAGATATATTTTATATGGCGCTTGGGGTGGTCCCAAATAGCACCTTTTTGCCTTGCGAACTGTTTTTAAAAATATGTATATAACTTTGAAACACTAAACCGGTTTAGACGGTTTGATGCAAATGGAAGATATTTCGGTATATTTAAGAAGGTTATTATGTTATTTTTTTCCTAATATCAAATGCATTGAAAATATTCGTTTTTTTGTGTTTTCGTGGTGTGAGGATCAAAGAGACCTCAGTTTTTTTGTAGCGTTGTAAAATGTTGCCACATATTGCCGTGCCTTGCAAACATAATGAGCAACATCATGTTGTTCGTGCGATAGTTTGAAAGCCTAAGGCCGAAAACATGTAAAACTCAAACATTATTTTAAAAGTTTGGGAGCTCGACTTTCGAATATATATTTAAAATCTGTATTTAAATATATTTACAGCTTGAAGTAAATTTGGCTACCAATTTAATACGAAAAGATGGTTTGGATAACAGCTTTTGATTTTATGTAACGACGTAGGACAGGAACTTACATATAAAACAGAATAAAAATATAAGCTTAAAATATAAACATGGCAGCCGCTTATCTAGTCATAACAGGTAGATATCAGTGTTTGTGGCTACACGTTCCTCCCAATCGTGTGGAATATTTGTATCTACTCATAATATTTTTAATATTCAAAAGTGCAGTATTTCAACCGTAGTAACAACAAAAAATTTATTCCTAATCATGTGGTGATGTGAATAACAGACTTGCTAGTTTATGACATAACAATTAGTTAACTAAAAGTATAGGAAAATATATTCAAACCGGGACTAGAGTCTACTGTGGCATGTGGGTATTCTGGCAGTTTCTAGTTCTTACACATCAGAACTTTCGCGAAGGACAGTTTACATTCCAAAAGTGATCACAGTATTCACGGTTTTGATTCCAGAATTGGTTATTGGGACAGGTCAGGACAAAGATTGTACCATAGACGCATCGATAGAATTTACTGCAATCCGGGTGAGGATAATAGAATAACTCTCCTGGGGTACAAACCGGTGCTGATGGGTCATTGGGTGAAGGACTGGGTGTTGGCGCTGGGGTTGGGGCTGCTGTAGGAGCGGATGGTACTGTTGGTGCAGGAGTAGGAGCTGTTGGAATGCCGGTGCCGCCGGTGGGTGCAGGTGTTGTTGTCTCAGCTACTGGAGTTGAAGTAATTACCGGCGTTGATGGAACTGGTAAGTCAGAAACACAAACGGAATCCTCAGGGCGATTGCAAGCGTTGCTTATCATATCGAATATCAAGTTTTCAGCACATTGTCTGTGATTTGATATTTCTCCAGCGCACAAATAAAACGCAGAGCAGTTCCTTGGATCCGGTACCTGTTTGATGCCTACGTTTCCAGCGCAAGGATTCACTTTTTCTGGTTCCGGCACGGACGCAGACTGTGATTCGCAGGTTGCTTGGGATTCTTTTTGACATTTTCGTGTTACAATATCGAAACGTTCATCTGCTTGGCAGGACAAATCGTACCTATTAGCATTCATGCACATGTAGTATTTGTTACAATCGCTTGGATGTGGCACGTTCTTGACCCCGCTATTGCCTTCACATGGGTTGGCCGTAGTGGTTGCGTCTCGTATGCAGACTGATTTTTCCGGCGCTGCACATTTGGCAGTGTTCATGTCAAATATCATCCCGTTACCACAAGGTACAGAAAACTGCTGTTCATTCATACACATGAAATATTGTGAACAATCTGTAGGATCGGGAAGATTCTTGATGCCCTTATTGCCGGCGCACCCATCGTTGGATCTGGAAGCTTTACTATGGACTAGGGAAAGGAGAGTTGACGTGGAACGCTTGTAAACGAAAGCAAAGGATAGGTGTTAACGCAGCTAATTACCGATATTGATAGCAACTAACCATACATGATGATGCGATATTTTACAGCAATGAAATGTCGTTTATATTGCTTTAATATTTATTAAAAAATGTTACCATTGCCGCAGGACACACCACATTCGCTGGTTTATCGCAGTTATTAATGGTCGGGTTGAAAACGGTTCCAGCCGGACAAGTTTGCCTAATGGGTTCACCGCTTACACAAATGAAATATACGGAACAATCTGTCGGATGAGGCAGAAACGTGGGATTTGCTGGATCATCTACTGCTGGACAGGACACTTCGACGCACTCGGGAGCGTTAGCAATTAGATTGCATTGTTCTATAGTGCGATCGAATATGAGTCCGGTGGGACATACACCTTCACTTTGAACGCCGTTAATGCAAAGAATGAATCGGGTGCAAGAATATTGAACTGGGAACCTTGCAATGCCCTCGGCCGGACAATTAACACAGTACGCCGGATCCCCGAAATCACATATTCCGTTATTGAAAACCGGAAACTCGGTGGGGCACCGCAACAAATGTGCAACTCCGTTCACACACGAATAGTATTGCGTACAATCACTCTCATGTGGTTTGAATCCTGATACTACTCCTTCACATGGGTTGGTAGCTCCATCCGCGGATCCTAACATCACCCATCCAACGAGCACAGTGAACAAAAATTGTTCTATGGAAAACAGAAGCAGAAAACTTTATTATCTTTTCATTTATTTATTTATTAGCTATCACTCACTGATCATATTCTAATTTATTTTTTATTTGATGAAGTACAGCAGAACAATAATTTTAATATCCTTTTAGTTTCGCACTGCTCGAACTGCACTTCCAGAATAACTGAGTCGGGCTCCAAAAGCAACAAATTTATACAAGATACGGTTTGCGAGTGACTTTAAGTTCGCGAGTCTTACGAATTTGTGTAAAAACATGCAGATAAAGTGTATTCTTTCCAAATTATCAGTCGTAACCACATTTTCCAGCTGCGACTTTTATCGATATCAAGTTTTATCAGCGTATGCACTCGTCTTCCGCCGTCATATGATCCTGTATTTCCCGTCCCCTGATAAGATAGTTCTTTTGTGTTTCTAGATTTTTGATGAGCACGTATCTAACCTACCCTGAAGCATCATCAAGGATAGCGTATAGAACTCGTAGCGTTGATTCTTCTGACATGTTCGACAAGGAATAATGAGCCTTTCAGTCGTCTTATCAATATCTCTACTTCCGCTACACAGACCTTTGAATTTTGGACTTTGTTACCGTATTGGCCATTGAATCGGTCACGTGGGGCCAAATTTCCCACAACTGTCTAATTCATCCATCATATTAAAACTGATCAAGATGTTTGTAGGACAAACACCCTTATTCTGCGAGGCGAGTGACGTGACTATTTTGGATTCGCCGCGAATCAGGTGACAATTGTCACCTAGGTCACTCGCTTTGTCACCTAGGTGATAGGGTTTTGTTACCTAGGTGACTCGACTCGCCGTGGCGAGTCACGGCGAGTAACAATTGTCGTATTGAGTCACGTGACTCGCAGAATAAGGGTGAAAATGATTTTATTTCGATAATGTTTTCTAGCATTATTTCATTATTATTTGACGAAGAATGACCAAACATTTTAGAAAATTTGGTAAAAAGTATATAGCTTTCTGATTTTGACGTAGGACTACGTCTTACGGTAAGTTTTTTGTGACGAGATTTGAAATTACTAAAGCTAATAATATCTTCAGTTATAGCTGTCCATGACGAGGGCTTGGGAACCCCCTTTGCTCAATGTTTTCTCTCTATAAGAGTGACTTTTTGTACTGTCAAGAGGCTCCAGGGGGTAAAGTTGATTTTAGGATGCCTGAGCATTGACCCATGCTTAAGTAACTTGACTTCGAATCAAGCTTCATTTTCGATTTTTTGACGTAGGACTACGTCTTACGGCAAGTTTTGAGATAGGGTGTCATTCCAAAAAATCGAAAAATGCGAGCGTCACGAAAAATGAAAGGTTTTGAGCGGTAATAGCTCAGCGGTTTTCCGATCGATTTTCAATTTTCTTACACCAATCGATTGGCAAATCTTCTAAGAATTGACCCAAATGAAGAAAAATATGAATTCTTGATGTTAAACTATTGAAAATTTTAAAATAATGAACCTTTGTTTTACCAGAATTCTCGCTTCGTGATTGGTTGGAAGATTCTTTACGATGATCTAAACCTATACCAATTTGACATCTGTGCTTGGGAAGTAAGCCAAAACAAGTGACAAAGTTTCCTCATTTTAACAAGATTTCTTAACACCGCGGTTCAACCTAGACCATTTTGATGTCCTTGCTTGGGAAGTACGCCAGAGACAGTGACAAAGCCCCTCGTGCCAACAGATTTCTTACGAACGCGATTAACCCTAGTCCAATCTGATGTCTGTGTTAGGGAAGTGTGCCAGAAAAAATGACACAAGTTCGTCGGCCCAACAGATCGCAAATTCTTTACTGCGTGACGATTAAACCTCGGCGAATTTGATATCTGTGTTGGAAAAATGTGCTACAGCTGTAGTGTTCGGTTATAATACGGCTCTATATGAATACGCATGCTTGCCGTTTCATTAGAAGTGTAGTGAAAAGATGTGCTGTTGATAAAATAGGATTGAATTGGTAAAAACCCTTCAACGTGGGAAACCATGGAGAATAAAAACAATTTCTAATTTCAGTAAGGTAGCAGGAAAGTAATAGTTTGTGCTCTTGATTTTGTTAAATTGTTTTCAAATGCACAATCTTTTAAGAATTGAACGTATGCAATGTTACTATTTTGATAAATGTTACATACAACGCATGTAGCATGTATATTGTATATATGTTGCATATAGCATGTATACATGAAGAATCGAATGATTACAAACATGAATACATGCTACTATCACTACAAAGAGACTTACGTAGTCCTGCGTCACCTATATATGCGGTCGTGTCTTGTACACAACCCCTCTGATTTTTTCAAACTAATCAATTTTGTAATGTGAAAATGTCCAGACCGACTCAAAATACATCCAAATGTCCAGTAAAGAGCTCGTGTTGAATAATCCTGTCATTTGATACCCCATTTACAATATTTTCGAAGAGAATTCCTTTTAAGACTAGTTGCATAAAAATCGATTGAAAATCAGTGGAGATAGAGTCAAAAGTGTAACTGAAAGTACCTTCATTTTTGATGTCGGGGACGTAAAGGTTAATGACAACAGCTAAACGAAAGACCCGAAAATTCGCAATCTGACAAAAGGAATCTTAGCTGTATTATATATTAGGTACTTAAATTTAAAAGAATTGATTTTTCTGTTAGAAACTTCAAACGATTTCAAAGTTCTTGTTCGACCAAATTTTGATCGTATTATCCATTCAAACAATACGCTAGAATATGCGCCGCATTTTCCAGATTCCAAAACTGCATTGTATAAATAGTTTGAATAAATATCTATCTTATCATGCAAATCCATTGAATGCCACTGCTAAGCTTGCAGTGGCTTAGATTACACTGAATGTGATTATATTACTGATACCAAAAAAAGTTAATTAATCATGGAACCGGTCAGATAGCTGTCTGTGTATTATATTCGCAGCTTTGCATGAATGGATAATCAATTTGGTGTAAAAACAGTAGGATAACTAAAATATGGGCAAGTCGAAGTTCATTTTAAAAACAAACATTATCAATAGCGTGCTCGTGCACTAACGTTTTGTGAGAGAACATTGGTAATACAGCTAAAGGGTATCAAAAGTTAATTGTCTAGCTTTATACTGAATCATGCTTAAATAGCAAATATTTTGCCTTCTACAAATAAAACCATTAAGACGAAGAAACTGCACCAGCGCTGCTGATAGGGCGAATGAGCCATTACGATAAGCTGCAGTAAATGTTTTGATTATTCCTGTTGATGAGACAATTTTGCAAATTTACTAGAGAACTTTTTGATAAATTTAATGATATTACTCTACAGAATATCTAAATGACTGTACTAAATAGTCGCGTAATTGGGGATCAAAATTAGGGTATTTATTATAACAAAAGTTTTACAGCTCCTAAATAAGCAAAGATAGAGGTATACTACATTCGGCAAAGTTGTTTATTTTTACTATTTGTACAACTTTATAGAACATGAAAAAATCATACAACAACTACAAAAAGAGCTAAAATAGAAAAACTGATTTTGAAGATTCACATATAATAAATAGGACTTTTCTATCTTCGCTGAAGAGATAGAAGGTTACGGTCTTCAGCAAAATTTCTTGTAATAATATGCTCTAAAACTTTGCAGAACTCATCAATGTGTTATATTGAAGCTGCAGAAAAATAAATTTTTTATTTCACTTTTAGGGGGATTATTCAAAATTTGAATTCCACCATACGATAGAACTTTTAATTTCAAGAAACTCTCCCAAAGGTTCCATAAACCTAAAATCAAGTTTTCCCACTCAAAACTCTAATGCGCACATATTTTTGGTTTTGGACAACTGTGAAGCCCCACGGGAATATGTTCCGGAATGGCCATGCCGTGGCAAAATCATCAGATAGAATCAAAATAATCAAAAATGACCTTCTGGAGTAATTTCATGAATTTAGACACCCATATTGCCAGTGTTGCAAACCAAACAGTTTTATGGCCACAGGAGGTCCCACGGGAACTTGTCACAGAATGGCCGTTCCAAGGATATATCATTGTATTGTCTTAAAACAATGAAGAATGACCTTTCGGAGTAATTGGAAGAACTTTGGACACCCATATTACTATAATTACATCCAAAAATATAAAAAGTGCTTTAATTCCGGAACACATCCTTGGACTGCCGGATTTCCGGGAACCAGATGAGCCATTTCCGGCTCTGTTATAACCACACTGGAAGTGGATAAGTTCCTGAATCTTTTGGTGGTAAAAGTGTCCGAATCGGTCAAAAATTGCCAAAGTTACAAGCGTTTCAATTTGTGGGTACCCGGGTACCCTTGTCGAGCACTTAAGGGGTAAAAAAATTCGAAGCCCCCCCATTCCACCCCCTTAAGTACTACATGAAAACTTATTTTATGAAAAGTTGCAATTCAACTAGTTCTTAGATGTCACAGAGTTTCAGTATCCTTGATCAAAGAAAACTTTAGAATTTCGTACTTTGAAAGCTGAAAAGGTACCCGGGTACCCTGTCGAACACATAACGGTTAAGGGTGTTAAAGTGGCTTTACAAACTACTACCAAGTTTTCACACGGCTCACAGCACACATACTGTCAAATCATAGAATTTCACAATTCGGCTGGCAGCAAAAAAAAATATATGTTAGTTATCTACATTATCGACTGCTTCAGGTATAAAGATATTCCCACTGTCTGTTCTGCAGATTCAGATGGGGCGGATTATACGGTGAGTGCTTATGGACCAGAAGATAGCGTATTCAATTCCCGGAAAAAGACATGCGCTTTCAATTAGCTTTACTTATACGCATTAAAGTTACTCGAAATTAAAAATATCGCATTCGACCACACAGTGGTTTACAGCAAAATAAAAATGACACGTTTCATTTTTTTAACTTTAAAAATAGATTTTTTTTGGCTGCATAAAGGTTGAAAGGTTGAAGCGACTGGAAGAGTATATTGCAAAACTATTTCTCGTTCTAAAAATAGAATTGCCAGCATTGAACAAATTGGCTATTTAAAGGCGCGCAAAAGCCTCTATTACGTTCCATCACAGCTTCGAAAGCAGCTATTATGAAACCTGAAGCTTGATAAAATCACCAGATTTAGATGTTTAGGAGCTGAAGAAAAGTTTTTATTTCTAAACCATAGTTCAGCCACATGTTGAATAAAATCAGCTTTTAAAGCGTTTGATCAGAATGAAATTGTTACTTGGGTATCCAGTCTAAACATGTACATAATATGAAGATTATATGAAGTATTCTTGGTTTGAAGTCTGCTGCTCTATTCTAATTCACTGAAATTGAGAAAATTGAAGGGTCCCAAATTTAAGTATGCACAAAAATCCGTAGATCTGACATCACTGGCGGTTATTGCGGTTACTATGGAAGCCACTACGGTTGTTTGCCGGTTGAGTGAAAAAATGTAAACATTGTTTAGTTTTCGCAGACCACCTGAAATGGAATTTAGTTATACGGAAGCGCAGTTTTGTGGCTATTATTTGCTGAAATATTGTCACATTGACCCAATTCAGATTATTTCACAAAATGATAGCTAAGAAAGCACAAAAATTCTCTTCCCTTCAACTAAATTCCTTCAACTGGTCTACGAAAACTAAACTTTGTTTACATTTATCCACTCAACCACCAAACAGCCGTCGTGGCATCCATAGTAACCGCAGAAACCGCTCCTGTATTGAATGTCAAAACCGGACTGTTCCCTTCAGAAAGTTTTACCCATCAACCGTCATTATCGCTCGTGGAAAGCTGGAATAAACCACATTTTCATCATTGGAGGTTTCAGTTAATCTCAAACCTATAATTCTTATTTCCAGAATAGACTACACGATAGTTCATTTCACAGCCGCTGCTTCTACTGCTAAACAGGTTCCACCAATTCAGACTTTAGTGTCAGTTTTGTTATAAAATAATAGGAGTTTCGGGTAGTAACAAAACTCTAAATCAGTGGTGGCCACGATATAAGCATAATGCGGGCTAAATCAGATATTTTCAATAGATCCGCGGCCCGAAATGACTTCTGACATTAATAAATTCAACCTATAGTTCCCGTCCACCATCCATTAAACCAGTGCGCGGGCCGCAAGGACCAAATTTTAGAGCAGCATGCGGCCCGCGGGCCGCAGTTTGGCCATCACTGCTCTAAATTATAGAAAAAAGCGTAATGAATAATATGGTATGTGAAAATTGAGTGCTTTGATTTTTATAATTGCTGAAAAATGTGATGGATTATATAGTAGCGAAGCGGCGACTGCCTTCAGCAGCTGCAAAATGTACGTTTTTTGACAACAATTAATAGTTCATCATATTTCTTGTCGAAAATACAGTAAATTGTGTTTGCATGAATTACATGTATGGTTAAGTGATTCAAGATAGTGTTGTTATCAAGAGATTGTGTAAGAATGTGTATTTTTAGCTCATTTATTTCAACTGATTGAAATAGGTGACCCTGCTTAATCCGTCCCTTACCTTACATAGTTTTTTTTTTGCTGAAAACGCTTAAATTTGTTGCTGCTGAAATTAGATCGCATGAAGACACAGCGAATGAAAAATTTGTTTTGATTTTAGTTTTGACATTGGATACGACCGAGTGCCACAGGTTGTCTCGAAAGTGTTTAGATAGGATAATAAACAAAACATACTGGCGCATTTGTAAAAAATTTAAGGATTTCTTGTCGAAATCGATGTGGTCCCTTACCCCGCCGGGCCTTCTTACACCCTGTTCCCCTACCTAGTAGAAAGTTATTCTTAAATCGTCACTTTCGACGTATATGCACATTTTCGTTTGTAATAAATATAAGAAAAAGGTAGCCGTCAGTATTGATTTCACATCTAGGGTGATTTAATTATTTTTGACCGGCGTGACGCGTATTTTATTTTGCACACTTCCATTTGATTTTGCCGTCAATAGCCAAAATACAGCGCCCAACATGTGTCCAAAATAGATAAATCACCCCATTAGCAGCAAAATCAAATATAAGTGATCTAATATCGCTTATATAACGCTCTGTCTAGAATACATTCTTCACATAAAGCAAAGCAAAGCCTAGGTGCTACATTCCGTTATCGAAACTTGGCGTTCTGTTTTTATACGACAGACTTCGCAGCCAGCTGTTAGAGTACAGGACAATTGCAGGGCCAGTTGTTACGATCCTATTGAGTCCACCAGCCTCTCCCAGCCGAGATTTAAACATACGACGACTGGCTTATTAAGCCAGCGTCATACCTCGAAGCCAACTGGGAGGCAAGATTCTTCACATATTTGATATTAATATAAAAGTAGAATTGACGACTCTATGCAGCTTCTCGGCGGGATTGGATTTTTCTTCAAAGCTCGGTAATTCAGTTTACGCTATCTGGTGGCAAATAGCCATGATAAAGTATCGTTAGCTTCTTATCTCTGAATTTTTCAGCAGATCGCTACTGATTTGATTAAATAATTTGGTACATGCTTAATCTGTTGCTTCCGACTGGGATACCTACTCGATTGATAAATTGTAGATTTAAAAGCCTTCAGCAATTTTTAAGGTGAACACACTACAAGTGAAATCATTTAATAAATAAATTTTGGTTCAGAAGTTATTTGTCTTTTTCCTTTTCGCTATATATTAGAGATTATAAAAACGTAATGCAGTGAGCAATTTAAAACAATAAACCGGAAACGGCTTATCTGATACTAAGTGATATTGGTCATACCTTTTATCAGGCTTCTCGTACGAGGCTGTCGCAGTGTACAGTCACTATCGTTATTGCAAAGAATATTTCGCATAAGTCATAAATTTTACAATCTAGATTTCTTTCTCATGCAAACGTAACAGGGAATTGCGCTTCCACCGAGACAGACAGAGTGGCCTGCGTGATGTGTGTGATGTCGTGGGGGTATTGAAAATCCCCGATTGCAATCTGATATTTTCTGCACAGTCACCATTAAAAATCATAAATTGTATAACTTTTTTCTGTCATGGAAAGGTCAAAGGAAACAGAACCGTCAAAAAATCTAATGATACGTTGCCTCTTTTTGATATTATTTTTTAAAACATCCTTCGAAGAGAAGCCGAACAAAGGAAACCATGCATCTGCTAAATATACTACCATAAAAACCATAAAAACTTGATACGAAGAGACATCGCTCCTGTAAAAAACAGACGAAATAATAAAATATTGTCTTTTTCAAACATCCGGAAAATAAAATAAACGCCCTTTCTAAAAAATGTACACGTAATGTTTAGAAATTTAACACTTAATTTTTAAAGAGTTATTGTAATGATTTTAAGAGTTTGATGTTTAAGGAAAAAAGTTAAAATAAAATAAAATTCATCGCATGAGAAAATTTTACAGTTTTAATTGCAGCGTAGTTATTCCATAACGTATTGTGATATATCTTTTAATGTTTTAAGTAAAACATAATGTATACATGATTGATTTTTTCTAAGTCTTATGCATACCTTTTCATCTTGCACGCACATTCATTGGCCACACTAAGAGACTATTTGTCTTTGTCTTCAAACGATTGGTTTAATGTTCAATACACAACTAGAATCAATGCGTAAATTATGCTTTGTCTAATGCCTTTAATGTTTACAATAGTGCCACTTACGGTAAAACGTATGTAATGAAATACACATAAATAACAAATGAGGATGGTTTCCTGTTGAATACGAAAAATATCCTATTACTATATTAATTACAAATTATATGAATTGGGTGAATTGAATGAAACATAAATTCAGCATTTATAAGTTGCCGATTTTTAAACTTAAATATATTGCTTTGAACAAAAAAAAATATTGATGAGAAGTACTAGATGATTTTCACAATGTGAATCAACAATATTGAATGCATCGCGGTTCAACTGGTCTTTATGCTGACTACAAACGGGAATAAACCGGATGACTATAATTCTGATTACCCCTATCAGCTTCACTTAAACGGTTGCAATCGGGTAAAACGCAATGGAAAATAAATTTATGGTTGCTACTTTGTGGCAGCTTAAGTAGGATGGAATTCCGTAGTTAACCTCACTCCGTTTAACCCCAAAACTTCTGAGTCGGACAGGACGGAAATTAATGTTTTCCTGTGTTCATTAGCTTCAGATAAGTCAAATGCACCGAGTATTAGGATTCCTATCTTTGTTGTACAACATACATAATAAAAGTATTAAAATTTTCCAAAAATTGCGGAATCACTTCGACAACAAGAAGGTCGATTACTAATATCTACTATTTGGCTCAGTTTGATAAAGATGACCGGATTATTTTGTCTGGCCCAAAATTCAACTGATTGTCAAAATTTGGGATACGGAACGACTACCGGAGGAGTGGAAAAACGGTGTTATCTGCCCTATCTACAAGAAAGGCGAAAAGCTGGATTGTGAGAACTATCCTGAATGTCGCCTACAAAGTGCTGTCCCAAGTCATCTTCCACCGACTATCGCCAATAGCCAATAGATTTGTGGGAAGTTATCAGGACGACTTCATGGAGAGTCGGTCTACAGCGGACCAAATCTTCACCCTGCGGCAGATCCTCCAGAAGTACCGTGAATTCCGAGTCCTCACGCATCACCTGTTCATCGATTTCAAAGGCGCATATGATAGTGTAAACCGACAAGAGCTATGGAAAATTTTGGACGAAAACGGCTTTCCGGGTAAGCTTACTAGACTTATCATGGCTACGCTGGATGGGATCCAGTACCGTGTGAGAATCTCGGGTGGAATGTCGGACCCATTCGAATCTCGCAGGGGACTTCAATAAAGAGATGGTCTTTCCTGTCTTCTATTCAACATTGCGCTTGCAGCCTGATTACTATCTAATTGATTTTTCATTTTTAACGAATATTTTAGTTTGTTTTATTGTTTCTAGACAGCTCAATCGATTTCGCCGACCTTTAATATTTGATCTAACAACGTCACAACTTAAATAACAAAAACATTCACAAGATACTATGAATCTATAAATAGTTGGTGCGTAGGTACTTGAATTTCCTTTCCGGTGGCTCTATTATTCTTCAGCTGACCGATTCTGGATCTGTTCAAAACTCCCAGCAGAGCTATATAAAACTGGAAAAGGACTATTAACAACGTCACTTCACTGGATAATTTCATGGTTTTGGGAGTAGGAGAATAAGCTACCGGAGGAGTGGATGGAAGCAGTGATTAGTCCTACTTATGAAGAGGGCGATCAGCTCGATTGCTGTTATTACAGCGGCATTACGCTGATCAACGCCGTCTTCAAGGTGCTCTCCCAGATTTTGTTAGCCAATAGCGAAAGAATTCTTAGGCCCGTGCTACTACGGATCAAATTTTCACTCTCCTCCAAATCCTCCAGAAACTTGCCCACGCATTGTATTTTCGTAGATTTCAGGTCAGCATATGATAGAGTCGAGCACGGACAGCTGTGGTAGATAATGCGCGAGAACGATTTTCCGGACAAACTGACGCGGCTGATCAAAGCTACCCTGGAGCTGGTAATGTACTACGTGCATTTTTCGGGCGCATTCTCGAGTCCATTCGAATCACGCAAAGGATGGCAACAAGGGTATGGTCTATTCTGTATGTTATTCAACATCGCTATTAAAGTTATTAAAAGTCCTGTAAGCGGGCATCGAAACGAAAACAGCGATCTTCTGGGCAATTCTTCTCGTTGCATGACATTCTTCTCGTCTAACATCATAAGGCATAACAAATCGTTTGATTCAATGAGGGTAGAAACGTAAAATAATCTGCAGAAACAAACAGTTTCAGCAAAAAATGTACGTTTGACAAAACAAATGTTATGACAAATATCCACTTATAGACAGTTCTAGTGCGTTCACGTCCTGACTTTGTCAAAAGTTAAGACACCAATTGATTTTTTTGCTTTTACCTTTTACCTTTTACTTTTTTTGAATTACCATAATCTTGTTTAAAAATACTTAATATGTAGAATAAAATATTCTACTTATAGTCAAAAAGGATTTGAAACACTTACAGTTACTACTATTCTGCAATACACCATTGATAGATACATGCTTATCACTGCCAACTATACTATCTTCCCTAATATGATTTACAACATGCATTGTAGCGAATTATATTGTATATAAACCAAGTTTGGTGCGTTTCCGTTAATCATTTTCGCGCAGTTCCAGTGTGCAAGTGTTTAACCAGCAAAATGTCCGAAATTTCAATTTTACGAATACTTTTACTAATCGGTGTGCTGTTTGTGTCTCGTTCCGAGCAACAGCGCAATCGGTGTCTTGGAGTTCCGGATGGAAGATTCATTAACGATTTCACCGAATGCGAATCCTACTTCGTTTGTACCCGTAACAGTATGGTCCGAGGTCGTTGTCCGTCGGGATACTATTTCAGTGAAGAAGGACAAAAGTGTGATTTTCCGTGGAATGTAACTTGTCTTTTGTGCAGATGGTTGGACGGAAACGGTGATGATGGGAATGGTGATGGTGGGAACGGTGAAGAAGAAAATGGCGAGGCTTTCAATGCAGAGTTGCCAGAAAATTTCCCCATCGCGCGCGAGTGCCGGAAATATACTGCCTGTGCCGATGATGAGGGTTTCCTGATGGAGTGCTCACCCGATCTCATGTTTAACCCAGATCCAGCAGTCCGAGCATGCGATACACCAAGTGACGATATTTGCATTGAGAGTGTATGCCCAAACAATGTCAATCCTTCAGTGCCAACATTTGTACCAGATTTATTAGACTGCTCCAGGTACCATATTTGCTACAACTGGACTGAAGTAGCCATAAGTCAGAGCTGTGCAGGGGATTTATTATTTAACCCGATCACCAGACAGTGTGATTTGCCGGAGAACGTAGATTGCGATGTATGTTTGTTTATTAATCGAAATTACTTTATTTTATCATATTTAAAAAAATAATTCTCATTTTCCAGCACATCCTGCCGCTGCCTCCAACCTCGTGTAGACCTACTGGAATTCATTACATTCCCGCGGATGACTGTTTTACTTACTATATATGTGTAAATGGCGAACAGCAGGAACCAGCTCAAACTTGTCTTGGAGGTACAATTTTCGATATTATTACTATGACCTGCCGAAATCCAGTTGAAGGTGTTACAGAATGTATTGATGACAATAGTGGTTTATTTAAGGCAATTTTCAATATTCCATATCACAATTGATTTACTTTTTATTGTGAGCATTTGGATGACCCAAAACATTAAATTATAAAATATAGTAACAAAAAATGTCCCACTGTCAATATTATTTATTAATTTATTTATATTTTACGGGTACAAGATAAGATAGAGGACAAAAAATTAATGAAAAATTAAAAATCATAAGCAGATAAGATGATTGTGAACTATTGGATGCATGAAAAAGATACAATAAAAAAGAAAAAGTATTTGAATACCTTCGTTGATAATCAACAACGATTTTGACGGAACTTTCTGACCGTGGATTTTTTTTTTGCCATGTAAGATTGTGATCCAAAAGCAGGAGAGTGAATAATTTCAAACTCAACAAACCAGCAAGGTGCTTGTCTTTCTAATATAGATTGCAGCTCGTTTTGATACCATCATTCAAGTCAGCGAGTGATTACTGTGCTTTCGCATTCGAATTCTCAGGTCATTTTACAAAGCTTGTACTGCGGCTGTCGTTGATGAACCTTGTGAGCACTTTACCAATTTATTTTCTATCCAAAACTGAATGCAAAACCTCAATAAGGGTTTCCTTCGTATGTTTATAAATATTTCATCGCTTAACATTGAAAAACACTGATCTGGAGATTTTGTTATACAATCTTCACTTATTTATCCTTTGAAACAGGGTTGTTGCAATCAGTTCCAATAACTTCCACTAACACTAAAAAGCAAGCGTGAAATTTTCATTAACAAAATTCTAGGCATTGACAAATAAGAAACAGAAAGTTTCATATTGAAGGTAATGCCCGACATGTGAGATCCCATACGTTTCTTGACACCTTCTAGCGCGATGCTCAAAAGATGGCAAGAAATATCGTCGCTTTGTCGAGGTCCCTTGCAGTCTTTGACATATATGCATAAACGGTGCGTATGGAATTGGTATCCGCGACACTTTTGGAGGATCTGCCGCAGCATAAATATTCGGTTTGTTTTCAAACACCTATTCACAAAACCAACCTGATATCTTTAGCTCGGTAGCTCTCGCATTTTAAAGGGTGTCCCACATGAAATTGCATCACGGAAAAAACGCTGTTGAGTATTTTCTCTTGAAAATTTGGGTAGAAGTAATCTGGAGTCTATTGTTTCTGCTATATTTTTTGGGCTGTCAGTTTTTCGAAAATTGGAAAAATAGCGTCACCCGAAAAGCAACGTCGTGAATTGGTTTTGCGCAAGCATCTGAAAAATCCACAACTCTCTCATCGGGACTTCCGAAAACAACTCGGAATCGTGCAGTCAACGGTGAGTCATGTGATTAAACGTTACTACGAAACTCTGAGCATCGAATGGAAGGAGCAATGCGGTCAGAATGGATGTTCTCTTAGTGATCAGGATCACAAGTGTGTCGTGAAAGAGTTTAAGCGAAATCCCAATGCTTCGGTCAGGGATGCAGCCAAAAAGTTGAGCCTGTCCAAGTATTTCGTCCAGAGAGCCAAGAACCCAGCGGGACGTACAATGTGCAGAAGATTCCAAATTGTGACGAACGGCAAAATACGATGGGATAAGCCAAATGCTGACGAAGCCTCATTGTCTCATCATGGATAATGAGACTTACGTCAAGGCGGACTTCCGGCAGCTTCCGGTGCTACTGTTCTTCACCGCCCAGCATAAGTTTGATGTTCCGGAGGAAGTAAGGAAGCAAAAACTTTAAAAGTATTTAACCACCGGGACTGTAAACGGGTAGTTCTACCGCAAGGAGTATCTACAGAAGCATCTGCTTCCTTTGTTGAAGCAGCACAAGAACCTTACGATCCTCTGGCCGCATCTAGCTTCGTGCCACTATTCAAAAGATGTCCTAGAGTGAATCGAAGCCAACGGCGTCACTTTCGTCACCCAAGAACGTGAACCCTTCCAACGCACCGGAACTAAGGTCCGTCGAAAAATACTGGGGTATTATGAAACAGGCCCTACCGAAGCATCCCAAGGAGGTCAAAGCTGAGTAAGACATGAAGAAAAGTGGGGTTCCGTACAGAAGAAGCTGCAGCCAGATGTTGTACACAAGCTTATGAGTGGAGTTGGCTGGTAAACGGCTGAATAATGCGTACCGTCGGTGCGTTGTGCACGTGTAGGCATAAAATAGACCCTACAGTGGTTCATAACCTCTTATTCAGCAACTCCTATTCCTACCTCCTCGTGGTACCAGCCGGGATACGAGCAACCTTGGTGGAGATCGGTAACCAACCCCGGTGGAAGCCAAGGTCGTATGCTGACAGGAAAGGAGGGCCCTCCGACGAAACAGGGGGTTGGTGTAGCAGGCTTTGCAAGCCGTCACAACGTAAAATACTAAAGCACAGAACGAAGAACAAATAAATTCTCACTGGAACAATCGGAATAGACCCACGCGACGAAAAAGAACTATGGATTGGAAACTCGGGACGTGGAACTGCCGATCTCTCAACTTCCAAGGGAGCACTCGAGTGCTCTCCGACGTATTGAAGAGCCGCAAGTTCGACGTCGTAGCGCTGCAGGAGATATGCAGGAAGAGCTCAACGGTACGTACGTTCAGAGATGGACTCAGGTCGGCCAGGAGGAGGAATACAAACCGGTGATTGGAAGGTTCAGTGCACACCCACGGACCAATGAAATGGGCCTAAGACTTGTAACGAATTCCTTTCGTACCGTCAGCAGTTTAAGCGCCACTCCCACAGGGTGAGAGGCTGCTGATGTAATTTTGAGTTCTCGGCTAGAGACTCTCCTTCGGGCGGGTTTAATGTTCAGATATTCGAATCCAATTTGGCTTCTCCAACGATAGTTATGGAATCAGGACATTTGCCGGAACTGATAAATGGATTATAAGAAACGAACGAGTTCCAATAACACTGCGATAAACCAACTAAATTACTGAGAAAAATATTCGGAATGAATGAGCCAACTTCGGCTAACAAGAGAACACAACTTTAGAGGCAAACGAGCATTTTCAATGTTGCATTATAGTCACGTGTTCTCCTGCCTAGCAGTGACGTCACTCTGTAGCTTAACTGTTACACATTTTCACTTACATTCTAAACATTTCGAATCTTAATACTAAATCTACCTGTGAGCACCGGAATGAAGCAGCCGCTCCACAAACCTTTTCGAACGGCTTGGCTAGTCAATCCCACTAGCAAAATCGATGAATTTACAGAGCGTGGTTCGAAGTTGTAACGCCGTATCGTGGTAACGTAACGATCGGCACACTCGCCGATGAAAGCTCGCGTCAACCCGCTTGAGTGACTAGTAGCGGGTGGTGATGTTGAAGATTTCCCGAAAATTGCTAGCGAGGCGCTGAACTCCGCATGCATGGGCGGAAACAAAAGGGTGAACCGTTCTTACACGCCCTTTCTGCTTACGTGTGGTCCTGGTTTTGCACCCACGTTGAACGGTGGGATTTTTTCCTGTTCAACGGTTTAAACAAATTTTACCCATTTGCCGTACTATCTTCTAGTTATTAGGTTTAGTTAATTTTAAGTATTTAGCTCACCTGACGTTTGGTTTTTATGGTATTCACTTCCTATGTTTATTGTAAGCCTGTTTTAGCGTATAACTAGCTATTAAAAAAATCGATAGTTTTAGTAACTAATTAATCAATTTTGTACGACATTTAGTGGCCTAACTCTCATTTTTAGCTTAATTGCTAACACGCGGTAGGCACATTGGCCTACTAACTTCGGTTCAAAATGAATACTCTAGCACTCTACTGGCCTTGACTAGGTGCGCGGGAAATCTGATTGGCCTGGTGTACTTGAGGCCTGGTTGACGATAATCACCCGAATAATGCCTGAAACAACGACAGATCACATTTTTATCTCATTTGTTCGATCGCTTCAAACAATACCGGCTAAGTATTGGATGCTATGGAAACTCGATCCCCTCTCATTTCATCCAATATCAAATGCGTTTATCTCTCGCTCCTCCCAGTGAAGTTAAGGGTCTATTGTCTGTGCGGAATGAAGATCAATTTTGCATTCTGGCATTTTTTACCTCCCTTTAATCCCACTACTTGTGCATCGGAGAAGTTAAATGAGATCCGCATGGAAATCGTAAAATTGATCAAAGCTTCGCGTACATAGCAACTCCCCTACCGCCCGCAAGGTGGCGTCTAACCCAGTGACGATAATGAAAGCTCCAATCAATATGTACCCGAATAAACAGTGTTCTCAAGGAAACTGTTATACACCTTACAGACTTATCGACTTTGTCGCCTCCAAGAATATGGCCGTACGTAGTACCTTTTTCCAGCACAGAATCCACAATAAGTACACCTGGAGGTCACCAAATCAGACAGAATCACAGATCGACCACGTTTTGATCGACAGTCGGCACTTCTCAGACATTATCGACGTCAGATCCTATCGAAGCGCTAACGTTGACTCGGAGTGATGGTTAAGATGCGCCCAAGACTCTCCGTTGTGAACAACATTCGGTACCGACGCCAGCCTCGGTTAGATCTCGCGCGGCTGAAGCAGCCAGACGTCGCCGCAAACTACGCGCATTCACTCGAAGCTGCACTGCCGGAAGAGGACGAGCCGGACGAAGCCCCTCTCGAGGACTGTTGGAACACTATCAAAACAGCCATCAGCAGTGTAGCGGAGGCACCATCGGGCATGTGGCCCGGAATCAGCGGAACGATTGGTTTGACGATGAATATAGGAGGGTGATGGATGAGGAGAACGCTGCGCGGGCGGCCAAGATGCGCAGTGCCACACGACAGAACGTGGAAAGACACAAATAGAAGAAGATGCAGCGAAACCACATCTTTCGGGAGAAAAAGCGCTACCTGGAAGAGCAGGAATATGCAGAGTTGGAGCAGCTGCATCGTTCTCAGGAAACGCGAAAGTTATATCAGAAACTGAACGGATCCCGCAAAGGCTTTGTGCCGCGAGCCGAAATGTGTCGGGATAAGACTGGCAGTATTCTGAAAGACGATCGTGAGGTGACCGGTAGGTGGAAGCAGCACTTCGACGAACACCTGAATGGCGCCCAGGCGGAGAGCCATAGCGGCGGGGAAAGCGATTTCGACGGTGCAACAAACGGGTAAGAGGTGCCAGCCCCAACGATAGGCGAAGTTAAGGAGGCCATCATGCAGTTAAAGAACAACAAGTCAGCTGGAAAAGATGGCATCGGAGTGGAGCTTATTAAAATGGGACCAGAAAAGCTGGCCGTTTGTTTATACCGACTAATTGTTAGAATTTGGGATACGGAACAGCTACCGGAGAAGTGGAAAGATGGGGTTATCTGCCCGATCTATAAAAAGGGCGACAAGTTGGACTATCGAGCGATCACCGTTCTCAATGCCGCCTATAAAGTGCTGTCCCAAATCATTTTCCGCCGTCTATCACCAATTGCGAATAGATTTGTGGGATCTTATCAAGCCGGCTTCGTCGAAGATCGGTCTACTACGGATCAAATATTTACACTGCGGCAAATCCTCCAAAAGGGCCGGGAATACAGAGTTCCCACGCATTATTTATTCGTTGGCTTCAAAGCCGCGTATGATACCATCGAGCGGAAAGAGCTATGGAAAATCATGGACGAGAATAGCTTCCCCAGGAAGTTCATCAAACTAATTAAATCTACGATGGATGGTACACAGTGCTGTGTTCGGATTTCGGGTGGAATGTCAAGTTCATTCGAATCACACAGAGGGCTTCGTCAACGTGATGGTCTTTCATGCCTGCTGTTCAACATAGCGCCACAAGGTGTTATGAACCGAGCGGATATTAACACGCGGAGCACGATATTCAACAAATCTAGTCAATTCGTCTGCTTTGCCGATGACATGAATATTATCGGCAGAACATCTGTGGCGGTGGCTGAACAGTACACCAGACTAAAGCGCGAAGCAGAAAAGATTGGGTTAAAGGTAAATACGTCTAAAACAAAGTACATGCTGGCCAGCGGAACCGAGGCCGAACGACATCGCTTGGGCAGTAGTATATTGATCGACGGCGATGAGTTTGAGCTAGTCGATGAATTTGTCTACCTTGGCTCACTGGTAACGGCGGACAATGATACCAGCCGTGAGATTCGGAGGCGTATTATCAGCGGAAGTCATGCTTACTATGGGCTCCACAAGCAATTACGGTCGAGCAGGCTAAGTCCCCGTACAAAGTGCACCCTGTACAAGACGCTTATTAGACCGGTTGTTCTCTACGGGCATGAAACATGGACAATGCTCGAGGAGGACCTGCGAGTGCTCGGAGTTTTCGAACGACGAGTACTAAGAACGATCTTCGACGGCGTACAGGAAAACGGAGTATGGAGGCGGAGGATGAACCATGAACTCGCACAGCTCTATGGCGAACCCAGTATCCAGAAGGTGGTTAAAGCTGGACGGATACGATGGGCAGGGCATGTTGCAAGAATGGCGGACAACTAGCCTGCAAAGATGGTGTTCGCCTCAAATCCGATAGGAACAAGACGACCAGGAGCGCAGCGAGCAAGATGGTTAGACCAGGTGGAGCGAGATCTGGCGGAGAGTATTCGGTGTCCGAGGAATTGGAGAGCGGTAGCCTTCAACCGAGTTGCATGGAGAAACTTTGTTCAACAGGCTTTGTCTTAGGACGGCAAGCCACCTAAGTAAAGTAAGTAATTATGAGTGGAGTTAAGCGTAAGGTGCGAGCACACGATTATAGTATTGAAGATGAATGAAATAAATATGCCAAAAGCTTACTAATGGGTCATATTTTATTGTGTGAATGTTTCAAATGGATCGGTCAACTAGTTAATTCTCCAGATTTTTTCCGTGATGCTATTCGATATTAATAAGCCCATTAATAAGTCGCCCTTTTTCTATGTTGATCACATTATTGACACCCTCCTTTCACTTCTCTGGTAGCTGTTTAGTTTCCCAGGTTCTGACTATCAACCAGTGCAGAAAGATGGCCAGCCTTTCCGGGTCCTTCCTGTTAAATTTCGCTGCGATGCCATCTTTGCCAGCTTCCTTGTTGTTCTTGAGCTGATTTATGGTTTTATCGAACGCTGTACGCTATCGTGGGAGTCGGTACATCTCCATCATCCGTTATAATGATGTAGTCATTTGCCCTGCTGTCGTGGTATTTTGCCTCTGCGTCATACAGGTATTCATTGTAGTACAATCAAGTTCTTTTAACACGGTATAGTTTTTGGATTTGTGAATTAACTTGGATTTTGTACGACAAATTTTTAAATAAAATGGTTTTTTTAATGACGATTTTTGTGCTGTTTTTGGCGGTTTTCTACAGCATTCTTCAAATTATTACGACTTTTAACAGCGACTCTAAGGCTAGAGTGGTTTTTTCGACGAATTTTAAAATAGAAGATAGGAAGAGGCTCCTGAGAAAGTAGCTTTTCCCCCTCGCAGACAGTGACTATTGATGGCGATAAACTGGAAATGGTTTTTGAGTTCGTATATTTGGAATCTAGCCGACAATAAGAGTAACGAGATTCAACGACGCATTCAAGCTGGAAATCGAGTCTACTTTTCCCTCCTCAAGACTCTTCGATCGTGCAAAAACTTTTCGCTTCTTTATTTAGTGTGAAAAACAACAGAAGCGCTGCTTCATTTCTATGGGTAGTGAGACGAAGCGATAACTAGGCGAAACTAAATAGACTTCATTAAGGTGAAATTAGTCGTCATCGACTAATGACTTCATCTGCCAATTTCAAAAGCAGTTTTTTTGTTTAAAAGACAAATTCTGTTCATGAAAATACTTTTGCAGTGTTCAAATTCTCAAGAAGAATGCAGTATTCACAATTTTGCAAACAAACTTCCGCTTATGGGCCCAAAAACTGCTTCCAAAATTGGGCTTTCCGACGAAAAGTTGATGACTGCTAATTTCCCGTTAAACTTAGCGAGACATGATCTCCGGGGGCCTGCGCTCCACGTGATCTGTTAGAACAGTTTTCGATTTTATTATCTTTGCGAAAACCCGATGATTCTGAATCAAAAACAAGTTTTATGCAAGAATGCAATCTGCAATTCGAGTTCAACATCCTTGGATTATATAAAATCGGTCCCTTAGGCTACGACGGAAAATAAATAGTATATGATCATTGTGCTTATCTGCATACAACACGTTTATTCGTTATCAGAGAATTTACGAAGGGAGTATAGGTTCCAATTAATCTAATCTGTGATGCTCCAACACAAAATAATATACTTCTACAAAGTGAAGTTTTTATTGCAAGGTCATGATAGATATCTCGAGAACATTTTCCAAAGGACGTAGGTAAGGTACATAAAATCATTCACATTTGTAGTTGAGTCCTTTGTAAATGTGCCCAAAGCTGAATTATGAATAAAATGTTTATAATTTTAGTGTAAGTAACGATTTTACATAGAATAAACAATAATTTATTCAAGAGATAAAATCGAGTGCGTCGAACAATTTTCTACTGGCCGTGATACATTCAGTTTCATCTGATTCTTCTCGGCAAGTCATTGTGATAATATCGAATATTGTTCCTCCAAGACATGTTTGAGCCGGTTCAACACGTTCGCCATTTACGCAAACGTAGAATTGGTCACATGCGTCCGCAGGAATGTAGTGAATTCCGGTTGGTCTGCACGTAGTTGGAGGAGTCGGCAAGATGTGCTGCAGAGAGAGAAAGAGTAAAAATTTAATATTGTTTTTTTTTTTTTTGGTTTCTCCAATAAACTTTCATACATCGCAATCCACATTTTCCGGCACATCACACGCCCTAGTGATTGGATTGAACAGCAGGTCGCCTGCGCAGCTCTGATTTACAGCAACTGCATTCCATTCGAAACAAATATGGTACCTGGAGCAGTCTAATAAATCTGGTACAAAAGTTGGCACTGATGGATTGACATTGTTTGGGCATACACTCTCAATGCAAATGTCGTCACTTGGTGTATCGCATGCTCGGACTGCTGGATCTGGATTGAACATGAGATCCGGTGAGCACTCCATCAGGAAACCTTCACCATCGGCACATGCAGTGTATTTTCGGCATTCACGTGCAATTGGGAAATTTTCCGGAAAATCGCTTCCATTTTCTTCCCCACTTCCTTCGTAATCATTATCATCATCATTATCAGGCATTCTACACAAAAGACAAGTTACGTTCCACGGATGTTCACACTTTTGTGTCTCTTCGCTAAAATAAAATCCCGTTGGGCAGCGGCCTCGGACCATGTTATTTCGGGTGCAAACAAAATAGGCATCGCAATCACTGAAATCGTTGACGAACGTTCCATCCGGAACTCCTAAACAGCGGTTGCGCTGTTGTTCCGAGCCCGTCACAAAGAACACACCAATTAGTAGTAAGGATTGTAAAATGGATATTTTGGACATTTTGTTGGTTACGCGCTCGTTTTCAAACTGTACAAAAAATACCGCCGGAGTAGCATAAGATTAGGTTTATATATAATCTCCCCGAATGTATGTTGTAAATCAAATTATTGAAGGTAATTTAGTAGGTCGTGATAAGAAAATACACACCCGTATCCAGCTATTGGGCAGAATCTGATTAGCTGGTAGCAGGACGCAAGTGTATTTAAACGGTAGCTATTACTAATACAATACTGCAAAGCAGTTTCACGAGATTTCTATTTTGTCAGTAAGATTACGGAAAGCTATTGAACGAATACTTTGCCCATCTATCGTTTATGACTGTAAAAGTATAAACTGAGAAATTTATTAATTTATTGTGCATATCTTCAATAACGTTACAGTAATTATTGAATTTTTCTAAGTAACTTCGAAGAATCTAATCCAAGCTAATCCAATAATTATTTCGATTACACATAAATTCTCAGCTGCATGAGCCACATTTAAATGTTATAATGACTTTTATTAGACAGTCACATAATGATTTTAGATTACCTACAAACTTACAAAGTCTTTAATTCAGTAAATCTATATATTTTAGTTGTATTATGCAGTATGTATTATGCATGTGCATAGCATTATGTACATAGCATATCACTCTCTCCACGGTAGCTTCGATCAGCTACCGACGCGGTTTATCCGGAAAATCGCGGTCAACTGTATCGTAAGCTGCCCTGAAATCCACGAAAATATTTCAAATTTTTGAAGAATTTGTCGGAATGGAAAACCACCTCCGGTAGTTTTTGCTCCTTCCAAACCTTGGAATACATCCAATGAAGTACCATTGCTAGTGATTCCTTACCATTTTTGTAGAGTTTTGCAGGGGGCAGTCCGTTTCGACGGCTCTATTAGTAGGGTAAGGAACGAGTTAAGCAGTGTCACCTATTTTAATCAGTTGAACATAAATGAGCCGAAAATGCACTTTTTTATTCATATTTTCAAAATCTTTTGATAGGATCGTCTTCACAAATCACTTAACCATACATTTGATACACAGAAATACAATTTATTGGGTTTCCGACAAGAAATATGATGAATTAAAAATTGTTGTCCAAAAATCAGAGGGGTTGTGTACAAGGCACGACCGCATATATAGGTGACGCAGGACTACGTAAGTCTCTTTGTAGTGATAGTGGCATGTATTCATGCTTGTAATCATTCGGTTTTTCATGTATACATGCTACATGCGTTGTATGTAACATTTATCAAAGTAGTAACATTGCATACGTTCAATTCTCAACAGATTGTGCATTTGAAAACAATTTAACAAAATCAAGAACACAAACTATTGCTTTCCTGCTACCTTGCTGAAATTAAAGATTGTTTTTATTATCCATGGTTTCCCACATTGAAGGGATTTTACCAATTCAATTCTATTTTATCAACAGCAGGGGAAGACGGGGTAAGACGGCCCCCCTAAGCGAATAAATTGCTAGCATAAAATGTGTACGAAAATTCATATTGTCTTGTTCCACACATGGAAAAGCATTCATTTATCTACCATTAAAAATTATATAAAGAATTAATTAATTTATTTTTCCGTGATTTTTCATCAATTTTCGAAACGTCTAAAAATTACTCGTTCACAACCAGGCGGGGTAAGAAGGACCACCAAAGGGGTAAGACGAACCATGGCGGAGTAAGGCGGATTGTGGCAGATTTGAAGGTTTCTTTGAGTTGTTAACACAATTTCAATATTATTAACTAAGTAAGAACAAGTTCTTAAGGGGTTTTTAGGTACATGCTAAAAGAAGGTATAGTTTAGTTTAGACACCCGCTAAAAGAAGGAACTTTACTACTAGTTCAATTTTGAAAATAAGAGTAGACGTTATTTTACTCCACTGGTTTTTATTTACTCTTTTCTTGGCGTTATTTTTGTTGATTTGTCAGCAGGACGTTTACTCTTCGAATACCATTAACTTTAGGTGAAGGTAAAGAAGGCAACGTTAAGTGAATTGGAATCATCGAATTTTGATTCCATTAGATCCAAATTTACATTGATTATGTTATGTTGATTATGTTGGCACTTGTTGGCTTCTTTTGACGTGGGAGGCTCTGTGTTAGACAGGATGATCTCAGATTCAGGGATAATTTTTATTACAGGTGTACTTTATTTCGAAAAAGACACTGATGAAGCCTGCAAGTCATAAACGAAATGCGTATCTGTCAGAATAATAAAATAGTTAGTCAAATTTAACAGGAAAAAGGTTTGTTTTTTTATTCAATATTTCTAAAATCTATTAAGACACTAAACAGAAGAACTTTAGGCAATTATGAGCACTATGACGTATGGCCCTTTTACCCCGTGAAAAATGGCCCGTCTTACCCCTAGCTTACAATTTACATTATTTTGCTTTTATCTCTCAATCCGTACTATTTTATATACATTTTCCGCCACACGCAGAACAAGAATTGCCCAATTAAAGTCAATGGTAAGAGAATCGTCAAAATACTTAGCTTTTTTTACTGAAAAACCTTAAATTTGTTGCTGCTGAAATTATATCGCATGAAGACACTGCGAACGAAAAGTTTGTTTTGATTCTAGTTTTGACGTTGGATACGGCCGAGTGCCACAGGTTGTCTCGAAAGTGTTTAGATAGGCTAATAAACACAACATACTGGGGCATTTGTAGAAAATTAAAGGATTTCTTGACGAAATCGATGTGGTCCCTCTTACCCCGCCGGGCCTTCTTACCCCTTGTTCCCCCACATCTTTCCACTACACTTCTAATGAAACGGCAAGCATGCGTATTCATACAGAGTCGTATTATAACCGAACACTACAGCTGTAGCACATTTTTCCAACACAGATATCAAATTCGCCGAGGTTTAATCGTCTCGCAGTAAAGAATTTGCGATCTGTTGGGACAACGAACTTGTGTCATTTTTTCTGGCACACTTCCCTAACACAGACATCAAATTGGACTAGGTCTAATCGCGTTCGTAAGAAATCTGTTGGCACGAGGGGGCTTTGTTACTCTTTCTGGCGTACTTCCCAAGCAAGGACATCAAAATGGTCTAGGTTGAACCGCGGTGTTAAGAAATGTTGTTGAAATGAGGAAACTTTGTCACTTGTTTTGGCTTACTTCCCAAGCACAGATATCAAATTGGTATAGGTTTAGATCATCGTAAAGAATCTTCCAACCAATCACGAAGCGAGAATTCTGGTAAAACATAGGTTCATTATTTTCAGTTTTTCAATAGTTCAACATCAAGAATCCATACTTTTCTTCATTTGGGTCAATTTTTAGAAGATTTTCCAATCGATTGGTGTAAGAATAACGTTCATTTAGTTACTAAAGAGGTACTTGCATTGTAGCGCCGCAACTAAAAAAGTTACAGCAGCACTTCGTTCAGCAAAATTGTAGATAATAACAAGTTCTATAAATGTTTCATACAAAACTTTGTCAAATTTTGTTCGGTTAAGACGATAATGTCAAATGAATCAAAATTGAGTCAAAGTGATCGAACCATCCCTGGTTACTTTTGATAAATAATCAAATAGGTATGCCCTCTTAGGATACACGCCCTCCATATATCACCCCCTTGTTAACTCTAGAAACGCTACTAGCTATATAAAGGCTGTTCATTGACTACGAACTCATTTTTAGTTATTTCAGACCTCCCCGAGTTATTTTCGTTCACAATTTTTGTATGATGCGTTTTTTTTTGGCCTACCCCCTGCGCGTAATAGTCCACTTAGTTCATGGACGGCCCCACATGAACTATTTTATACTGACATTTATGTGTATTGTTTATAAACATGCTAATGTTCACTGTTTAGGTATTTACCTTAACTTTATGTTTTTGGCACAATGTCACCCCCTAAAAGGGCCAAAGTTCATGCACTTCCAGTAAAATTAGGTTTCATTGTAACTAAACCATCTTTACATCTTTACGGTTTGAAATCAACTTAGTTTCTAAATTGTGTGTATACTGAGCTGAAGAACAAAAACATATACTTTTTTGGCACAATCTCGCCCCGAATGACGGTTGTCAGAGTTTTTAAGCAAGTTCTATGATCGAAGGATGCCAAAAGGTATCTCGCACAGTGAATATTTTTGATGAATTGCCAAATAAACACGTTGGTCTCAGGACAGCTTTCGTGCGTGGCAACAAATGTGTATCGGTATTTAATAACTAACCGCGCGCGATTTTGAACAAATCGAAACAGTGATCGCACCACATGCCTCGGTGGTTCCAGATCAATTCCCTTCTACTAACAACAACTCCTTCCTGTGACACTTGTGGATGATGCAGAGGATTCCTCGGTTTCTAGTAGCAGTAATTGTCGGACTAACATTCCTTTCCCTCCCAAATTGACCTGCATGGGCATGGCCAGCTTTGCTATTGATCATCACAAAGAATTAGATCACCAAAAAAATGCACACTGAGAATGATCTGCTACTCCCAAGCATCATTCTGATGGATCTTTATGCAATCTCAGCTGATCTAGATCAACCGCGGGCAACTCACGGGCGGTCAAACTATGCTATGCTATCCCGGAAAAAAATAACCATCACACGAAGATAAAAATTATTGTAGTGGTAGGGTACAAAATACAGTAAAAACAATAAAATTTATCGTCAGAAAAGATAACCAAACCATTTAACTTATTGTTGTCCACCATAACTTTCATAATTTTCAGAGATTCTACCATAAAAATGACGGGTTGTTAAGTATCCAATAAAAAATCTAGATTTTCGCGAACAAAAATTTTCATTTACTGTAAAAGTTGTCGTCTTTTTATGGTAATTTTTTTAGGCGAAAAAAACAAAATATAATTAAAAAGACAGCAAATTTATGATGAAATATGCCAATTCTATAGTATAAAATAAGTAACAAAAATATGAACAAAATCTGACATTGAGGCACTTTTACAATAAATTTACCATAAGTTTCAATGTTTACAATAAAAACTGTAAACTGTATGTAATTTTTGTTCGGGCTCTTGCAAGCTAACGGCGGATTAGCCAACGTCCATTATACTTATCGTCCATTATGCCCAACGTCTATTGTGCTTAATGTGTTTATGCCTAACGTCCGTATGCCTATCATCCGAATACCTAATGGGGTACACTCATGTCATAATACTATGAATATTTACTATCAATCTATATGGTATTTTGGATAAAAAAAAATCAAAATCAAATTCAAACAATATAAACAAACTCATTGATAGTTCGAGTACTTTGAATGCAATGTGATTGGATATGTTTTGATCATCAGTCATTATTTTGTACATTAGCAGAAATATGTAAAACACGGTTTATTACTGTTGTTCTTCAAACCGGACAGTTCACCAATTGTGCCCAATTGCAAAACTGTGTTTGCTGGTCAAATAGTAACCCTTCCTGGCACCTACGAGGAAACAATGTACCCGCTACACAACGGAAATAGACATCACAAAAGTTCGGATGTGGAAGATTTTGTGAAATAACTACTTGGTGGCATTCCGCTTCTAATTCTGCAGGAGGCGGTGGAATTTCCTGAGGCTGTGAATGAAAGGTAAAATTTTCTAATATATATGTTTTTAATAATTGTTATACTACTCTCTTACCAGGCATACATTGTCTTCATCTTCAACAACACAATGACGCTCTACCGGATCAAAGACCTGTCCGGATGCACAAGAAGTCAGCAATCCATTTTGAATAATGCATGCATAGAAGCTGTAATGTAAGTGAAGTAATGTAATTGAAATCGTTTGAATTAGACAAATGAAAGCAAGAATTATTACGATATATTCGAAATAGCATCCAACTGAGGATCATTTTCTACTATTGTTCTACTAATTAAGAGTAATCAACAGCCTAAAAACGTCGAGGGTCCGAAAAGTAGGTATCGATAATAATTACAAAGATTGCTGTTACATCGATATACTCACTGTCTACAGCTGTTGACACTGGCAAATAGACCATCTTCTCGACCAACGCATACATTCAGCAAACATTCTGCCCGATCCGGTATGTCACAGACTTTTTTCAGATGATTGAAATGTAACCCCTGTGGGCAGAACATTGTTGCGCCGTAACATTGATCATCGCAAGCAATAAAACGTCCACAATCTTGCGGGTCTGCTACCTCGTCGCCTGCACCGAGTGAGGTTAGACATAGAGGTTCACAATCATCATCAGCTGTCGTTTCCTGCTGGGTCGTAGTTTCCTCATTAGTACCTTCGCCATTATCACCCGTTTCTGTTGTTTCTTGGACCGTAGTATCATCATTTGTCGTTTCTGCCGTTGTAACATCAGTAGTACCTTCGCCATCATCACCAGTTTCTGTTGTTTCTTCGACCGTAGTATCATCATTTGTCGTTTCAGTTATTGTAACATCAGTAGTTACTTCACCATCATCACCAGTTTCAGTCGTTTCTTCGACCGTAGTATCATCATTTGTTGTTTCAGTTATTGTAATATCAGCGGTGGTTTCACCATCGTCACTAGTTTCAGTCGTTTCTGTTTCCTCAGTTGTTCCTTCCACGGTAGTATCATCGTCAGTTGTTTGTGTAACAGTACTTTCAGTTGAATCATCGTCACTGGTTGTAGTAGTAAGTTCGCCATCATCACTAGTTTCGGTTGTCACTTCTTCTGTAGTAACTGTAGTAGGTTCGATGCAATCCACGTTTTCAGCAAAGTCGCAAGATTTCGTTACAGGATTAAAGTAAAGCTCATCAGGACACTCTCGTATTACTCCAATGTTATTCATGCAGAAAATGTACCAACGACAATTATTGGGATATGGCTGAAGTTCCCATACATTACTCACGGAGGAACTGATACAATCAATTGTAGTCACATCCCGATCACGAATTTCAAAGTAATTAAAATTCCCGACGGCTGTACATATACTGCTCCCAATTATAATTCCTAACACCCAAAGCGCGACCATTTTCTCAACCACTGAAGCACACACTAGTCCATTCTTTTTCAACAGAAATAACTTTAGGTACTTGGTTTTGATTACCAATCTAATCTGTGCGGTAAAGATTATGGTAAAAAAACAAAGCCTGTCGCATAAACTTGTGCAAATTTGTGCGATTAATACCTTTAATACCCTTGATAACATCAGTTCCGCATCCCAACTACGCATGTCGTAATGGATTACTCACAAGGAACGTGACGTAGACCCAATCTCGAGCGGCGTAATTTAGACTGTCACATAATCAGCATGTCTATATTAATTTCTTTTTATGTTGTATACCGATAGATATTTTTCTTAATTAATTCACATACGATATTCATAATTTCACTTATGAGCGTAAAGGACCTTCGACTTTATTTTTGCAAAATTACTTCGACTTTATTTTTGTTAATCTAAATGACGAGTCAGCTGACAATAAGGGAGATTATCATCACTTCAATAAATTCTTCTGAATCAAACATTAAATCATAAGTTCTTTCAGTTTGAAATAGCATTTCGGATATTGGAATAAATATGTTATATGAATGCTGAAACTTGAAATTGTTCTTTTTGAAATTCGATGACATTTGTAGTACAGCAAAATTATTTTCTTAGGTTTCTGATTTTCTATGAGAGCTTCCGCACAATTGCCCTATACATTTCGATCGGGCTTAGCTGCGGCGAGTTTTATCTTTGAGTACGACGTGTACTTTGTTGGTAGTAGGGGAGGAGCGTTCAATACGCACCAGTGACTGCAATACTCTTAGGGTTCCGGTGGTAAACAAACTAATTCATAATTTGGAGCAGCCAAACGTTCCAAACATAGTAGCATTCAATAAAATTTCAAGGGTTGTCTGCGTTCCTTTTCAACATGTAAAGAATTATGGTTTTCTCATAAGCTTACACCACTAGCCAGAATGCTGATTTAAACATAAATATAGTGTATCTAATTGGTCTATTAATGTACTTCGTGATAGATCCAAAAACACTAACGTATGCATTAAAAAATGGACTTTTTTCGGATGCTGATTACAAAAACTAAGTCAGCTAATTGGGTTTGATAAATTTCTTATGGAAGGTTATTATTTAACTTCAATTACGTAGTCGTGCTAACGTAAGAACTAGAATGACTCGGCCCCGTAGATGGGTAACTACTTACCCGAAACCGGTAATTTTTATACTTTGTAAGAACAAAAATGTAAAGTGTCCAAAGACATTTAAGAGAAGGTTATTATATTAGCATAATTGCAATAAAAATTCTACAGCTCTATCAGTCGAACTCTAACTGTGATGGCGAAAACAGTGATGCTACTCCGTTCAGAAGCGTGCGCGTTCAAAGAACAGTACCCCACCGCGTCGAAAACGGACATCGTGCGGCACTTGACGGATAGATGTGCCGGATACGCCCGTTCCGGCATCTACAACATCTTGGCACTATTGGCAACTATTGGATAAGACCATCGAAAGAAAGCCCGGTTCCGGACGGCCGACGACTCTGAGCGACAAGAAGCTCCAAAGGATGCTGAAGAGGAAGACCGAGGCCGAGGGAAAGGTGGCTACGTCGGTGCGTGCGCTTGGCCGGGAGGTCGGTGCAACCGGCCAAACAGTGAAAAAGTGCCTGGCGAACATGGACATACATGTCAGGAGGCGGCAGTCTCGTCCACTGGTCTTGGAGCTGCAGGCAATGACGCAGCGACAGCGGCTGAATAAGATGGTCAAGACGATTTTCTCGGCGAATCGCGACGTGGCGGTGGTGATGAACGACGAGACCTATCTCAGCCTGGATGGCAACGACTGGCAGGGCACTTCGTATTTTACTTCCCTCACGAAGGAAAGGAGCTCCAAGGTGAAGTTCATTTCACACACCAAGTTCTCCAAGAAGGTGCTGCTCTGGCTGACAATCAGCGAGAAGGGAATGTCAAAGCCGCTCTTCTTTCGCTCCGGACTGGCCGTGAATGGGGAAATATATAGTACGAAGTATCTGCCGGAAGTCGCGTCGTTTATCTAGAAATACCATAAGAACAAAAACGCGGTGTTCTGGCCGGATCTGGCGTCGGCCCACTACTCGAAGCGATCGTTGTAGAAGATGGAGCGGCTGGTACCCAATTCGGCGAGCCCGCCCTACGTCCACCAGCTGCGTCCCATCGAGAATTTCAGGGCAAACCTGAAGCGTAAGATCTGCTCCAACAATTTTGTCGCGAAAACTGAGGAGGAATTGATAAATAAATCGAAGAAAGAACTCAAAAACATGCCTACACGCATGTTTTCGTCCGCCATGGCGAATGTTTCAATTAACTGCCGGAAGGCCGCTCGTAAGGGCGTAGAATTTTCTTCCAAGTAAGCTGGGCTGGCAAAGGGTGAACATGTGTATTCCATAACCTCTGTTCATTAACTCCTATTCCTACCTCCACGAGGTGCCGGCTGGGGAACGCAACTTCGGTTGTCGTATGCTAACAGGAAAGGTGGCACAGTGGCTCCCGCCCACATTAAGATGGCAGCCCCATCAGCGGGATAAGGACCTTAGGTTAACAGCCTACTGTACCGGAACACAGTTACCGTTACGGACAAAAGTTACCGAAAATGAAAGAAGAAATCTCTCTGGATTATTGGCAACGACCTTTAGCATGAAAGCACGGACACGAATCGGAACATGGAAAATACTGACCCTTGCCCAGCAGGGCAAGCTGGCTTAACTTGCAAAGGAGGCTAGCCGTCTGAAGCTTGGAATCGTGGGACTGAGCGAGGTCCGCTGGCCGGGTACTGGCGAACACAGGACATCATCCGGGCAAGTCTTGCTCTACTCTGGCATACGAGGTGAAAATGCTACTCGAGAAAGAGGAGTTGGATCTCTACTGAGCTCAGGGGCACATGCGGCCCTGATGAAGTGGGAACCAATAAATGAGCGAATAATCGTTGCCAGATTCAGAACACGGGTTAGGAACCTTACGGCAATCCAGTGCTATGCGCCAACAGATGCTGCCGACCTGCAGGAGAAAGAGAGTTTTTACAGCCAGCTGAACAGCGTGGTTGAGAAAATCCCGAAGGGGGACATCCAAATTCACATGGGCGACTTCAACGCGAAGATTGGCTCAAACAACGCGGACCTTGAACGCGTCATGGGACGCCATGGCCTAGGAGAGATGAGCGAAAACGAGGAGCTGTTTACAGAATTCTGTGGTAATAACGACATGGTCATTGGTGGATCGCTCTTCCCCCATAGACCAGTACATAAATTCACGTGGGTTTCCCGCGACGGCCGAACAGAAAACCAAATCGACCACATCTGCATCAGCCGGAAATGGAATAGGAGCCTTCTTGATGTACGCAACAAACATACGCTGACATTGCATCCGACCATCATCTTGTTATCGCTGAGATACGCCTGCGCGTCGCACATGTCCAACGATTGGAGGAGAAAGTTGGGTGCCGCTACGACGTCCCCCGATTGGAGAATCCTGAGGTTAAACGGGCCTTTGTTGAACAACTTTAATCTCGAGCCTCGGAGTTGCCACCTGGTGGAACCGTCGAAGAGCAATGGACCGGCATCAAGAACGCCTTCATCACGACCAGTGATGAAACTCGGAGGCGGGCGGAGGGAGTGGATTTCGGATGAAACTTGAAGGAAGATCGACGAGCGGAGAGAGGCGAAAGCCAGCATTGAGCGAGCGCGGACCAGATCGGCTAAGACAGCTGCCCGTCAACGATACGCCGAACTGGAGAGGGCTGTTAAACGTGCTTGTAGACGGGACAAGAGAGCCTGGACTAACTCTCTAGCCGAACAAGGAGTAACCGCCATCGCCAATGGTGATATCCGTTTGTTGTACGATATTTCTTGCCGCCTTAGTGGTGCCAGGATGAATACAAAGATGCCGCTAAAGGACAGAGCGGGTCAGCTATTGACTGACCGTACAGAACAGCTTAAGCGACGGACTGAACATTTTGAACAACTCTTCCGAGTTTCAAATGTCAGAGACCAACAAAACCAGCAGCGTACGACACCTACAGTTCGTCGAATCACTCGCGTGAACTCGGAGGCGCCATCGCTGGATGAAATTGTAGCAGCCATCAAGAGTATGCAATCCAATAGAGCGCAAGGGATAGATCGTATTTCAGCCGAAATGCTCAAAGCTAACCTATCTTTGTCAGCCCAGATGATGCATCAGCTTTTCAGCAATATTTGGGAAACCGCAACTTTTCCGGTGGACTGGATGCAGGGCATATTGATCAAAGTCCCTAAGAAAGGAAACCTAACTGAATGCGGTAACTGGCGTGGCATCACGTTGCTCTGTATTACTCTCAAAGTACTCTGTAAGGTAATCCTCAACCGGATCCAGGAGAAGATCGACGCTACTCTCCGGCGGCAGCAAGCAGGATTCCGTGCTGGCCGATTATGTGTAGACCATATCACAACGCTCCGCATTATATTGGAGCAGATCAACGAATTCCAGGACTTTCTTCTGCTGGTGTTCGTTGACTTCGAAAAGGCGTTCGACCGACTCAATCACGAAAACATCTGGGGCGCACTTAGGCGTAGAGGAGTTCCAGATAAGCTAGTCCATCTCATCGAGGCTCAGTACGAGGCGTTCTAGTGCAAGGTTTTGCACGACGGCGTCTTGTCCGACCCCATAAGGGTTACTGCTGGCGTGAGACAGGGCTGCATTTTATCACCGCTTCTGTTTCTCATCGTTATGGATGAGATATTAGTTGGAGCAATTGACAGTAGACCAAATCGTGGATTGCCTTGGAATCCTCTAACGATGGAGCAGCTAAATAACCTCGACCTAGCCGACGACATTGTCTTGCTCGCACAACGCCGAAACGACATGCAGAGCAAGTTAGATGACCTCTCCGAGAGCTCCCAAATAGCAGGTCTCACAGTCAATGTAGCGAAAACTAAGTCTATGGTAGTGAACACTGACAATTCCACCAACTTCACAGTAGCGGGACAACATGTTGAGCAGGTAGACGCCTTTCAATATCTTGGTAACCAAACAACGCCCGATGGTGGTACCAAGACTGATATAGCCACACGGATCAGGAAGGCCAGGGGTGCCTTTGCAGGTCTTTAATTCAAACGTTAAATTCGTACTGCTGCATACCTCCGAAATGTGGTGAGTGGAGTGTGGAGCAACGCAAAAACTGCAGGTATTCATTAACCGATGCCTGCGATACTTCATTCGTGCCTAGTGGCCTGATAACTGGATATCCAATGAGGAACTCCATTGTCGGTGTCATCAGCGGCCGATAGCCACAGAAATTCGTGAACGTAGGTGGAGGTGGATCGGACACACCTTGAGGAAAGTAGCGAATGAGGTTTGCAGAGAAGCACTCGACTGGAATCCACAAGGACAGTGTAGAAGAGGCAGACCCAGAGGCTCATGGCGACGGAGCTTAGCCAACGACGCCGGGCTGTAGACGAGAACCTGTCCTGGCGACAGGTAAAAGCCATGGCGGGTAACCGTCAGCAGTGGAGATCTCTGATTTCATCCCTTTGTTCTGCCGGACCGGCGGACATGGACACATAAGTAAGTAAGTAAGTAAGCTAATCTAATTACCTTTCATGGAAAATCTACTGAACTCAATTAGCTGCCTTAGTATTTTTTTTATCACCATCCGAATAAAGTCAATTTTTAATGCATACGTTATTAACTACGCACATTTATATATGCTATTCTAGAATGTACTTCGATCTGCTTGAAGAGAAAATATAGGTATGCAAATATTTGTATTTTCTCAGACAGTCAAGCAGCTCTGAGAGCTCTAAAATCTGTTGCTTGCACTTCCATTAGTCTGGGACTGTGTAAAACTGCTTCAACAGCTATCTACACACAACAGGGTAAACCTCTTTTGGGTTCCCGGGCACTGTGGTATAGAAGGTAATGAAAGAGCAGACGAGTTAGCCAGATCTGGATCTGCAATGGAATTTATAGGTCCCGAGCCTTTCTGTGGGGTATCCAATAGTACGTGCAAGATGGAACTGAAAAAATGGGAAGAGAATCAGGTCATTTTGAACTGGAATAATACTCTATCAGCCCGTCATGCAAAACGGTTTATTAAGCCAAATGCCTCAATCACGCAAAAGCTATTGAATCTTTCAAAAAAAGATTTGAGTACTTTTAGCGGAGTGGCTATTGGTCATTGTCCAAGCAAATATCATCTGAAGGTAATAGGAAAGCTTAATGAAGATAGATGTCGTTTCTGCAATCTAGAGTGTGAAAGTGCTCATCATATACTGTGCGAATGCACGGCATTATTCAATAAAAGGCGCAAAATTCCTGATTAAGGACTGTTGGAGCCTTCGGAAATATGGGCTAGTTCTCCTCAGAAAGTAATACAATTTATTCTCAACATATTACCATGTTGGGATGATGCCTTCAATTAAAATAACAATTACTAAACAACATAGTAGCTGTTCATAAGTAAAGGCATACAGCAAAAGAGGACACACCACAATAGATCAAAGAACTGGTCGCAGTGGTCCAAGGAACCCCAACAAGGAAAAAAAACTACGCACATTATTCTAATATTTTGCTAAAAACTTTAAAATTAAAAAGGGGGGTAGAATGTGCCAATAATAGCACGACGGGATTGATTAGTTCAATTAAAAATGGGTTCATCACAGATGTATCTGCATATTTTTCGTTTAGAGTGTATTCAAATGTCAACACAGCTTGCAAGTTTGTTTTAAATGTTCATTTGTTTAGGAGACGTGCTAATCAAGGACGCAAAAAGGGAACTTGTAATAAGTCCGTTTTTGAAAATTTGTCGACCGTGTGATATTTTAAAGAAGATAACACAACAACAAATCTTTCGTACCGGTGGGGTTCTTGAAGAGAACGAATTTCACTGCGTAGTCGTCCGGCATCCTTGCGACGTGGCCGGTCCACCGTAGTCTCGCAACTTTCACCAGGTGTACGATGGGAATCTTTCCAAGCAGTGCCTGTAACTCGTGATTCATACGCCTCAGCCACTCACATTTTACCGAATGGCTTCGCCCTTACCTTAGCCATAGAACACTACGCGTGAAATTGGGAAGATGTATTTCGACACCGTTTGGTAACTTGAGTGGAGTACCTCAGGGGAGCAACCTGGGGCCTTTGCTGTTCACGATCTTTTTCAACGATGTTGCATCTTTGCTTGATGGTGACTGTAAACTGGTTTATACTGACGATTTAAAACTATACTCTGTAGTGAGATGTATCGACGATTGTTACCGTTTACAAGGATTGCTAAATACTTTTGTTGATTGGTGTCAACGCAACAAACTTATTTTCAGCGTCCCTAAATGCTCCGTCATGACATTTCATCGCATTGCGCAACCAATTATTTTCGACTACCACATAAAAGACATTAAGCTCAACAGAGCCGAAGAAATTAGTGACCTTGGAGTTCTGATGGATAAGAAACTTACCTTTGCCAATCATCTAGGAGCTATCATCGCTAAAGCTAACCGACAGTTAGGCTTTATAACGAAAATAGCGAAAGATTTTAACGATCCTTACAGCCTTAAAGCCTTATATTGCTCATTGGTTCGTCCCATTCTGGAGAATGCAGCGCTTATATGGCTACCTCACAGAGGTTGGAAAACTCGCAAAATGAATAGATACGCCGAGCATCGGCAAACGGTTTTTATCATGATAAAACAGCTACGCGAGTGGTTCAATTCACCTATAACAATGAGCATCATACACTCACGCTTCGTAGCATCGCTGAATATACGAATATCGTGAGCAACGCAAAAGTGCCAATTGACGCTTTCTGCTGCTTGTAAAGCCACTAACACTACTTTAAACTATTCCCTTTTCGTGGTAATATTACTTTGAATACTTTCCGACGTCCCCGGGCATTCTATATCCGAAAAATCGAACACACTCAATGTTCAATATTCAATTTTTGAACGAATTCTGATGTTCATATTGAGGTTCTATTCGTGATAAAATATAAAGCTGATGCGTGCATTATCGGCGAGGCAGGCGAATAGTGTATGTTCATGAGGGATGTTCATCGATTCAAATGATCACTTTTTCGCGAATTCTCCAACCACTGCTACCTCATCGAATAACACGGGACATACGAATAGAGAGAGTACAAAAACGGTTTCTTCGCGTTGCTCTGCGTAATTTGCCATGGCGTGACCCTCTAAACCTTCCTCCTTATCGCGATCGCTACAAACTAATCAACCTTGACACTTTGACCAGACGCCGGAAAATTCAACAGGTAACTTTTGTTGCCAAGCTTCTAAACAACGAGGTCGACTGTCCACGATTGCTATCGCTACTTGCTCTCAGAATTCCATCGCGGTCCCTTAGGAATGCTACGTTACTTCAACCAAGATTTCATTGCATAGCGTTTGGATACAATGAGCCTATATCATCGACGATACCCGCTTTCGCCTCTGTTGAAGAGTTGTTCGAGTTTGGTGAAAGTTCCAGCACTTTCTCGCGTAGAATAACTAAATCTGACGTTTTTGCTGTATGAAAATTGTGATATTTTTATTCATTAAGACAGTATGTTAGATGAATACAATAAACAAATAATAATAATAATAATAATAATCAGCTTTGTGCGGCGGCATATGCTCCTTGATCGAAGTGCCTTGCGGAGGGAAAGGTAGGCTCTAAAGAATCTGACTAAAGAAATGACATCGGAGCTCAGTCACTCGCGGCTTCCTGTCATCATTAAACCTGATTTGCTCAACGATGATTGTTGTGCATGACTCTGTTCAAAGTTGCTAGCAAAAGTTCGAACAATATTTTTTCGAGTTCAACATTTAGGCGATTTTATGAACTGTACGATACAAATTTGATTGCCTGGTGTTTTCGTTAGGCAGCACGGATCGATTTCGTGATGATACGATGATATTTGTTGCCGTTTGCTTGCAGTCATTATTTTCTGCCGCGTTCATCGGCTGATACTCCGCAAGTTTTCGAACAAAAGATTCAGAAGGTTTCATCGAGATTCATGCGCACTTGGTTTCGACGAACTGAAAATGAGTTACCTGTCACTTCTTTAGTCAGTTTCTTTAGTAGGCTCGATTTCCAGCTTGAATGCGAAGTTGGATCACATTACTCGTATTACTGTCGGCGGAGACCAGAGATCCCAAATATACAAACTCATCAACCACTTCCAGTTCATCGCCGTCGATAGTCACTGGGAGTCAATAGTGAGAGGCAAACGTTACTTTCTCTGGAGCCTCTTTCTAGCATGTAGTTTTCGACGCATTGATTTGTAACCCTGTCTACCTAGCCCCTGGTTTTAGTCTGGCATATGTAGAGCAATTAATCTAGTCAGCATTAACAAATCGTGACAGACTTTCAATCGCCGTCACTTGAGCTAGTTTCAAGTGAAGCTTGTGTGAAAGATTCTATTCAACAAATTAAACAAGTCACTTCATGTATGAAGCGAAGGTTAAAGAAAATCAGCTTCATTTATTTGTTTTGACGACGCTTGGTACGGAAAAATCGGACAAATCACTTGGATTTTTACCATTTTTCCTATTTTTGCCAAGACATGAATACGGAAATAAAATAGGTGAAGTGAAGCAATTCAGTTGATGATGTCCTGGGGTCAAATCGACCATTTGTTTTCCAACTATTATTGCATACTTTTTTGCGATTCCCAAATTTGGTAAAGGAACTTCTAAGGTTGACTGCTTACGTATAATCAAAAACAATTTCATTGAAGTTATATTTGAGCTATATCAATTAGAAATTATTTTTTTAATTGACCATAATTGTAACCAGACGCTTAATGCAAATTTAAATACTTAATTAATCCAGAGATACGAAACAAATATGATAAACTTTCAATTGCTATAGACTAGCTTATGATAGAACCTCATTCAATAAATTGCTAGAATGTCCGATTTGCTATTCTTTATCCATTATCCTATCAAATTTGTCAGCATTTTTTTATAATGCATTACATCAACCGGATGTCTGAACGCTTTATATGGGAAAACACAAGCTACTCAACATGTTAAACAGTAAATTTCAGTACAATGTAGTACAACGTATACAATGGACATACTATCATCGTTTTGGTACTTGGCTGACTTTATCAGTTTCTGATAATAAGTGACAGCTTCAGTTTCTGATAATAAGTGACAACGTACTGTTAAACTGGTCAGTCTGGAGCCCGTTATCTAGTTTTATCATATTGGCAGGAAGTCAACGCTGCTCAAAACTCTCTTAAATTTATAAGTAAACATACCATTCGTCCACTCGAGGTTTTGCTGTGTAGTGAATTGAACTCTTTACATCGAACAAAATGAAATGTAAGTTTAATATTTTCTCTGTTTTTGAAGGATTCACTGATTCATATTTCAATATTGACATTTTGTGGCAGTGTTGGTGTTTCTCTTTAGTTCAACCCTAGTATTAGGAATTGCTTCGAGTCTGAACTGCAATGGTCGACCGGATGGTAGCTTGGCACCTGACACCGAACATTGTAATTATTATTACTATTGCCTTGGTGGCTTACCGGTCCGTATGAACTGTGCCGTTGGGTTGCATTACAATGCAGTTAGACAGATATGCGAAAATCCCAGCAAGGCCGGATGCGTCAAATGTCCCACCACAGGATTTCGAAATCTACCAGTTGAGGGTTCATGTCATAATTTCATTCAGTGCTTCAAAGGCATTGCAAGCGATCGAACCTGCCCGGATGGATTGAATTTCGATGCAAATTATGGACAGTGCAGTCTTGAGAAGAATGTAAAATGCTACTAACGGCTAAAAACAATGCAAGCGATATCATAATGCACTGAAGCAGGATTACAAAAAAATTGTGCTCAAAATTGGATTATACTGGGTAATCCACATTGAAAATAATCGGGATTAAAGTTCTTTTATAAAGCAGCTTAGTTACCGTATCTTAGAAAAGTGACGGAAGTACGAGAGTACAAAGTATTCAGTGCATGCACATGACGCTCTAAAACAAATTATGTAGGTACGTAACACGTGTATATAGCCAGCGAAATCCAGTTTTGAATATTTTCTCCAAAATTCAAACTTCAGCTAAATTAAGAAAGTAAAAAGTTGTTTAACTAATTTGTGAGTGAATACAAGTGATAATAAATTTAAAGGAGCTTACATCACATCAAAAAGGAAATGACGCTTTAGTCAATAAAGTTTCAAGATGATAGCGTTTATGTTTTTCTTTCAAATTAAGAAATGTATTTGAGTTTAAAAACGAATCAACAGCTTGCGTCACTTTACAAGATTATGGTTTCATTGACTCAGTTTACTTCTAAATGATGACACGTATACTTATTAGCTCCTGTTGCCTTGTGTAAGAATGAAAAATGAACTCAAAAATAAAATAGAATAGATTATTTTTTACAATAAACTGTATCGAAAAACTGCTAAATTTACGTAAATAAGCTCCCTGAACTGTCGCTTGAACATTCCCTTGAAGTGGAATCTCAATAATTTCTTGAAGTGGAAGCCATGCAGAAAAAACATCACGGGGCAAGTCTGTCCAATATCGGTATTTTCGTTTCTTTGAAACGAGCTCATTTCATTCCTTACCAGTTTGCCATCTGGTTTTAAAAAAGTTGAAAATACCCGATCTAGCTCGGGAGAACTAAACGATGTCCAACAATCCATTTCAAAATTGAAAATGATTTTAGCAATTTTTCTTACAATTACCCTACCACCTGGTGGTGAATCCTACTATGCAGTGCTGCTGTGAACAGAGTTGCCATAAATACAGATATTTGTGCATGCATAAATTTGGGATCCTACCGTTTTCTCCGGAGTATTTAATTTTCTCGATCTAATGTTTTAAATAACATAAATAGTTTATGGACTACTTTAAAATTCAGGAACATTAGTAGAGCCAGAAATCACAGCAACTGAAATAATTGATGGGTCCCAAATTTATGTATGCACAAATATCTGTACTTGTGGCAGCTCTGGTTGTGAATAGAAAAAAAAAATTCACAGCGTTATCAGTTGATTTCCAGCAGACAATGCAAAAACAGTCAACAAGTTGCGCTCAATACTTTCTTCGTACTGCCAGCTCCACCCCGGAGCAAAAGTGCACCAGAAGCGAGAAGAGAAAATCCAAGAGCCTCATTGTTCCACGCCTTGGGTCGAAAAGTCAGAGCAACCGACCAAACGGTGAAGAAGTACCTAGGCAAAAGGAACATTTTTATGCGGAAGCGTCAGTCGAGGCCAGACATATCTGAGCAGCAGGCAACCACCCAGAAAGAGCGACGAAAGGTGCTGGTGAAAAATATCTTTGCAGCAAAGCGCGATGTCGTGGTCATAAAGGATGACTGCGACTAACGATGATTTGACGCTAGACGGCAACGACTGGCAGTGTAACTGGTACTATACGTCTCCCACCAAACAGGTAAGCGCGCCATGGTAAACTGTGCAAAACATACCGTAAGAAGTTTTTCCGTACTGCTTCGATTCTAGAGATCCTTTGTTGATAAGAATACCAGATCACAAGTCCGAATTCCAAAACCGACCTTACAAGTGAATTATACAATGATCGAAATCAGTTGGGGTCGTAGAACACCTTAGAGATTTCAAAAATAAATCTAAGTTGCATATTAGCTCTGGAGATACGAAATAGTGTATGTAGAAGGTTAGTGCGCTATTCAGGACGACACCAAGATAACGAATATGATAGACGCGTTGTAAAAAAATTTCCGCAAAGTTGTAGCTAAAAACGATAGGCTTATTTTTACGGTGAAAGGAGATGGCGAAGCACTTTGAAATGCTGACGGTAAGCATGTTACTCCAGCTCCATTCTCCAAATTGATCCACTTGGCGTTGCAGTCCAATGGAATCCGTTTCAACCACCTTAAAGATTTTTACAACATTAGCATAAAAAGACCGACAGCGAGGTGGCTGAACTGCTAACAAAGAGTTCATTTACAAAGAGAGGAGTGGTCCAAAGTTGATCATCTGTGTACACAAGAAATTTTGCATAATGAAAAACTCAGACCTTATCTTCATACGAATGTACCAACTTGCAGAACGGCGCAGAAACACCCTGTATCTCAAGCCTTGCAAGGTGAATACCGTGATCGACGTGATCAAACGCGGCTTTCAGGTCCGTCTAGATTGCATCAACTTGCACTCTTTCATTTATGTTCCGCAGGCAGAACAAGGCGAAATTAATGAAGTATACAATACGAACTGCCTGCTGTAAACGCCTTCATTAAAAAATATCACCTCAAGGAAGATGTGATCGTTTGGCCGGACCTGACCTCGGCTCATTATGTCAAGAGATCACTGGTTGAGATGGACCAGCTGAAGATAAACGTTATACCGAGGATTGTCATTCCTTCCACTGCCCCTAATGGGCCGTAGAAAATTTTCAGACAATCCTCAAACGGAGGATTTAACGGAGAAGCGGCTGATCATCAAGGCAACGAAAGAGCTGAAAAACATGCCATTTTTTCATCGGCCATGGCTAAGATTCCGGCTTACTATCGTAAGGCAACCCAGTAGAGCATCGAAGTATTTTTGTATAAAGCTTAATAGACGTTGAACTTACGAAAATTTGTTCCAATGAATTATTTTTTATAGTTTTTTTCATCACCATCTGTGAATTAGTCCATTTTTTTATTGCATAGGTATGTATGTATGAGTATGTTACACAAAAGTTAGTGGGCGGTGAGTGATACACTAGCGTATCCAGACATAGACAAAAGATGGGGTTTTGGCCTGGTAAACGAAGTAATTGTAGCACAGTGAATCTATTATTGCTTATCATAGAAATATCGGCCGATTAGGCTGAAAACTCCGGACTTTCGGAAGCAATAAAAAGCAAAGCCATGAGTACAAACGTCCTTAAGAACTTGACCCTCCTTTATCGACAGACGTCGCAGCCAGTTATTAGAGTACAGGACAAGCCCAGCTTCGAACATAAGACGACTGGTTTGTTAGGCCAGCATCGTACCCCGGAGTCAGGTGCCATTAAATTTAAAATCAATGTTGAAATTGGAGTTGAGATTAGACTTGTAAGTTGACTAGAAATTAGATTTGATATTGGATTTTCCTGTCGGGTTTTTTCCTTTTTTCCGCCCGCTGCTTCGGTTTCTTGTCTCTTCTTCTCCTGTCCGGGTTTGCGTTCTATTTCTGATCCCTGATTTTCATCTCTTCCGTTTTTCACTTTTCCTGTCTCATTTGTCAATTGTCGTGACGCGTGTTGACTTTCTCGGTCCCAGCTGTCGTATTTTTTTTTGCTTCTTATTTTATATCCCGTTTTTCGTCTTCTTCTGTTCCGTTCTTCCTATTATTACCTGCTTTTCTTCCTTTTCTGTCTCGTTTTCTTTTCCGTTTTGTCTCTTTTGTTTTCCGTTTTCATTTTTATCTTGCCAATTTTATTTTATTTTTCTCCTCGTTTTTCTTCTTTTTTGTTCCCCCTGCCACAGTCGAACTATTCCAGCCAGCGAACATCAGTCTTCTCGACGCTGTGTGCAGTTGTATGGAACGAATCGTAAACCCTGGCAAGTATCAGTGTGATTATTTGCTCACCACCGCTGATACACACTTTTTTCCAGTGACCCAAGCATCGCACAGTGGGCAAAATCGACCGAAAAAACGGAAACTTTTGTAGCCGATGTTTTTAAGGGGTAAAAAGGAACTTTTCCTTCTATAAAAAATCACGAGAAATCGATTAGTGATAGTCTCAACGCGCGGAAATGACGAGAAGTAGCCGATTTGGTCCCATTCACCCCAATTTTCTAATAGTTTTAAAAAAATCATGTACAAACTCTCTCTAACAACGAACAAAACACAGTAACATAACCTTGCCTTGGTGCAGTGAAACAGTAGTTGCTAGTGGTTGCTGTATAAAGAATTTCTTCAATAAATAGTGTTCAATAATGGTTGGTATCGGTCATAAAATTTATTAAAATGTTAATTACTCGACTCTAAACTAACAGAATTGTCTTGTTACTGCCTACCACGTACGGAGCGGCACGAAAACTATAAGCATGGTCTTTTATCATGCAATAACATCTGACCCCAATAAACTGCAACACCATCGATGGGGACTGCCACCTGTCTGTCACCTATAGGTATTTAACCCAATATCGCAAATGATTTAAATCTTAGCAATATTTCGTACCGCACTTTTGTACCGCGAGATTATCGATAGATTGATTGATACTTTTTCTTTAATTATTTATCTACCTCGCAGTTAAGCTTATTTACTTTCATTGTAGAAATAGTAAATACGCAATGTAAAGCGTGAAAGTTGAATGAACTGAAAAATAGGATTTAAAGATCGCGGAAAAAATATAAGTTAGTACTTTGGCTATCTGTATATAATACTTTTCAATTTGCTCAATTTTCAATCTTCACATTGTACTTTTGCTATAAAGTAAAATAGATTGATAATGTGTACGGAATTATTAAAACGAAAATGTAATGTAAACCATTTTCCTTTCATAATAATTGATTACAATATTTCATGTTGTGAGCTCATTCCTCTTTTGCAGCAATGGTAATCAATGGTAATGGTTTGAATGTCTTAGCAAATGCTATTTATGGCTCTTAGTATAACTTCGAACCAAAGTATATTGTTTTCTCTATGAGAGTTCAATGTTTTTGCTATGTATGAATTGATTAGAAATCGGTCGTTATACTTTCCGTCTACCCGTCTTACATGGCAAAATGTACATCCGATGCACTCTACTGTTTCTACTTATTCTAAGACTGTAATGGTTCACTAGCTGATATAATACAAAGAAACGAAAATAAGCACACAATGGAACAACTGAATTACAAACGTAAATAGTTTCAATTTTCAATTTTCTGCTTTAACTTTGTTCAATATGTTATTTTGGAATCCATACCCAATTTTACAAAAATGTTACAAGTGATAAACGTCGAGTGTGATATTTGAGATTAACAATAAATTACAGAAAATTAGCCAAAAAAGGGTTTCAACAAAAGTAAAAACTCACGAAAAATGAAATATAAACATGCAACTGGTTTACGTTAAATTATCAAAATAAGGAGAAAAAAATACTCTGCTACATATTTAGTTTTAGTGGAACGAAATGCAACTCTATACGTTAATGTATAAAAGTTCTAAACTAAATACACATAACAAGCGATACTTATAATGTATTTTCTTATTTTCCATTTAATGTGCCAATTTTTGTGAATTTTTAGCTCATGAGAAAATCAAAGAAAATATCTAATATCGAAAAATATATTTTTGCCGTATATTATATTATTATACGAATTAAAACAAATTATATTATAGAGGGGCGAACCAGTTTCAACCTGCTGTAGCCTCTGTAATAAAGAATCAAATGAAATCAAAAAATTATTAACTATTCATTACAAAAGAATATTAGCGTTTGTGGAGATATTTGAGCTTATTTTGGAAGTTCCGACCATTATGTTTAATAATATTTTAATTCTACGATGACTACACCCTTTTCTGGTGTTCCATCGAGTGCCATCCAATATATGATAAAAAAGCAAAGACAGCAACTCCCAAATCTCCCAACTAAAATAAAGAATGTACCACTCGAGCCACAGCCGGACAGAAAAAATGGAGTTTGTGCAAGCCAATATAATGACAGGTCTTAGTATTTTTGGTTGGCAGTGCTGCGACTAAGATTTCATTTCTTTGCCATAAAACAAAATTTAGTGTTCCCTTCCTAGTGACAAGGCTTAGCACGCTCTTTTCGTTTCAGTTTTGCTCTTTTGATAACTGCACCTCTGCCGAGCAGAAATTGTAAAAAAAAGTGTATAGAGCATTTGTAGAATTAGTTATTATCTGCAACATTGTTCAAGTAACCATTGCTATATCTTTCGTATTTATGGCGCTATAATGCTGCTACCTCGCTGGTAGCTAAAAGAGCGCTCTTTTGGCTACTAAAGATATTGCAGCCCTATACTGCCGTAAATACAAAAGATAAAACTGCTTTTTTTAGCAATATTGTAGGTAATTAATAGCTCTACAAATGCTCCATCCATCACCTTTTCAAATTCTGTTTAGCGGAGGTGCAGAAGAGCAAAAGAGCAAAATCAAGAGCATATCAAGTTTTCTATAGTGACCTAGCTATAAAAACAAACAAAAGAAAATAATAACAAATATAAATTTGTGCTTTAAGAATAAATCAATTTAGGCCATGTTCGTTCCATTGTGTGCTGCTCAAAGCATTTATATATCCCTTTCTGCCTACATTTGACGTGACTTTAGTCGAGCGATCAGGCTGGCCGCGAATTTCGCACGTCAGCTGCTGTTAAGTGTGTAGTTGTAACTTGTGCGATACTTGGGTAAAGTTGACGATAATTATTATATCACTATTTTATCGTACGACGGTGGCGGCGATTCATCCGTTTCCTTCGTGCTTTCCGGCAGCAAAATGGCAATGTGATATGGCGGTGGAGGTGCCATCAGGGCCAGCGAATTCTGCGGATTTGTTCCACCAACGCTGCCGTTCAGCAGAGGTGAAGGATGGCTATTCACTAGGTCCGGATTGTTCTGAAAAGAGAAATTGCACTCCGTGTTAATAACTCAAATTATACACAACGATTTTATATTTCGAACCTGAAGGGAGTTCTGCTCCCCGTTGGAGATGGTCTCCGATATCACATTGTTGGCAGATATCTGCAGGTCCCTAGGACGTCGGCAGAGAGACACTGTGCATGCTGCTAGGAAAAAGGTTGCAGAAAACGCACAGAATATGAGCACTTCCAGACCAGTTCCCTGAGGAAGTGAAAAATTGTGAGTTTAAGTATTTTAATTTTCATTTCAATGGTTATCTCACTTGATGGTCGAAGTAAAACTTCGCTCCGGCTACGAACACCGTAGCCAAAGCAAGTGAAGCCCACATGCCACATTTGAGATGTGCCGGCAATAGTTGAGCATCCTGTCCGATGTGTGGTATCTGCTGGCTAAGCGTCCCAATTCCGAGCGTCCCAGCAGTATGATCGATTTCGATTGCATTCGCTTGCGGGGAGGAATTACTGTAAAAGAATAAATGATTAAGCTTGCGCACAAGATTTGCTGAAAAAATCCAAATTACTCGTCCAAAGAATATAATCGTTGGCCAAGTCAGCCATCACCAACGTGATAAAAGCGTTCGAGGATCGAAATAATTACAAATTGTTTTCGAGCTTCTTAGAGGAACTCACGAATAAACGAGAAAAAATAAAAAAATCCTTTAACTTCTACTATGATATGGTAGAAGTGAGCTCATGGGGAAGTCCTTACTGAACTGCAAATCACTAATATCATTCGAAGTACCGTCAGACGGAGCTACTGTGGATATGTCTTCGGTATAATTGAATCCCAGCTATTAATATTGTGTGTATTATACGTTATTCACTACGGATAGATATTTTTAATAATAGTTGCTCCGAGGATGAAGACATAGATCTTAGAAACGTCAGCCGATAATGTTAAATAAAGTTTTCGTAGGAAATCCAAGACCGAAATTGGTCATAAAAATCGTAATAAGAGCACGAAGAAATTCACATTGAAACTTGGGAGTGCGGTGGCTTGCACTAAGTCCGTGAGTGTCCGTTCGCTTCGCACACCTGCTCTAGATGCAAGCAACAAATACACAAGGAAGACTATTGTTCCGTTGCAAGCCCAGTCCAACGAAGCAGTCGAAGCCCAAACAGAACACAACGAGAAACATTTTCGCAAGGTCATGGTTGGGAAGCAAGCAAAAGTTCGTTCCGGTTAAGCTCAACGGTGTAGCAGTCAATCTTCAACATGACTCGGCATCCAACATCACTATCATTTCGAACGAAACATGGATCAGTATTGGACAACCAGGGTCAGCTGTCTGTAGTCATCGCTACGGGAGGTAACCTAAATCTTCTTTCTGAATTCCAGACCGCGATCACCATCGGCGACCTTACCAAAACTGGTCGTATCTTCATCTCGAACAATGCTGAACTTCACGTTCCAGGAATCGAGACTATAGATCTTTTCAATCTTTGCTCAGTGCCGATTTGTAGCTTGGTCAACGTCAACGCCATCCAACAAACGCAAGATCAACCGTTTCAAGCATCAGATCCTGGACGTTTTCTAAAGCACGCTAAGTAAGTGTTGGTAAAGTTACAGTCTCAAGTCCTTAGAGGACTAACAGATTGATTAGCGTTTTGTACATCGTCAGCATTGTGCGGTGGCGTGTGCGTTTTGCGGAGGGAAAAGTAGGCTCGACTTCCAACTTGAATGCGTTATTGAATCTCTTTACTCGTGTTTTTGTCGATGGTGACCGGAGATCCCAATCCCAAATCTATCATCTCACCAACCACTACCAGTTTATAGCCGTCAATAGTCACTTTTCGTGGGAGGCGGCCGGTGGATCACAAAGCGTACCACTCGACGCTTTGCTGAAGTTTTGTTTAAAGCTGGAGACTGGATAATGCTCACTATTATCCACGAAATCGGTGTCTACGATGTTGAGAGAACCTGTTGTGGTCTGCGGCCAAGGAGTCCCCAAACCGCTGTTTCCGGTTCGGCTTGAAAAACCAAAAGCTCGGTTTAACATGGCCGAGCCAATCACTTTATAACTTTATAACGGTAAGCGAAAAAGGTTCGTTTGCTTTGATATCTCGATCAGCATTCCCGACCTCCTTCTCGGTTTGCTAAGTTAAAATCGGCTCTTGGGGAAAACTCTCCACACAGCCGACTTCTTGACTCAATTAGATAGTCCAGTGGAGTGACTCACAGTTACGCCCTTTGCATGTCGAAATGCCGAACATCGACCTTATTAACCACCCCATGCGTTCCGATTTTAAGCTATCCTAATTAGGCCCTACATTTCCGTCGAACGGTAACAGTTTGTCCATAAAACCGTTCTAGTGCATTATCTGCCATAGCTGTTCGCGCTCGACTATATCGTATACAGCTCTGAAATCCACGAAAATATGATGCGTGGGTACGTTTACTCCTAACAATTCTGGAGGATTTGTCGAACAGTGAAATTTTAGCCGGCAGAGTGAACAATGGGGTTTGGTTTTGGAGTTTGACGCCACGCCTGATCGTGATTGGTTGCTTTTCGATTCCAACCACATCCTGGTGTAATTTCATCATTGCATTAACACCTCTTTATTTTTGCACGTCTGTGATTAGGAAATTTCCCAATTTATTTACTTTGAAGATTTTTGCTTCAATTAACCCATTATGTCCTAGCGTATCATACCCCGTCTTCAAAACCTGTTTACTGCTGAATAGTTAGCATTGTAATTATATATCACTATAAGAGAGAGAGAGAAGACATCAATCTGATGTGTGTGTGAGGTAATCTGTCAGTTTTTGTCATTTCATCTGTATTTTCAACAGTGCAAAGTTGTGATAGATAAATGGCGGAAAAAAAGTTGAAAAAATAGTGAAAAAATTTTGTCTCCAAAACGCAAGAAAAAGTCTACATTTTGTGACGAAACATTACCTGAAATGTAAAATGGTATTTATATGTAAAATCTATCACAAAATTCGATTAGAAATATGTAAATAAGTTTGTAATTTGTTCGTTTGAAACTGAGCGTATGAAATATAATACCGGCGATATTGTGGCCTTGAAACCATTCCAAATGACGATTTTGAGTTTCCCGACACATTAGAGCCATAATATAATGGATTACACAGTTTCACTTCATTTGGTCCAAATTTAGGTATATCTGGGTCATAATGTTAAAATTTCTATGAACCTAGTACAATACAGTAAACTGTAAATTTCTGTTGCAAACATTTGAGCTGTTTAACACTGTTTGACACTGTTTGACAGCTGATTAATTTATGAAAAGGTATTAATAACTACAGCCATGATGGTTGATTTAACCTAAATTAGAAAGTCTAAAAATATTAATTGTTTCTACAACATAACTGTAGTTTATGTATGTACAAAGTAACCCCGGACGTTATTTGTTTATCATCACATTTTTTCTCTTATCTTCTTCATGCACTGCAAAAACAGTGCAGTTTTGTGCATCACCCATTTGGTATCGTTAGAATTCTACAGCAGAGACCCAAGTCAGCTAAACATGCCATCCTACGTTTCGAAACGTTGTGCATCCATGTGGTACGTATATTCGTATCCCTTGATTCCCTAGTATAGGTGTAGTTTCATTTAAAAAAAAACTATGCCGAAATTGGAACGTTCCAATTAATCGCACTACACAAATCTGTACTGTATATCGTTCACCAGTCAATCCGACTAAATAATCAAACCAATTTTGCTTTTACTGCGTCATCGGTCGCGAATTTACGCTAAGCAAATTCACAACAATAATAAACAAGCTGAAATCGGTCTAATTGACACGTAAAAATGCTCAAATCAATATATGTAGGTACGTACGTACAGTACATATGACTACATAAAAGCGCGCGAAATACCTGCGTATCACGTTGCTTCGGTTGATGGCCGAATAAATCATTGTCGCGGTATATTGACGTAAGGGGAATTGCAAATGACCTTGCTAAAGCGAAGGAATGGAAATTTCTGCTCAACTTCGATATGTTAGTCATTCGGTTCACAGTGATATGGATATGGAGAGTTTGGGGTTTACTTTGCCGGGGTGTGGTATTGAAACATACTTAATCTCTTATAGATGTCAATGATTATTTTGCGCATTTCAGCAAATGGGCAAACATGTTTAGTGCAGATATATAAGATTTTGCCGATGTTAGCATACGATATTCCCAATAGCTTTGCTCTCCCCTACTAAAATGTTTCTGATTTATTTCTGGAAAATAAACAGAGTACCACTTCACACCATTCATCGTCGCATATCGAAATCTTCTTGAACTGAAGCTTAATTTTTGGTCCGATGATATTTGAACAGCGTCGAGTGGAACCTGTTCTAAACTCCATAGTAAGACATAATGAAATTGAAAATAATTAGTAATGAAACATACCTGTAAATATGATTTACTCCAACCGGAACATGATAATTGGCTGCATGTTGCGGTTGCTGATGGTGTGATGCCTGCTGCAGCAGATGATGATTCTGAGCCGACTGTTGCGATTGAAGCGTCGACGCTGGGATTAAACTATTATGCTGATTATAGTGGCCACTGCTATGCAACTGTGCCTGGTGATGTTGAATGTGTGATTGATTATTGCTATTCTGTTGCTGCTGCGGTTGCTGGTGATGATGATAGTGCTGATGATGACTATTACTAGTTTGCGATTGTGCTTGGTGCTGCTGCTGTTGTTGCGGCTGTTGCTGTTGTTGGTGACGATAGGGATGTGGCCTTGTACAGTCCACCGTTTGAAACCGATGTATTGGGGTAACCATTGATTTTCTGGGAATTCTTCTGGGATGTCCAAAGCCTAACCCGCCACCACCAGAAAGGGAAGCTGCCACCCGCGCTCTTCCGAAACCACAAGCTTGTGAGCGCTTATCAATCCAAAAATGCATCTCCTCGGTAAACGAACTGGTGAACTATCTTTCGATTCTGGCCAACAATTTAATATGCAAATGTGTTCAATGTTTCGTGGCTTAACTACTAGAACTACTCGCTGTCGGATCCGGTGCGACGCTGATGATAATCGAACGTGCGATGGGGTTGGCACTACCGCAGCTTCCCTGTAGTTCAGCTGGCTGCAAACGTTGTCATTCTAGTTTGCCGTGTTTTGAAGCGTTAGTTTGCATAAGCCATTCGTTATATTATATTATCCTATGCTTTCCCACATTGTCGCTGTCCGGTGTGCTTGACAGAAACAGAAAACCATTGTTTGACCTTCAATGCTTGTCGACATCGAAAACATACCACCGCCACTGTGGGTTGAATTTTGAACAACATCTGAAAGAGAATTATTCATAATTTACTATCATTAACATAACGAGGTAATGTGTTGTTATGAGATTAATTACAATTATTTTTATTTTTAATTCACGTTGTACCACAAAATAATTACCATACCAAATAAATGCAAGACCGATTAATAATTTTAATAATCAAATCTCTGAATAAATTTCACAAATTTTTAAGATGATAAAATTAATTTTTGTTTCTTAGAAATATGTTTCAGAGCATTACATGTTACTTAATACTGACTTCTTAGTCTTTCGTATTGATTTTTTAATCATTTCTTTTACAACTTTTACCTTTATTTTTAATTTTTCATCTTTCATCTTTCATTTTTCATCTTTCCTCTTTTATTTTTGATTTTTGATTTTTCATTTTTCATTTTTCATTTTTCATTTTTCATTTTTCATTTTTCATTTTTCATTTTTCATTTTTCATTTTTCATTTTTCATTTTTCATTTTTCATTTTTCATTTTTCATTTTTCATTTTTCATTTTTCATTTTTCATTTTTCATTTTTCATTTTTCATTTTTCATTTTTCATTTTTCATTTTTCATTTTTCATTTTTCATTTTTCATTTTTCATTTTTCATTTTTCATTTTTCATTTTTCATTTTTCATTTTTCATTTTTCATTTTTCATTTTTCATTTTTCATTTTTCATTTTTCATTTTTCATTTTTCATTTTTCATTTTTCATTTTTCATTTTTCATTTTTCATTTTTCATTTTTCATTTTTCATTTTTCATTTTTCATTTTTCATTTTTCATTTTTCATTTTTCATTTTTCATTTTTCATTTTTCATTTTTCATTTTTCATTTTTCATTTTTCATTTTTCATTTTTCATTTTTCATTTTTCATTTTTCATTTTTCATTTTTCATTTTTCATTTTTCATTTTTCATTTTTCATTTTTCATTTTTCATTTTTCATTTTTCATTTTTCATTTTTCATTTTTCATTTTTCATTTTTCATTTTTCATTTTTCATTTTTCATTTTTCATTTTTCATTTTTCATTTTTCATTTTTCATTTTTCATTTTTCATTTTTCATTTTTCATCTTTCATCTTTCATCTTTCATCTTTTATCTTTCATCTTTCATCTTTCATCTTTCATCTTTCATCTTTCATCTTTCATCTTTCATCTTTCATCTTTCATCTTTCATCTTTCATCTTTCATCTTTCATCTTTCAACTTTCATCTTTCATCTTTCATCTTTCATCTTTCATCTTTCATCTTTCATCTTTCATCTTTCATCTTTCATCTTTTATCTTTGTTGTCTTCCTTATCTTTCTCGTATTTCTCATCTATCTCAGCTTTCTAATCTTTCTCATCTTTCTCATTCTTCTCCTTTTTCTCACCCTCATCTTTCTTGTCCTTATCTTTCTTATCCTTCTCATTTTTCTCATCTTTTTCATTCTTCTCATTTTTCTCAACCTCATCTTTTTCATCCTTCTTATCTTTCTCATCCTTCTCATCTACATCTTTATTGTCCCCATCGCTGAATGGGGAAATCGATTCGTCGAGTATTCTTTTGTTGTTGGACTTTCGTGCTCCTCAACGTTCGTTTCGTTCTGCTGGATTGCTACAATCTCGACTGCACCGTAGAACATTCGGTTTCAACGGACCTATCGCTGCGTGTATTCGTACGTTCACTTCAGTTGAGCACCTGTTCGAATTCGGTGAACCGTCGCGTAAATTTTACCAAAAAATTTATAACTCAAGAATTTTATATGCTAACCATGAATTTTAGTTGTATTATATGTATTTTAGTTTATAACAATTATTTATATGACGAAAATTAGTTAAGTGTGGTGATATTTGTACTATTGTAACTTATTTATGTATGTTCTGTGTAAAAGATGATGGGGTTTTTATGCACACATGAGGATGGCCTCAATTGTGCTTTTCCCCATCCAGTTCAATCCATTGAGACCATTCAGGTCGGATGGATATAAATAAATAAATAACTAAATCTTTTTCGTCCTTCTCATCTTTCTAATCTTTCTCATCCTTCTCATCTTTCTCATCCTTTTCATCTTTTTCATCCTTCTCATCTTTCTCACCTTTCTCATATTTCCCAAAAACAAAATCTTTCGCATTTTTCCTATCTTTCGCATCTGGCAAAAAGTAATCAGGGGCAAATTTACCACCTCCGTCTGGTAACTCCTATCCCTACCTCTACGTGATGCCAGCCGGGGTACGCAAACACGGAAAGAGGAACAGCGGCCCCCGAAAATTTACCAAGTTACAGAAAATGGAAAAAGAAATAAGTCTAGATTATTGGCAACGACCTTTAGCAGGAAAACACGGGTACGAATCGGAACTTGTACGTCCGTTGGTCGGTACTGACGAGAGCGTGTGTTACAACCATGCCTAGGAAGGTGCAGCCAGTGATCAGTCGTCGCTAGGTATACTGGTCGAACGAGACCATGCTCTCCTCCGCTCCAGATGCCATAGAGTGCGAAGGCTTACGCAGAGGGTCCGAACCGATACGGATATCGAAGCGCGTGGGTTTGAGCTTATGCCGCGGTGCGGACTTAAACTCTTCGAGTAATGCCTACCAGGTGATGATGAAAACGATGAAAGGTGGATCGACCCCGCAGGAAACCTGTCCACGAAAGCTAAGAGTTATCGTGGAAGGTTTATTCCCGCAGAACAATCCGGTGGTGTGGTCTCCGACCCCGTATGCGCAAACTAATGACACCCTCCTTCGGTCACGAATGAGGGGCTCGTTGCGGTTGCCAGGGGCTTAAAAACGAAGAAGGCTTCCGGTCCTGGCGGGATACCGAACGAGGCACAGAAGCCGACAATTCGAGCATATCCTGATATGTTTCGAAAGACGCTTCAGAATTGCCTCCGCAGTATGGCTTTCGCAAAGGGAAGCCCACCGATGATGCAACCAAGTCAGTCTTAGAGAGGCAGAAAATAGATAAGACGTGATGACAGATATTATGCCATAGGCATGCTTGACGCTCTTAACAGCGCTAGCTGGGGAGCGATCATCCTATGTAGGTTACTTAAAAGTTACTTCGAGAAGCGGACGCTAGTGTACGACTCGGCTGATGGCGCGAAGAGGTACAAAGTGACTGGACTGGAATGCCCTGTAGGATGAGGTGCTGAGGTTAAAGATGCCCAATGGTGTCGAGATGACCGGCTTCGTCGACGATATCGTCATAACAGTGGTAGAGGAGTTCCTTGAAGAAGTGAACATGCTGGCATCAGACGCCATAAGCATAATCGAGAGATGAAAGCGTTTACGGCGCTGTCCAAAATTATGCCGAATGGCTATGGACCTAGTAGCAGCAAGAGACGTTCAGACTGATGGCGCTATGGTTTGCGTGCGGGTATCGCACCATATCGCTAGATGCAATTGGTGTTTTGCGAGTATGATTCCTATATCCATACTCATAGGTGAGGATGTCGAGTGCCATAACCCAAGTAGCACTTGTAACTAATCATAAAAATAAAAAAATACAAAAAGGTTGCACAGCAGTTACATTTAGGATACTTGTAACGAGTTAGGTTACATAAAATTAAAAATAGTTACTTTTTAGTTTTCTAGTGACAAAAATCTCAAAAAGTTACCAGGTAGTTACCAAATGACCAAATTGAAACCTTTTTTTCGAACTGTCAACAACTTGGTCGTCGCAAAACAGTCACCTTTCAGTTACGAGTTACCAAATAGTTATCAAGTGACACAAATGAAACCTTTTTCCAAACTGTCATCAACTTGCTGGTCGCAAAACAGTTAATTTTCCGTTACGAGCAGTTACGAAGTCAAAAAAAGTCGGCTAGTAACATTTTCGCAACAATTTGTTCACTGTTCCTTGTAAACACAGCGGATTAAGGAAAAACTAGACCTGAAGAATATTGCTAATGATAAAGATAAACAATTGGTACACGGGTTGTGAAATGCTCTTGTAAATGCGTTTATTTACTTAATTGATGATACTTGGAATCTTCTCCGCCCAGACATTGGTATTAAGTAAACAAATGATGATTATTCTCAAACGTCAAAACGATCAAGTTACATCTAAACGAAACCGGCAATGAAAATAGGTTACAGTGTAACTTAGAAATGACGACATAAGAAATAAGTGACTATAACAGATTTAATATTGGTTACCGTATAACCGATACCGTAACCGTAACCAGGTCGAAGGCTAAGGTTACGTACAACTAGAATGTAACTGAAATGTAACCTTCTATGATTAACACTGGTGGTTAATCTGTTTTATTCAAACTGAAACTATTCTTTGATATTAAATTAACACTTTCTTTTCACAACAATCACTAAAAACTACCTTTTCCCGATATCAACAATGTGAACAATGAACAATGGCTGCTTAAAAGCATTTCATGCAATATGCCGAAAACGATACAAAACTTCAAGGACGATGGTGTAGTAGCTAGAACCAAAGGCAAAATGGCTATGAATTTTACTGTGATAGAAGTGATAGCGAAAACAACTTGATTTTTAATGGTTTCTAGGTGAATGCTCCACTAATTCATTATTGCTAGGAATAAATTTAAAAAATCAAAAAATTTAAATTTAAATTTTTATATTTGATTTACAAAACATCAATTTTTCAAAGAAGTAAGTAACGAAAAGCTATATTAAATAAGAGCGCGTGAATTTTTCAAAGCTAGAATCATGCATTTCACCATAAATTTGAAACTGCATTAAAATTTGTGTTGAAATAATAATTTATACACTCTTCTATATTCAACAGTTAAATTTACTGCTTGACGTTGACAGCCATAGATTGAAATAATAAACCTGCTACATTTTCGCTATGCAATAAAAGTTACAAGATAACTAATTTGCCACCAATTGAAAGTCAATTTACAGTTCATGTGTAACTTCAATAGTAACCATTTTGTAACTATACATGTTACATATTGGTTATTGAGTAACTGTTAATGCAACCAGATTTAGTTACATAAGTTGCGCTATTTCGGTTACACAACTGTTATATTTTAGGTTACTGTAACCGAAGTTTTACATTTAAATTTGTCGCATATCAGCCGCTGCGACTCAATTGTGACAACGTGTGCTACTTGGGAAGCAGAGGAATGTCAGAGTCATTCGGGATAGAGTTTGGCCGGGCTCTATAAGTAGGTGGCAGAGGGAATGGGACAATGCCGAACACGGCAGATGGACCCATAGATTAATCCAAAACATCCCGTCTTGGATCGACAGGAGGCTCGGGAAGGTCACAAATTTTTTGTCTGTTCACGGGTGCTTTAGGAAGTACATACATAGGCGCGGGAGAGTAAGGTCACCCTGCTGTCCCGTTTGTACTCTAGGCTCTAGCCGAGGAAACTGGAGGAAATGGTCCGACCATGTGATGTTTCACTACCCGCGTTTCGAAGCCAGTCGGTGCGAGATGCTTGCCGTCGTTAGAGTACCTAGACACCAACGTCGACAACATAGTGCAGAGAATGTGTACAGAGCAGCGCGCGTGGAGAGTCGTCGATGAGCCGGTGGCTAGAGGCGGATGCAACGACGTGGTTGACATAGCCTACCTAGGGTCAGCTATTGGGTCGTAAAGGCAGCTAGGCAGCTTAGGACTTCGGTGGCGGGCGCAGTAGTTAGGGCATGTAACAGCCAGTGTAGGTGAAGTGCTTAGACACGTCCTTCCTCCCGAAGTAAAACCTAACGATAGTTTCGAGGAAAATGTAGGAAAAGGGAGGCAGCAAGAGAGTTTTTAGTAGGTAGGCGCAAGTTTGCGCTTTGGGAATCATACACAACGCCGTATAAGGTGTTGTCTTTCTAAGATTTTCTCAAATCTGCATGAGAATGTAAAAAAAACTCAATTGGCAGGATACTGGCGAACACCAAAGCTACCAGCTCTATCCGCTGTCCACTTGAAACGTTCAGGTATTATATCATGCACTGTCCTTTCTATTCACAAGTGAGCTGGTTTTCAATGGCCGGTAAACAAACAATTTGATTTCCACTTTTACGTCAATGTGGTAACTCCTGGAGAGCATTTTGTTGGTTTCTAGTATTGAACAAATATTACCACTCACGCCGAGGACTTGGGTTCAAACCCCAACCCCGCAAAAGTCACGAATGACCAACCTGTTAAAGTGGCTATAATCAAATAAGAAAAAAACATTTTAAATTTAACTTGCTATGTATTACCGATTGAGCGCTACAATAACCCAAGTTATGCGAGGATTGTTTGAAAAACAACTCAATATTTACTAAATTCACAGCAGTCAGAAAAACTGTTGATAAAATTAGGAACAATTTTGAAATTAATTTATCTTTTTCTTATTTATGAATGAACTACATTTTAGCGGTGAAAATGGTCCTGATCTGATCTAAGAAAAGCGTGTTTATGGTAGCAAATTTAGTTTCCTCGTGCTTGATTGTCAAAAGTTTCTCATGTCGGGACAAATATTGTTATACAGAATTATTAAATCGAACCGACCACTGTTCGTCTATATTCAACCTTTTTCGAAACCCCGGGAAAATGATCCGACCTTTCCAGTTCGTCTTCAGCAGAAAGAGACGGATAGCGGGAAACGGAATGGAAACGATATCATATTTGACGAAGGTTAAAGGTTAGCATGGTTCTGTATCAGCACAGCATCATGCACGAAGGCAAATGATGCGAGGTGGAAAAATAAAACGCTTATACCATATAGCCTACCCGAGCAGGAGCGAAGCGCAAAATAATATAAAAACAATATCAAACTTTCATTCCTCACCGAAAAAAATCAACCAAACCCAAACATATAATTGAACGGTGATCCAAACATTCGAAATAAAAAAAAATATCAAACTGTGTTATAATGGTATATTTTGTTATTGAATAGATACGGAGATACATTGATAACACATTTTGTTATTGAGTAGATATATAAAACAGTGGTTATAAGATGAGTTTAATAAGATTTTGTTATCATATCTTATTTTGGCCTTAAAATTACATTCGGTATATTTCCTACAATTTTTCATTGATTAACGGAAAATTAGCAGTCATTAACTTTTCGTCAGAGAGGCCAATTTTGGAAGCAGTTTTTGGGCTCAAAAGCGTGGTTCTGTTTATAGAAATGTATTCACTGCATTCTTCTTGCCAATCTGAACACAGCGAACATATTTTCATGAACAGAATTTTTGTTTCAAACAAAAAAACTGCTTTTGAAATTTGCAAAATCGATGGTGACTAATTTTACCTTAAAGAGATTTTAGGTTATAAATATTTTATAAAATGATTTTTTCATCACTCATATACTACTGCATTTGTTGTTCAATACCTTAATAATTCTAAAATATGTTATTCTAAACTTTGAATACAGTCATGTTATTGCTTTGTTATTCTTTTGGCCTTAAAGGAGTAAAATTTTGATATTATTTTTTGTTATTTTACCAACTATGTCAGCCAAAATAAGACCAAATTTTGATATGAGTTATTCAATTTCCAATAACACATTTTGATATTATTTTGCTGTTCGCTCCTCCTCGGGAAGTATCTAGGACGTCAGAATTATCAGCGGAGCGGAATGAAGATGAAGCTATTGTTTAGGTTGTTTTGAAAGTTGAAGTAAATCAAATTGTGGGACCTTTTTCTATAGCGGAAGCAATGTACCGTTTTTCGATTGACTTTAAAGTTAAGTTTCAGTTTACATTAAAATTTTGTAGGGTTAATAACCTGTAACGATAGTGCAAAGCACAAATTAGCGAACGGTTACCGGAAAGTGCAATTGATGATCCATTACATAATTATAGTAGTTTTAGTGATCGAAGTTTACCACAACAACCGCAATAAGAGCGCCATAAAACTCCTTTGGTTTTTCAGGTTCCAAAGCAATGCCTGAATGTTATTTTATCGCTGATAATTTGGCAGCCATCGGCGGTGAACCTATTTTTAAGTTGCTATCAATCATGCAAACTCGTAAATCCCGTAACCTGCGTGACTGCTGACCTACTGTTTCTGATAGGTTGACATTATTGATCGATTTGATTGTCAGGCTTTATGGTGCAGCATTAATTGTGACGAACAACACCCATGGGAAGCACTGACCTATTATTACACTACTTAAAGATTGTGATAGCTCTATGGATGCTGCTTCATGAGCACAGCAGCGTGGCGAGACCGCATGACCAAGAAGTCACTCATGTATCTAACTCATAGGCCGCCCCCTAACCTAAGCTGATGCCACTTCCAGGCTGTGTCGCTCGGGGCCGCTGCATGAGTGTCTATTCTAAATATGCACATAAAATATGAGGAAATAAATGATGCAATTGTTGCTATCAAAACCACTGCAGACAGCCAATTGTTTTTTTATAAACTGTGATATTTCTAGATAGGAGTTTGAGAAAAAAAATGACTTTGTGTTATTTTTACATTGTAAGTGAAGCATTTCTATTTCTGCGAATCTGGCAGTGGCAGGTTCACTCTCACATTTGAAATCATAATATTATTGTCTCAAACGATGTTATGTGTGTTTCAATCGTGTAGTATTTTTTTACGTATGCCATTCTTGCTAACAATACAAGTAACAATAAATAGAAATCACATTATCCAGAGCATGCCCATTATACAAGATGCCGTTGAAATCTAATCGAATGCCCGTTGGACATTTTCCAGAGACTGAGTTTCCTCGTCAGATGCAGGTAAACCGCTCCACCATCCGCCCCGTCACCATTCTCATGTGTCACTTGTGCACACGAGTTTTGAATGTTGGTTGGAATGATCAACAGCTTGAATGCAGTAAATGCAGTTTGATGGTCGCTTAATGCAATTATTGCTTCTCACTTCGAGCGAAGCAAGCAACATATGGATGTGTGGCTGTTGACCTCTTCATTTAGAGCTTAAATTTAGGTCACACTGCGCCTATATGACTCGGATGGAATACATAATGAAGTTTGCGGCAAGCGTTTACCAGCACTAATATTTTGCAGCCGGTGTGTTATTTTTAACTGCTAAACGCTGCGTCTTTGTTGGGCACATAAATTATGATTGATCATCATTCTATTCTGAAATCTACCGGTGGAGCAAAATTGTAAAATTTGAACGGAGGATTGAAAATATAAACTAAAAGATAAACTGTATGAATCTGCAAGATGAACTGTATGAAGAATGCAATACATGAAAAAATAACTAAAAGATGAACTACAGGAAATCCAAACTACATGAAACATAACGTACAGATGGATTGGGGTTGCTGAAGACAAGCACTCCAAATCATTTATTGTTACCAACAGGCAATGCTTGCCCTAATGGCCCTTATCCACTAATGCAAAAAAAAAACGTCGAAACATAGACACAAATTTTGAACGTAACACTTAACGTTGAGATAAATTAAAATCGAACACTGATGAAACTCGGTTTAACGACCGCTGCAAACCAGAATTGTCACTGTAGTAGCTGCGACGAAAAGATAGATTTAGAAGGAGAAGCCTCCGCAGTACTCTCGTTGGTGCATTCAGGTTGATTTGACGAAGGATGGTAGGGCAGTCGATGTTGGATATCAAGGTGTCCGAGACAACCACGGCGGGTGCTGATTCACGGCGAAGTTCGAGAGTGTCGTTATGAATAAGCTGACAACAATCCTCGTATCGCGTTTTTCTCATTGGTTGACGCCATGGAAGCCTTCGAAGCGCGCAGCACACGAACCGACGCTGGATACTTTCGTTGTGGTAGATTGCATTGTTGTAGTGAGGAGCCCATACTACACAGCAGTATTCTAGAGAGGCTGACCAGTAGGAACGAAGTAACTTTATACTGGGTGCCCGGTCATTGTGGCATTGAGGGAAATGAAAAATCCGACATTCTAGCAAGAGATAAGGTTCTGCATCAAACTTCATTGGTCCGAAACCGTTTTGCGGAGTCCCGGAGTGTGCTCTGAGGACCGATATAAAACAATGGGCAATGTCCATGGTAGAATCAAATTGGAACGCCACGAATACGTCCAGACAAGCAAAAAGATTCATAAGACCAAGTGCAGCAAAAGCCCGGATCTTATTAAATCTTAGTAAAAAAGATCTTCGGGTAATTACTGGTCTGTTGACTGGTCACTGCCCAAGCAGATATCTCTTAAACAAAATAGGTAAAAATGATACTACTGAATGTCATTTTTGTCTATTAGAAATAAAAACTGCTGAACATATACTCTGCAACTGTGGAGCATTATTCAATCAAAGGATGTCAATATTTGGAAAGGGGTTGTTAGAGCCTTTCGAAATTTGGCAAAGCGATCCTGGTAGGGTATTAGGCTTTATAAAACGAGTCGAGCCTAACTGGGACCGTGTGCTATGTAAACCATTGTCCATCACACCGTAATTGTGATAGGACTGATAGGATATCTAACTAGCACCATATCAAATATGGATCATACAACAATATTCCTTATCAATGGACGCAGTTGTAATATGGCTCTACAGGAGAGGAATGAAAATTCTAGAGAGGCTCGAACTGCTGACTCGTAGAGCGCTAGCAAACATTCTATGCTGTTGAAGGCACGTGTCATTCGCATAATCAGGCCTAGTTATCTAGAGGCCTTGGTAACGATGAAAGAAATGTGTTGTTTGAAAGTTGACTCTACATCAAGTAACACGTCGAGATCCTTTACTTGTTCGACGCGCTGAATTGAAATCCAATTTACTGTATATTTGAAGTGTAGCGGGTGATTTTTCCTCGAAAATGTGATGAGCGAACCCAGAGCAGCGGACCCAGATGACTGTCTTGTGCAATCCCGGAAGTAGCAAGCAACGAATCGGCAATCTCATCACCGATTTTCACACTCAAGGTTCGTCCCGTTAAGCACGATTCTAGCCAGTTCAATAGATCGCCGCTAAAACCATAACGGTCCAATTTAGCGCCAGCGATACGATGATTTAACCTTATCAAAAGCAGCAGAGAGATCTGTGAAAATCGCGTCGGTTTGAGATCGTTCAATAAAACTGTTCGTTACATAGCTCGTGAAGCAAAGTAAATTAGGAGGAGCGTTTTGGCAGAAATCCGTGTTGCTTGTCTGCAATCGCTTGTTGACAATGCGAAAAAAATTGTTCGATGACGACTAACTCGAATAATTTCGACGTAGCACACAGCGTTGAAATTCCTCGATAGTTATCGACCTTCGACCGATCGCCTTTTTTATGAACCGGAAACAAAAACGCCTGTTTCCATGTTACAAGAAATCTACCAGTAGAAAGCGATAAATGAAACAGGCAAGTGAGAGGTTGTAGCAAACCAGAAACGCACTTCTTAAGGGGAAACCCAAAATGGCTCAAAGATAGCTGGATAAATGGCTACCGTTCGATGCATGTATTGTTTTGTGCCTTAAAAATGCATATGTATTGGCAGAACACGTAATCAGTGCTCCCAGTGCTGTTAGAATTTCCTAAATCTTGTCATTCCATTTATCGACCCGATATCTATCAACAAACGCTCAGCAAAACATAATTGCCAATGGAAAATAAATTCAACGGATCATATAGATCATTACGTGTTCATAAAACGTATAATCTGGAATTGGTTAATAGATATTTGGTTGCGCACATATTTCGTTGCAGAAGCGCTTTCCGAAAAAACAGCACCACGATCTCAAAGTTTCGCCACATCAATGAGTCTCTAAAGAGCTTTCTGCTTTTGCCGCATCGATAAGCTTAGAGAATGTAAACAAACAACAGCTGACCAGCAATCAAAAACTCGCCTTCGATGCAAACGGATTAATTAGCCATGCTATTGAATGCATAGGATCAATAGGATTGCTGCTGCAAATCTTAGATGGATCGGAATGTCTTGATAAAGAAAATAAACCATATTTCGGGATGTTCGTAGTCGGTGCGGTTGGCTGCGGATCAGCTGTGTTTATGTTTGCAAGCTCTGCCATTTGACATATATTACCAATACTAATGCAACATTCAAATAAACGTTTAGGTTTTTAACGAACACATGAGATGTACAGTACAGTGTGTGTCGCTCGAACACAATAACGTTAGCCACTTTCGTTGTCTCGTTAAGCAGCGTAGCCGGGATCCTCTCCGGGCCTAGAGAGTCGAAACGTTTTAGCTTAGCGGAAGCGACCAGAATTATGTTATCATTGATGTTGGACGAGGCAACTGAGTGGTCAAAGCGATAAACGTTGCTTGCGGCTTCCAATACTTGCTCTGTAGTGAGCACTTCGTTGCCGAATATACTGGTAAATTTCGTTGCAAATAACATGCATATATCAGCAGCATTATTGGCCGTTTCGCCAGTTAACTCCATAGTAGAAAGCAAACCTGACTGCTTTTGCTGTTCGTTGACAAAATTCCAAAACCTGTTTAGGGTCTGACTTCAGCCTTCTCTCCATTTATAGTCTATAAGTCAAGTAGCAGCATCCTCAGAGCCTTTTATAATCGTAGAAGTTAATTCGTCGATAATGCTCACGCAGCAGCACTGTACCACTTGCAGAAAGCCTCCTGAAAGCAGCATTTTTCGGGCCGATGTCACTTGCATTTGAGCATCTGCCCAGTCAATGTTGTGTAATGCACTTAATAAACCCTCATAATCGGCTCGCCGAAAATTATAACGAGTGCGATTTGTTGGCTCCGAATACACAATACTTTTACGGTTTGCAATGGAAAAAATGAGGTCGGATAGTAAGGAATCTGCTTGACGAGTGGCACTGGAGCGTATGGCAGTTGGGGAACTGTAACGCAGCAGATTTGTAGTGTTGTATCCGTTGAGAAAATCCAGTGAGCAGTCATGTAAGATAGAGTGATCCGGATCAGGGTACAAAAAACCGTCACGGGAGGGACGCCAGAGTAGGTTTGGTAGATTAAAAGCGCCAATGATAATAATCTCGTCGCACGGTTTTGCCCTAGCAATGATCGTCAATAGAGATTGGGCATGTGCATCGATCAGCTGTTTGTCACGTGTTCGGTCCGGGAGCAGATAAATAACGCAGTCAGCTGCACAAATAACCAGAATCCATGCAGCATCGTTGATAGCGTGAGCTTTCAAATTACGGCGAACGGCAATAAGCGTACCTCTGCCGGTCTTTTTTCGACTGCGTGAGGGCTGCGATCACAACGGAACCCGTCGTACTCTGCTAATATGGATGTAATTATATCCTAATGTGTATTTTCATGCGTAGGCCTTTCAGAAGTATATCTTGTCACACATATTTCCTGAAGCGTATCGTCCCAATCAATAAACAAAAGTTCTTCTTCTTCTAGTAGCCTAGAGCCGGAGTGGTTCTTACTGCATCAAAATTCCTCTCCATTGATTTCGGTCCTGGGATACTCGTCATCATTCGTGCCTGGTGACCTGACAATAGGATATCCAATGAGTAACTCCATCGTCGGAGTTATCAACGGCAGATAGTCACATAAATACGTGAAAATAGGTGGAAGTGCATAGGACACACCTTGAGGAAAGTAGCGAACGTGGTCTGCAGAGAAGCACTCGACTGGAATCCACAACGACAGCGAATAAGAGTAGACCCAGAAGCTCATGGCGACGCAGCTTATCCAACGACATCCGGGCACAGGAAGCAACTAAATTGATTTGGCTAGAACTGAATTGATTAACTGAATATATTTATTTTGTTAAAACGACCAGTTTTCGAAAATTGCATAATTTTGATGGTGTGTTGATTTTATCCACCTTTCGTGTCAATATGCACGATAAAATTTTATGCGCATGTGCTGCAAGCCAATGAAAACTGCTAAAATGTATTGCTGTAATGTATGTAATGTATGCTATGGAATATTTTATTATGGTCGCTGCAAGCCAAATCGATCAAGATGATCTGACAGTAAAACTTTAACTTTTCTAGTCACGTAAATACATATATTCAAAGTTGGCGGACGGATATAGCTTTTCATCAGAGCAAGCTGTAGGCTTCATTGCTTTTTAGCGAAAAGCTTTATTAAATTATGGCGGTAGCTGTCAAGCAGCGAAAAGCATAATCGGTTTTATTGTTGCTTTCAGCAGAGCGTGATAAGACTACTACTTCAGCTTATGACCTGATTCCAATAGAGGTTATGAGAACGTTCTGTAGAGTGGGCCACTTGATCGGAAGGCAGTTATTTAGCGGTCATCAGAAAGTTCTGATGGAGCTCATAGTTTCATTAGAGGTTTTATGGAATTGGTCATGAAAACCACTAGTATAACGTAATGAAACTTAAAATTTTTACTTGGGATCCGACGTCCACAAAGGGCTGCACGATGTCCATTTTCGACGCGGCGGGGTATCGTTCTTTGAACTCGCACGTTTCTGAACGGAGTGGCTTCACTGTTTTCACAATTACGGTGATAGTTCGACTGCTAGAGCTTTTGAAGTTTTTCGCAAGTAAGCTAATATAATTACCTTCCATGGGAAATTTTCAAGCGCCAATTAGCTGTCTTAGTTTTTTTCTATCACCATCCGAAAAAAGTCCATTTTTTTAATGCACACGTTAGGATCGTAGCATTAGCCGCTCAATTTTCCTGTACTCGAACAGCTGTCTGCGAAGTCTGTCGACTCGAATAAGAATATAATAGAAGATCAATGTAGCACCTAGGGTTTACTTTCCTAGTCACTGATATTTAGGTAAATTGCCTTTCAAGGGCTACGCTACCGAATCTCGTGATGGGACTGCCATCTTGGCTTTAGCGTTCGAGACAATAGTTTTCTTCATTCAACTACCCGTTCTGGGACAGACAGACGCAGTGTCGTGGGCCACACCTAACGGGTGACAACTAAGATATTGGAATTTATCGAGACCTCCTATGCTCAACAACAAACAAGCTCAGAGAGAAATGAGAGTGTCTCCTCTTTCAGACAGTACTTTTTTGTTTTGTTTATGCTTGCCAAGTGTTGCTCAAAATGACGTCAAACAAGAAGCATTTCGCGAGTGCGTTGTACACTTCTACGAATTGCACAAACATCTCGGTAAAAAGTATACGGTACAACATTTCAAAAGCGAAAATGTTGTGACTTTGACTATTTGCCATATCGTAGGATCCCCAACTACTCGCAAGCAAGGTAGTGGAAGACCAGCCAAAATTATGGACGCAGATAGACTTCGTTCTCCTTCCCGTGCCTTCAACAACTAGGATTCCGTGAACCACCATCGGAATGTCACAAAAAAGTTCAATTATTTCCACCAGTACATCTGCAAAATATTGAAAACAGTCGGAATAAGGTGCCGTAAGAAAACAAGAGCCCCGGAATACGCCGACGAACAGATTTTGACGCTGAAATCCCAATGCCGCAGGTTGATAAAAAATTATTCAGGATAATGTTTTATTTTGGACGACGAAAGTTACTTGCCTCTTTCGAAGACGCACATTTCCGGAAATGATCCATACTATTCCATGAATAGTTCTACTGCATCTCCTAACATAAAATTCAAGTTTAACCATAAGTTTGAACAGAAAGTGATGCTGTACATTGTCATTTCCGAGAGAGGTATTTCTAAGCCATGGTTCAAGCCCTCTGATTTGGCTTTCAATCAAGATGTATACTAGAACGAATATTTTAAGAAAATTTTGATCCCGTTTGTACCAAAACATCACGCAGCTGGACAATACGTGTTTTGGCCGGATAAGGCATAATCGCATTACGCCAAAAACTACAGCCCGATAAATCTGCCTCAGTGTCGATCAATCGAAGATTTCCTTGGGGTTTGTAAGCTCCTCGGTTTACAAAAATAACTAGAGAGCCACGAATTGCAAACAGTTTATTGGTAGAATCAGGAGATGCCGTACAACGCACCTGTTCCGACATCAAATGAAAACTTCGCCAAACAACCGATTACGGACCGTTTGCAAATGTTCATTTTTTTTCAACTATGGGCAATCTATATTTAATTTCAGTAAATCAGAACTTCTACTCTGTCGAGTTGATTCCGTGACTTTGTTGCATGTTTTCTAGAAAAAACCGTAATGTCTACTGACGTGACTTTTGAGGGTATTTTTATTACGGAGAAATATCTATGATATTAAACCCAGAACAGAACAGCTGTCCTTTATACATCCTCGATATATGCTTGATTTGTCATAAAACAAACGAAGAATCGAAAAATAAATAGTTTAATACATCAAGAACATCAACAACATCAACAACTTAAAAGTAGTTGAAGTCTCTTATGACTGTTCTAACTCCTTTATAAATCGTCTTGATACGATATGATTTCACATACCTTTAGTGGAAAGAATAGGTTCAATTGCTGTACTTTCCATAGTCCACAAAAATACTAAAAAGGTGTAAATATGTGATGAGGTTAAGATAATCGCAATACGTGTCCATACACACAAAAGGATTGGCGAAACTTTTTATTGTAGAAAAGTTTAATTAAATGTCTCTCCCTCTCTATCCTAACACACATATGCTGGATAAGCACGTAGCTGAAAGTTATCCTGGATATGTGACTTTTTTGTGGAAATTCTTCCTTTGTCGTAAATAACAAACAAGGAATTTCCACTATCCGTTTCAACTGCGGTAAACTCATAGCCCAGGGCATCGCTCCGCGCTGAGTATTGAAGCTCAGTAATATCCATATGTGAGCAAATTATGGTGTTTGCACGGTCATGTAATTGGTTATTATCTGATTTAAAAATAGTCTTCGTTTCGTTAATACGTGTTCGATTCCAACATACTTTAATTATAATTAAAATTTAGTACTCATTATTTACCAGACAACAGTTGCCTTTTAACTCAAGCGTAAATGATACAGGATGCTGCCTCACAAATTAAGGCTAATGTGTTCTATTTCAGTTCCACTTAGCACGTATTCTATGAAATGCCCGAATAGAAATGCTGAAAATTTTCTATATGGGCGATTAATTATCCGCCAGTGATGCACACAGTTTTTCTCTTCTTTCAATAAGTTTTACGAAGCACAAATCTCGGTACACACGCAGTAGCAACGAATGAAAAACTTCATCGCCCCAATTTTCTTTACCTCGAATTTTTGACTCGTCACTTTCGCAATCCACATCCTCTCACTTCGCTATTCGGCTAGAGTTTGGAGAATATCCACCAATCCTTATCGCTTCAATGAAGCCGTCGACACATAACACAATACGGGAGGAATTTTCATGGCAGGAAAAAAAATCTTCCGCATTCCCTGCTAATCGAACAATTCCACTCAATACGACAAGGGAGGCATATTTTCCTTTAGATCAATCCTTACTGCAGAATTCTAGAGCTCCACTCTTCACCCTGCTTTGCCACTTGAATTGATAGCACTCTGGAACACTGACCTGGGCACCATTCACACTTTGTCCCAGGCTCAAGTGCACTTACTAGAGTTTGCCCAAATACACCTTTAAGTTTCTTTTCTCCGCAAAACCACGCTTTAACTTCAGTTATGGACACTATAATATCATTCGCCAACACCAAAGGAACAACAATTTTCCATTGCTGCGTTTGCTAACACTCACGAATCCACACAAAGTTGAAAACAATAAAAAATAAGAAAACCAAATCTACAGATACAACAAGACGGCGGAGCAAAAATTGATTTACTTGCACGGCGGTCGAATAAAATATTCGATATGAGACGTGCGCGAGGGCTGTGAAAAACAAGCAACGTTACTTTTCCGACCGACTCGCTCTCGCATGCTGCGAGCGTTACTCTCCCGGAAAAACTGTCTGCTCCGGAGAATATTTTTGTTATCAAAACATGCTCTGCTGACAGTAAAAGGTGGATATGTTTGCACGCTCATCAGGGATATTTTGGTCCATGAGTGGTTGCCTCCACGATAGCAGAGCACTCACCACTTGGCCAGCGTAGCAGCCTGTTGCTAGACGGGGAACCGCTTGGCGCTGCATAGCGGATCCCGTGATATTTCTCGGACAAATCTCTGATATAATTGAATGAGTGATTGAGTTCCGGCTGCATGGGATAATTGTAAGGAGCAGTCGCATGCATTTGAGACGTAGTTGAAGCTAGCTGTCGCTGCTAATTACCTATTAAGCATGTAAAATTTCAGTAAACATTTGCTCGTTTGAGTGTTTATAGATGAAGAGTCATATGTTTTGAAGTCATCGTTTCCCAGGACTCAAATTTTCGCAAAAACAGTAATTTTTAATAGTCACGACACTAAACCAATCTATTCCAGCAACATTCTAACCTTGCGACACTCTAGTTGCGAATTATAGATTGTTCTACACACTTAAAAAAAACCGCCGAGTTCGGCAAAATTTTGCAGCAATCTCAACAGCCGAGCGTTCGGCAAATTTTTTCATTTTACCAAACGTTACTAAAGATCCGTAAACGTCGATTTGCACCATCGATACTTTTGACGATCGTTCGGCTATTGAAATTTCGGCAAAATTTTGCCGAATTCGGTACTTTTTTTCAAGTGTGTTGAATCGGATCATTACATGCTGATGGTTAAGCTGCGCCGAAAACTTTAAATTTGAACAACGCATTCATTACCGACGCCAACCTGGTTATAAGAATATGGGATACAGAATAGCTACCATATGTGGAAGGAGTGGAGTGGAAGGATTAGGTTGGATTATGCGAATTATCATGCGGTCACCTTCCTAAACGCTACTAACAAAATTTTCTCCCAAATCATCAACCGCCGACTTTCGTCAATTGCACATAGGTTTGTGGGAAGTTATTAGGCTTCGTTAAAGAGCGGTCAATGACGAACCAAATCTTTAGGATGCGGCAAAACCTCGAAAAAGGCCGTGAAGCTAATAGCATATTTATTTCATTCAACTTCAATACCATAACTGTATGCTCGCACCTTACGCTTAACTCCACTCACTCATAAGGGTCTGTACAAGATCTGGCTGCAGCTTCTTCTGTACGAAAACCCATTTTTCTTCATGTCTTCCACAGACTTGACCTCCTTAGGATGCTTCCGTTGTGCCTGCTTCATAATAGTCCTGTATTTTTCGATGGGCCTTAGACCCGGTGCTTTGAGGGGGTTCATTTCCTTTTGGGTTTGAAAGTGACCCCGTTGACTTCGTACCACTTCTGGACATCCTTTGAATAGTGCCACGGAGCTAGATCCGACCAGAAGATCGTAGGGCCCTCGTGTTGCTTTAACAGAGGTAGTAGACGCCTCTGTAGGCACTCCTTGAGGTAGATCTACTCGTTGACGGTCCCGGTAGTCACGAATGGCGCGCTTTGTTTGCCATAAGAGCAGATCGCTTTCCAAATCAAGTATTTCATGATAAACTTTGAAAGTTTCTGCATCCTTACTTCCTCCGGAATATCAAACTTGTGCTAGACGGCGAAGAACATTAGATCCGGAAGCTACCGGAAGCCCGCCTTGACGCAAATCTCATTATCCATGATAAGACAATGAGGCTTCATCAGCATCTGGATGTACGGTTTCCGGGCCCGTGACTTTCCCGCCGTATTTTGCCGTTAGTCACTATTTGGAACCTTCTGCGCTTTGTACGTATGCAGTCCCTTACGGTCCTTGGCTCTCTGAACAAAAGATTTGGACAAATTCAACTTTTTGGTCACATCCCTGACCGAAGCATTGGGATTCCGCTTTCACGACACGCTTGTGATTCTGATCACTAATAGAACATCCATTCCGACCGCGTTTCTCCTTCCGTTCGATGCTCAGAATTTCGTAGTTACATTTAATCACACAACTCACCGTTGACTGCACGATTCCGAGTTATCTTCCAGATGCTTATGCATAATTAATTCGCGACGTTTCTTTTCGGGCGACGCCATTTTTTTCCAATTTTCGACAAACCGACAGCGAAAAAATACAGTACAAAGTGAATTCTGTACAAGACGTTTATTACACCGACCGCCCAGTTAGCTTCAAGGTACGATACTAATCTAACAAGCCAGTCGTCATCGTATGTTTAAATATCGACTGGGTGGTGCTGTTAGTGTCAATAGGATGGTTAGGTCAGCCACGTAATTGTCCTGTACTCTAATTAACCCGCTGCGTAGTCTATCAATTAAGAAGGGTCAAGTCTCAAGTGTGAAAGACGTGAATACCCAAGGCTTTACTTTTGGACCGATTGTTTCCTACAGGCGTAAAACGTGACCAATGCTTGAAGAAAACCTGCGAGTACTCTGCGAAGAAAACCTGCTCGAAGAAAACCTGCGAGAGATGACTGCTAAGAATGATGTTCAAAGGCTGACAAGAGAACGGAATATGGAGGCGGAGGACAACTATTCGGCAAACCCAATATTCTAAAGCTGGAGTTGGACGAATATGAGGGGCAGGCCATGTTGCAAAAATGCCGGACAATTACCCTGCAAAGATTATCCAGATTAGCATAGGCGATACCGTGGACCCCCGTTCGTTTGACCGTTTTTAATCTGAACACTTTTTAATTTGAACCCCGCTAGTTTGCACGACATACAAATTAAAAATGATTTAAATGCCATTCTCAACATGACATTTGGCATCATTTGCTTATGCACATAAACACGATTTGTTTGTATACCGACCTAGAGCCACAGACTAACAGATGTAACACTTCGAACAAATTTTCTAACAAAACATCGTTTCAATGACACCCCTAAAACTTGGAAAACACTATCATCACCTGGTGTAGTCTTCGCGCTACGCCAGAGTTGGTTGCTATAAATTTATATATATATATATATAAATTATATATATAACAACAGCGCACAGTGGCGCCAGAACAAAACTGAGACAAAACTAATAAAATTGGTAAAGTAGCATGGAACTTACATATTTTGTATATAACTGTGAACCAAATTGACTACTAATACTTAAAGTTTTCAAATATTTAAATAAAATCAATAATTAGGGTGTCTCTAAAATAATTTTCTAAGAAAAGTTTTATAACTACTTGAACTATTATTTTTATTTTGTATTTTTTTTGCATTGGGATAATTAGGAGAAGTAGTAATGACCTTGTAATACCCAGCAATCCATAACATTGAGCCACACTTAAAATAAATTTTGAATTTTTAAAATAGCACTTTCTTCAGCCAATAACCACCTTTAATCGCTAAAACTTGAATATCAAGGCATCACTTCTGCTCTACTGACCTGGCACTAACCTTTAGCTGCTAAATGCTCAAAGATTTACTTTAAAAATATCTATAATAGTATTGCTAGAAGTAATTACAATGCGGAATTGGCTAAAAATACATGGTTCTAGAAAATTCAATATTTTTAGTCTTTGCGCAAATCTGCGCAAAATGCGAATATGATTTTTGGAAAGTAGACTAAATTCTACATAAAATATGAAAAAATGACGGTTACCTTCCGTTCCCAAAAAAAGATGATCAACTTTTAAAATGCGAAGTCACATGTGTGTTACTATTTTGAGATTTGAAGTAAATATAGTTTAGAGTGTACTTGATTTTCGTCAATCTGCAAAATTGTAACAAGTACATGGTTGATGATTTGTAAATACTTTTGCTGATAGTTATTTAGTTTCGTCAGTTTATTTATTTATAATTAATTTGTTTATTTCAATAATTGTTTCCTGCTGTAAATAGTATTTGCGATAATCACTTATTTTGTTAATCTAATTAGTTTGTTAATATTAATTAATTTGTTAAACGTTTGAATATATTTAATCTGGTTGAGCAACTATTATTAAGCAAAAATCCTTACGATGGTACACCGCAAGCAAGGCAGCGGTCGAACCATATCTAAAATTATATAAATGAGTTCCCTTACATTCGCCTGCGATAATTTGCTTTGACCGCCGATGCGACCGATGCGATAAGAGGATTGACCTTGCCGAAAAAGTCTAATGACCTTTGCGCTGTCGGGAGAGAGTTTGCTTCTTTACTCTATCCTTTGGGAAAGGTCAGTTAGCCTGGCGATAACCGCTCGCAAGAAGAAAATGATCTTCGCTGAGATTTGTCCTTCGTGCTTTTTGATGCGATCAGAGATTTTCGCCAAACAGCCTCCGGTAGCGTCGTGTTACCTGACGGTTAATCTGAGGATCCCGATGCACTGATATTTCATTTCAGTTTGACTAGTGGAAGAGGTAGGAGTGATCTAAACTTTAAACCGGTCGTGATTTTCAAAGATGATAAAGAACATGAAATCCTTTTACAAGTTAGCTAAGTCATTGTTGCGTTCCCACAGAAAGTCAGGTTGTGTGCCATAATTTGTGTGCGCGAATATAAGCTCTTGTGTGCATCTGTGCTTATTAAGGTAAGCCGCGAATTTTGGTTCTATGGGCGAGCGGTGTGTAAAAATGCCACGTGCGGGCAAATGTATTTCAATTATCAGATTCGCGGAGATACAACCCAGCTGCACTATCGTCATCCATCTGCGACCGCTCCTGTTTCCACCGTCAACTGTAACCCTTGCCCGGCAGCACGGAAAACCGGAAGAGGATCGCTACCGTTACATCGCGTCCTAGCGGATATCCAACCCGCTTAGACGGTCATCACATCAAAACCCGTCTATTGTTCTTCAGCTTCGGCCAGCTCGGCGTGTGCAGCACGCTCAGCAAAATATTCAGTTAGAAGGGATCCGCGTGGGGCGGATCAGATCGATGGTTTGATCGCCTATCCCGACAGCAGCAGCAGCAGTGAAGTAGAGTGATGACGCCATTTTGACCTCCGAGGGCAGCCATCGCAAAATCGTCCAACACGAGCAAGTAAACCTCATGTAAAACGCGTTTTGAGTGAGTACAAACTTTGATAATTTTTCTGTCCATGCGCATGCGACCAAAATAGGGCCACGACCCTAAAGCACACAGCAAACCGATAGCTACCAATCGTACCCCACCGCCCAACACCAAGGGGGAACGAAAACCGATCGCACACAGCACACGTTAGATAGCTAGAGAATGGGAACGAAATAGGGGAGAGTGAGGATAGACTAGGCCTAGTGAATGAATATCAATCGAAACGAAGAAATGTAAATCGAATTCGGAAGCGCAAAGCGAAGTTATATGGAGAATAAATGTTTGTCAGGAACCACCAAAGTGACTGTTTTAAGATAGTAGCGCTCTCCCGCCTTGGCATGCTTTAAAGGGGTTTCATGTTGTTCGGTCCGCCCTAGTTTCCTTTTATTTTTTTTTGTGAGATCTTCTTTTACTGGGGATGCTGACCCTGAAATCAGCAAGGATAACTCCCAATTCACCATTGGGCAGATTGTAGTGGAGATTGGGGCCGGACCAGTGATGAAAGATAACCCTCATTGAATCTGTTGGCAAAATTGAAATCGTATCTTTAGGCGCGCTGGACATCGCGTAGGCTAGATCTTTTGACGCTCATCTCTGCGGAGTATTTCGAGTCGCTGTTTGAGTCAGCTAACTTGCTTCCTTTCCCGAGTTAGGGATAAAAAGGAACCTTCTCCCGAAAGGTCTCAGGCTGGGCAATCTTAAAACACGGCGGGTGGTCTCTCATTAGAGAGTGGCGCTTAAGCCACCCGCTTAGCATCGGGGAGCAAATCGGCTGGCCAGTTACAAAATAAGGTGCTAATCTATAACCATTTCAATACCAAATCACGTTTTCTTTGTCTGCAAATACCTAACATGATACGATTGAAAGCAGTTTTTCGAAACTTGTGCTAAATGAAAAATATGAGAAGTTGTCACACGAACGTCAGATTCAAAAAATTCTCTAAAAAGCAGTATCATTCCCAGTGCTCTGAAATTTTGGAATATAGTTATTTAGTCTGTCTACTTTCATAGAAAAATAATACTTCATGAAAAACTTCTACTCCATTTTGGGTGTTTTGTTCCAGTATTTTCCACTATGCAGCGCCAGCGCAAGCGAGCGGTGTTCTCGCACAGCGACTGTTGTTTGAGTCTTGGCTTAAGTGAAAATTTGAAATGATCGTTTTTATTGGCGATGGAATGACAGCGGTATATCGAATTCGCCTCTCTTGAGGACTACTAGAGTACCGCTAAAACAGCCATTAACTTCGTAGCGGAGAATGTCCTAGGCCGAATGATAACGAATCGACTTAACGAAAAACCATTACGAGGATATTGGATGAGAAGAACGCAGCGCGGGGATTGTACAACATTTCGCTGAATACCATTTTACGGAAAACCATTTCGCAGTTGACTGTAACGCGAAATATACTGTTTCGCGGTATGTATACTATCGTAACGTGACGAAGTGGTGTCATAAATGTGTAAAGATACACGATTTACTACGTTACGAACTATAAAATACTTTATTAATATGGCACATTAAAACGTGTTGCTTACTCTAGAGTGACTATATACAGAGTGGCGACATGTCATCCCAAAAGTATGCAATGCTCTAGCAAAGCTTATTTTCTTTCTCTTTCTTGTATACGCTTTGGTTTGGGCGTCTGCTCGATTGGAATGACACTGACAAATAATTATCATTCAAATTTTTACATTGTCGCCACTCTATATAGTCACTCTAGCTTACTCCATTGTCGGGAATTAATAGAGCAACGGTCTGTCTGACACGACCACCTCATGAGTACTGAACCATATGACGTCGACCCGGATGACAGTTACCTGTCAACGGTGAGCCCTGTGGTAACTTCTGGGTTAGGGTTGCCAGTGTTCCCAACAAATACCATTTCGCGGGAGATACCACAGCCCCAATGCATCAGGAAGATTAAAGCCGTTGTTTTGTCGAATACATCTAGGATAACTATAACAGTGACTTATGGCTGCCAAGAAGGCATCATCGGGATAATAGAGTAAGGAGGGGTAAAAATGCGATGGGGGTAAAAGTGCGATTCAATGATTTATCAGTGCAGACTACATCATCAGACTACATTGGCATGAATGGGTGACTCCTTTGATAGCTTGAATCTATCGTAAACAGACTAACCTCATGTTTTAGTCTAGACCTTGAAATGAGGTCAGACAAATAAATTATTATTTTTTTAAACGGTAGTTCTTTTACAATTGACGAAGGCACGGTAGAAGAAAGTAATGAAATTTTAGAGTGAAGGAGAAATAACGTTAAGGTGAGAGGGGGGGGGGTTATTAGTAGCTACGCTTAACAAGTGGTCGTTGTGACTCTTACCTTTTGTCCAATTCTGGAAGGTGCATGGGTCGAACCAAGCCATAATCTGAGATTATAACCGGATTCGAACCCACAATACCCGCCAGGGCATGCTCGCTGATACTAATGTACCTTTGAACCATAGAGGCGTTGTTAAGCGTAGCTACTAATTACCCTATCTTCAAAAAAGGCGATAACGTGGATTATGAGAACTACTGAGCAATCGTTGTCCTGAATGCCGCCTACAAAGTGATTGCCAAGATAATCTTCCATCAACTGTCGCCAATAACTAATAGATTCGTGAAGTTGTTCATTGATTTCAAAGCCACATATGATAATGTAAACCGACAAAACCTATGGAAAATTTTGAATAAAAACAAAGTGTGGATACGCCAGGACAAGCTGAATTGAAAAAGCTTTTTTAATCACTCATTTAATAAACATACATAAAATATATGACTCATTTATTTACAAACATGTGAAACGATTCAATCAAACTAAAACTTTATCTGAAACAATGGAAAAAGTATGGAAAAAAAATTCAACTGTCATAAAAAATCAAAACATAAATTTAAAATTCGGCCTAGGTAAGTGGCATAATTTACTAAAGCTGCTTATCAGCGAACACGTCCTGTGTTTGAAGTAAGTAAATACCTACGAATCTTTCGCTAGCAACAGAGTGGCCTGAAATTGATTTTTGCCTGGCCTGACCCCACATAAATTAACTAGGTCATACTTTGTGCTCCACTGCTAACGCGGGGTAAGAGCCGATAATAAAAACAACACCTGCGATTTGCTCTCATCACTTTCAAATACAAATACGATTTGTCGCAATCATTTTTTTTGTGACTTTCACGTCGCACACGGCTGTTGCCAAGCGCATCTATTGAACGCGTGCCAAAATCGTATTCATAAGCATTTCTCTGACACATCAGACAACGGAAGGTGCATGCACATGGCACATCTGTCGGCACCAGATAGATTCCTGCACAAACCGAAGTTCGCTTAGTGTCCTACGGTAGCGGTATAGTCTGCTGTGTTGGAATTTGCATCACAGAACAATAAAAAAAATACGTGGGTAGGTATTATTCATGTTTTCGACTGCTTTAATACTTTAATACAGAACACACGGACACTTTTGCTTTCAGTAAAAGTCAGTTCAAATGGGTGGTAAACATGTTTTTAATAGGACGCATTTTATTCAAATTAAAACCAGCGGTATACCGTGCCTCAAAGTATAATTTGCTATTCATTTTTGAATCCCCAATAAATCGTAATTTTAGAGCTTTCGAATGAATATTCTCGGCAAACAGAAAAATACTTACAAAATGAAAAGCCAATATTTTTACGGAACCAAACAAAGTCAAATCATCGAAACTATCTGTATCTTACTAAGCAAACGAGTGTGCTTGCAAAAAGTTTGATATCGCTAAAAATTGTTAACCATCGATGTCGCGGTTTTGTTGTCCTTATAAAAAGCTCAATAACGATAACTTCGTGGGGCAATGCTTTCAAAACAAGATTCTTATCAATAGGTACTCGTATGTTCAATGATCATTGCTCGACATTCACGTAACCCGTCAGTCACGGTAACAAGTGTGTATTCAATAAGTAAGCACCATATCAGTAGAATAGTAAATATTTGATAGTAACATGTTAGTGCAAAGAAACCGGATAGTTTAGCTGAATGACTGTTTTGATTTATGTAGCAACTAGCTGAGTGCCCGATCTTACTCGGGGAGCCTTTGTCTCACAGCCACTTGTACATCGGTGATTGTAACCGAAATGCTTATAATGCAAAAATACAACTCTTTGATACAACGCTTGTTTGTCTTTCGGACGTTCCTCCCCATTTGTTAGCTCCCCTTCTTTTGTCTACCCGGCCACCTGCACAGCTGTTTTCTTTACGGAAATCCGTATAAAACCCTATAAAGAAAGAAAAACAAAGCCATTTTTCTTATTTGCACCTTTTGCTTTTAACAATGGCCACCCCAGCCATAGGAAATGAATAGTTTTATTATTGTACTTTTCTAAACACAGCTTTTTATATATTTATTAGTTTAGTATTACATGCTATCCTAATAAAAAAAAGTAGAAGGTGCAACAGTGTTTCTTCCATGGATACAACAAACCTGTCATTTCTTTTCATTTCATTTCAAGACAAAACTTGTTTGTAAACAATATTTTTAGTGTCACCACCAGGAGCAAGTATGCACAAATTATAGGCTGAGCCCACTCTGCAGCATGCCACATAAAGTTTACCAAGGGAAAAACATGGTGTTCTCAGATGAACTCCACGCTGTTTGAATGATTGCCCCTGGGACTCAAACAGAGGTGGCCAACAACAATTAGCACTAATGATCGAACACTTTTTATACAGGTCACTTTGATTCGGTGCATAATTACACTTAACAAATCTACAGCTGCGAGCATTGCAGTTTAGTGTTTCGTATTTTGATTTTTTCTGTTGTACGGGTTACTCCCCCCTTCTCCTCAGCAACCTCCGGTCAGCAGCTTCTCCTTTTGTCCTGTCCTTATGGGAGAACCGTCTAAACATTTCGGTCCCCCTGTTGTCAACCGCTGCAGTGCTGATTCTTTTATGTCAAGAGACATGTGTACCAAGTTTGATGAAGAACGGTCCAGCCGTTTCGGAGTTATGGCATCCCCCCTATTAGGGACACTCCCCCACCTATTAAGGAACCTCTCACCCCCCATTTTTGTTGAACCCTCAGATTCCCTTACGTCAAGGAACATGTGTACCAAGTTTGATGAAGAACGGTCAAGGCGTTTCAAAGTTATGGCTTCCCCCCATTAGGGACCCTCCCCCACCTATTACGGAACCTCTCCCCCCCCCTTTTTGTTGACTCCCTAATGCTGATTCTCTTATATCAAGGAACATGTATGGCAAGTTTGATGAAGAACGGTCAAGCCGTTTCGGAGTTATGGCCTCCCCCTATTAGGGACCCTCCCCCACTTATTAGGGAACCTCCCCCCCCCCTTTTTGTTGACCCCCCAGTGCTGTCAAGGTCAAGGCGTTTCGGAGTTAAGGGCTCCCCCCTGTTACGAACCCCCCCCCCTCTTTTGTCAACTCCTTAGTGCTGATTCTCTTATATCAAGAAACATGTCTTGTCTGCCAAGTTTGGTGGATATCGGTTAAGGCGTTCTGGAGTTATGGTGGAACATACAAACAAACATACAAACATACTCACTCTCACTTTTATATATATAGATAGCGAACGATAGGGTTTGAACGGTCATGAAGTAATTTGCGGTTTCGTCACTAACGAGAATGACATTAGCTGCGGATCGTTTACGTAGGAGTGAGAGGGCAGCGGAGAGTGGAGGAGAGAATCCGGGAGTTTGATATAGGGCTTTTGCTACACACACATGCAAGACGTCTGTTAGGCACACATTGCATTTTTTCCTATTCGATGCAGCAAAAACGCGTTGGATAAAATGATCATTTTTTCTAAAACTATTTATCCATTCAAAATAAGTAATGTTTGAATCAACCAAGAAATGTACCCCGATATATATGTTTACATTTAGCAACTAATATTTCAGTGAATTAGCATTAAATCGGTAACCCAAAAATACGGCTTTCGGATGCAGCATGCCGCATAGGCCAAGTTCGAAATAACTGAATGTAGCATTCATTTTAGTATAATTTATTGTTTTCTTGACCAAAAGCAATCGCTGGTTGTCGATATTTGTTCAGTTTTATCTCGCTAACATAGTTAATAGTTACATTTTTGATCATTTCTACCGCGTTTTAGCTTGTTTGTTGAAAATAGATTTGTTATTTAGTAAACAGATATATTACCTTGCTATACATATAACGCAAATAGTAATTTCTGTTTTAAATGAAGAAATTAAATGATTTAAAAAATCTCGCCCTTCCCAGCCCATATAGTTTATATGGAGCTGTCACTTTTGCCTGCTCAACAGCTCTCCAATACATATGCACTCTGCAAACACCCTATTTGATGTGTTTGATATTATTCCTCCTGCAAACAGCCTCAGCGAGGGCCCCAGCTAATGTCAAAAAATCTTTATATGTGTGCGTGGTGGAATACTTCATTACTTAAAGTTATTTCCATCGTTTTCCATCATCTTTCTGAAAAAGAAGGGATCCCTAATCGAAAGTCTATATTTTGATGTATGAGTGAAGCCAATTTATGGTATTTTTATAGTTATTGAAGTGCTTCACCGACACCCTTGTGCCATGGTCCGGACTAAATATAAATTAGATGAAATTTTGTCTGGTAAATATGGCGGGTTGGACGGATCTTTTCATTTTAGCAAATCCAAATAAGTATTTAAGATTTTCGTAACATGGTGTCTAGCATTATCGTAAAATAAAATAATCTTATCGTGTGGATCCTACAATTGCGGGTGTTTTTTAGTATTAGATTTTTTCCGCCATAAACTAAGATACAAATAAAAGACTATCGTGAAATTTTTATCACTAAAATACTGGCAATTGACAGGTAATAAAACATTTTTTTGAAACTGTTTTTTGAGACTTTTTCTCGAAATTTTTCAACCAGGTGAAAAAAATTTAGTGAAAAGCTTCTATCTGGATGGTAGAGAAATTTTAAATAAATTTTCTAATCTAATCTAATCTAATCTAATCTAATCTAATCTAATTTCACACTAACGCAGCCAATACTTGAAGGCATCCTGGAAAATAACGATTGGTTGAATCAATCATTTTTCTTGTCAACGGCCAGGCCAACTGCGCAGCATGTACCGCAGGGAGAATTCCAAAGAATCAAATGGAATTAGAAACGATACTTAATTCCATTCAACTCTTTAAAATCGAGGGGAAGGAAGAAAGCGTGGACCTCCCGTACCAAATGCTTCCCATAAAGATATTGATTTAGTTATATTTCCAGTTTACTCCGGACCCTCGGGGGTGAGCTTGTGGTTTTTAGACCAAAAGCCAGGCTGCAATAGGCCAAGGTTATAGCGCCTTAGTTCGCTCTCTGAAAAGAGACAAAACAAATCAAAACAAAGCAAGCAAAGTAACTGCCGAAATATGGTATAAAGTAATAAAATAATATTATAGTCGCAAACAATTTCGACAAGAAGAAGATATGAGAAGAAATGTATATTTATAAGTGTATTTGTATATTAGTAAACGGATTCAAATTTCTGTTTTCTTTTCTACTTTACCTTGGAAGAATAACTCCTATTCACGTGCTTTTTCTGCACAGTCGTCTCATTTCGTACATCTAGCAGAGGATATAGTTGAGAGATAGACTTTTTTTACAGAAATTTTAAATAAATTTTCATTCAACAATTTCTGTTTCATTAGTTCACGAGTTGCAAGTTTTTTGAATAAACAACGTTCGAAAAAATCGAGAAAGGTCAATTAAAGAAACTTCTAGCTTTTTACTATATTTTTTTGTTTATAGCACCATAAATTGGGCCGTGGATATAATTTCAAAAATTCTGGGACCATTCGGCCTAAACCTATACAATAATTGCTAAATATTATTTGTGGTTTAATATTACCAACTGAAAGAAAATGTAAAAATTTAAGATTATCCAAATTTGTAGTCTATTTTTCTTGTCTGAAATATGAGAGTAAATAGTTTGATATATTTTTAGACTTGGTTTTTTCAGCTCATCAGTCATAATCATATTGTAAACATATTGATACACCTAAATGGAAGTTTAATGTGGACCAGAGCTTAGCTACCCTGTGTACATACTCATCGCATAGGTATAAAGACATAAGATCTCTCAACGGTCACCATCATTGTCAGAAAAGGTTCTTATCAGTAGCCTTTCCATTGATTGCTTCTTTTAAAATTTCTTCACCCCCACATTAGGATTCCTGTTCCTATCAGCGGCTGATGGTATCAACTATGGAGTTCCAAATTGGATGCCCGCGCCGCAGACTACAATGTCGCCCCAATATTGTAAGACACAGTCCTACGGCGAAATATCTTCCTTCTCGTAATAAGTTAGTGAACCGTAAAGTATTCACCTTAGCCGACGCATCCACTCGGAATACTTTAATCGCTTGCCGAGCGGAGAGCGCTTCCTTCATCATCGCAGACAACGACATTTGTTCAGTCACTTCCAGTCCAGCAGCTGGCGAACATCGTTATCAGTGTAAACGCATGAAAACATTCCGGTTCAGGTTGGAAGAAGACATTGTTTTTACCCTGTGACTTCAAAATTTGTTTGCTGATTGAAGCTGATATTGAACAACCGCATAATAGCGTCTTAGTCTTCTAATAGGATAATTGAATCCGTAAATAGCGACATTTTTGTAAATAAACGTGAGTACAAACTTGAAATGTATAACTTGTAATGTAAATAACAAATCTCTACCCGGTTGCATACCGAATGGAACGCTTCGCGTTTTATTGTTTATTTAATATTCTAGGGATGGCTAAGTTATGGATTAGTACCATATGCTGTTACTACGGGGTTTTCATTTGAGCATATCAAAACAAGGACGTTAAATTGCTTTTATAAGAAATTTTTATGTTCACTCCATTTGTGGGTAAATATTGACGAAAATAGAGCTACCTTTGGTAATTAATCAATTGAAGGACTAACAACATAATTTAGAAAAACTTTACGCGATATCAAATTCGTTTGTGAATCAATCAATCAGTCATTCAGTTGAGAGCTTTGTTCTATTATGGCTCGAGCATAATTAATCTGAATTCTACTTACACATCTAGAAAGTTAAATAATATTCCACACGCAATAACAATTTGATCATCTCTGCTTTAAATCAAACATCATCGATGGACATGTGAACAGTAAGTGATACATACGTCGCCGACAACGTTCTCTGCAGCATTGAATAGATATTATGATGCTAGAATGGACAGGAACCTAAAATTTATAGATATCAAAATCATTTATACGACTATTTTTTCGTGAATTTTAGGATTTACGCGGGTTTAATTTGCGTGAAAAGCGACTCAGGTACTTATGCTAAAGATAAAGCAAAGCGTGCATTCCACTAGATTAGAAGATTGATCCTCTGTTTTTGTTAAACAAACTTCACAGCAAGCTGCTAGTAGTACAGGACAATAGTGTTACGATCCTATTGGCTGTAACAGCCACTTCCAAATGAGATTTGACTTGTTAGAGCAGCGTCGTACCTCGCAACCAACTGGAAGGCATCTACTACAGGTATCGAACTATAAAGTTGCACTACTAACGTTGTTTATATATTTTTTCAACCTCAAAAATAAGTTAGCAATAATTTTGAAGGTTTATTTTACTCTTAAATTAAGAGATTTGATAAGATGAGATAAAGTCAGACTACAATCAACAGGATTTGTAAATGCTATCTAAATATGCAATGAGTTCTCGGAAAATATTTTTCGAATGCTAAGGTGAAAGCAATTCGCAGTGTTCTTTAAGTGTGCATAGATGGCCATGCAACGTGCTTTATAGGATGGTAAGGAAATGCTGTCCAGTTTAGTTTTCGGAGTTTACCGCGAAATTGGAACTTTCATTTGCAGTTTTCTCAAATGTTCCATCGTGACATATATGTAAAATGAAACATAATATATGCAGTACGTAAAGTAGGGGAGATTGGCTGCGCCCTTTTAAAATAAAGCCCCTTCAAAATTGTTTGAAAATTAAACAAAAACTGGAATAGCACGAAAACCCCAAAAGGGTAGAGCTACACACTACACTTCCTTCAGCAAAAAAGTGTATTTTCATAGTATGTTAAACTTTATGGAATATCAAAACTGTGTAGAAATGAAAATAACTAAAAAGATAAATTAGAAAAACTGGTTTTAAGGATATACACTAATCTGTAGCACTATAACTTCTTTCCTCAAATAACTCTACTCAAATAATGTTTTGTACAACTTTTTTTGAGGCATTGTTTATTTTTGGTTTTAAATGAAAAATCAGAGGGGTTGTGTACAAGACACGACCGCATATATAGGCGACGCAGGACTACGTAAGTCTCTTTGTAGTGATAGTAGCATGTATTCATGCTTGTAATCATTCGATTCTTCATGTATGTGTATATGCTATATGCAACATATATACAAGCTACATGCGTTGTATGTGACATTTGACATTTGTCAAAGTAGTAACATTGCATACGTTCAATTCTCAAAAGATTGTGTATTTGAAAACAATTTAACAAAATCAAGAACACAAACTATTACTTTCCTGCTACCTTACTAAAATTAAAGATTGTTTTTATTATCCATGGTTTCCCACGTTGAAGGTATTTTACCAATTCAATCCTATTTTATCAACAGCACATCTTTTCACTACAATTCTAATGAAACGGCAAGTAGTGATGTCCGAAATTTTCAATTATTCGATTACCGATTAATCGGTGAGCGTTATCTGCACTAATCGATTAATTCAACTATTCGTGTCAGTGGTTTTCGATTAAAAATATTCGAATATTTCTTTGATTAATTCGATTAATCGAACGATTATGAACGATTAACGAGTATTATTCGGGCATTACTCGTACTCATTGAACTATTCGATTAATTTAACTACTCGTGCTGGCAGTATTCGATTAAAAATTAGTCGAATATTCCAAGTATTATTCGATTAGTTGAATTAATCGAACGATTAACGGACATCACTAACGGCAAGCATGCGTATTCATACAGAGCCGTATTATAACCGAACACTACAGCTGTAGCACATTTTTCCAACACAGATATCAAATTCGCCGAGGTTTAATCGTCACACAGTAAAGAATTTGCGATCTGTTGGGACAACGAACTTGTGTCATTTTTTCTGGCACACTTCCCTAACACAGACATCAGATTGGACTAGGTTTAATCGCGTTCGTAAGAAATCTGTTGGCACGAGGGGGCTTTGTCACTCTCTTTTGCGTATTTCCCAAGCAAGGACGTCAAAATGGTCTAGGTTGAACCGCGATGTCAAAAAATCTTGTTGAAATGAGGACACTTTGTCACTTGTTTTGGCTTACTTCCCAAGCACAGATATCAAATTGGTATAGGTTTAGATCATCGTAAAGAATCTTCCAACCAATCACGAAGCGAGAATTCTGGTAAAACATAGGTTCATTATTTTCAATTTTTCAATAGTTCAACATCAAGAATCCATGCTTTTCTTCATTTGGGTCAATTCTTAGAAGATTTTCCGATAGATTGGTGTAAGAATATTGAAAATCGATCGGAAAACCGCTGAGCTATTAGCGCTCAAAACCTTTCATTTTTCGTGACGCTCGCATTTTTCGATTTTTTGGAATGACACCCTATCTCAAAACTTGCCGTAAGACGTAGTCCTACGTCAAAAGTTAAATTGATTAATTATTGATTTAAGGGGGTCAGTCAATGAAGTCAATGAATGAATATTTTTTTAGTATAACAAAAAAGTACTTCGAAAGCATTTCCGCAAAGTAGTTGTAATATTTTTTTGAAACGATGGTTCTACAATTGATGAAGGGACGGTAGGGAAAGAAATGAAAATTTTTTGGTGAAGGTGGGGAAGAGCGGAAAGGAAGGGGGGGGGGGTATTGGTAGCTATGCTTGACAAGTAGTCATTTTGACTCCTACCTTTTGTCCAATACTGGAAGGTGCATGAGTCGAACCAAGCTGTAATCTGAGATTACAACCGGATTCGAACCCACAACACCCGCCAGGGCATGTGGTTCGCTGGTACTTGTACCTTTGAACCATAGAGGCGCTGGACAAAAGGAGACCGCAAAATCCACTTCTCAAGGATAGCGACGCGTTAGGTTGGGTTATCGACACATATTGTGCCGCTTCCTACATCAATTGCAGATTACCACCGAGCGAGAAGTTTTAATCTAACTACTGTTTACTTTCAGGACAGTGTAAATTTGATAGTTTAATGTAAAATTGGTGAAATTTTAACTAGATGGTATCCATACTATCGTAATGGAAGTGGTATCCGATTCCAATCAGTGACAGGATTAGTTTTATTATGCACGGTCAACGAATGATTTGTCATGATTTCGTCACCAATGGACCACATCGTTGATTGTAAATGCACCGACGATGCCACCGACCTGATATGCATCAACGGTCCTTGCACGTTGCTTCAGTTATTTTGTAGCTGAGTTGGTTATAACTTTATTCGATGCATTATCTGCCGTCAATAAATTCAGTTAGCGTGCCACTCGGCTAATCGACAATGACAATCGGACGGTTCGCTGATTTTCTACACCAGCACGCCCAGAAAGACATCCTTATTTACGTAAGTCCAGCAAGACGTAATTACTTCCATCGAAACTTCGTTTTGGTTTCCATTATATCAATTTTCGTTGAAAACGTGATCGCCGTCATTGAACCTCATGGTTATCAACACCAATAGTAGCTGTGTTCCAATATCGACCGGAAAATCATCGAATAGCTATTCTATCGTTAAGGCAGTTTGGTCCCTTTAAGATCCTCTAATGTTGCTTCACGACCAGTTGTGCCCTGGTCGACTTGGTTCCATGATAATAGCATGTGAAGCAGTGTGAAACGTTTAGCCTATACTGGATCAGCATTTTGCCATTGTATTCCATCGAAACTTCGTTTTGGTTTCCATTATCCCAATTTTCGTCGAAAACGTGATCGCCGTCATTGAACCTCATGGTTATCGATACCAATAGCAGCTGTGTTCCAATATCGACAGGAACATCATCGAGTAGCTTTCGATCGCTTTGGTCCCTTTAAGATCCTCTTATGTTGCTTCACGACCAGTTGTCCTCTGACCGACTTAGTTCCATGTTTATTTTCTGCACTACATATCGTCGGTATATTAACAGATCTTTGCTTTCGAGGAATCGGCAGCGTCCATCGTTCATTTCACGCTCATTGTGAATCTGACTTCTGAGTTGAGAATACTGAACACGCGACACGTCAGTGTTGTTCTGTGATGTCACGGCCAATATGTTCAGAGACATGTTTGTAGATGAAGGTCAGCGAGTTATAGCATTACAACATTAAAAAGACCTACTGTCTCACTGTACTTGTAACTATCATAATTATTGTTAATTTTTCTCCTATTTCGGGCAAAGCACAACATATAGTCGGTATGTATCGGGTAAAACAGTAGTGGATGTACATTTTGACATGTGGATTTTTATACTAACAATGCATTTGAAGCATTATTTATCCAGTTTTAATCTATGTTGGTATATGTTCCACGATTCATAAATTATGGTACTCGGAATACAATACGCTTCAACAGAATTACGAACATTTTTAACGAAAAGCATCTATTCTAAAGAGGTTGTATGTAACTTTCGATTCAATAATTAGTTATTATTGATCACTTAACATTAATTTCGAGTATTATTCTGAAAGCTCAGCAAATCGGTTTGCGAGACTAGTCACAGTTATTTTATTGGAAGTACTTTTAATCTTCCAAAGTGAGATAGATACAAGATCTAGCATCTTGCTGATTTCAGCAGGGACCTTAATTTTGAAAATGGTGAATATTTTGAAAAATACGTCAAACGCAGTTGAAAAATCATCCGTACATTGCATGATAATCGAGTCAAAAATAAGAAAAAATTGACCGCCTTTGAATGTTTCACCTACGCAGACAATATGCGGGTTTTCATTGGGGTTTTTCTCGATATATGAATTAACCGTGTCCATCGTTTCCGTAGAATCAACTGGAATCCATATGATTAATGGTGACACTAATGATCTACGTTTAATTCCACGGTTGGACAAATGTTTCATAATGCGGAGTGCTCCCCGGATATATTTATCTTCCACGCATAACCAACTCTTTGTATCCAACAGCAGTCCAATATTTAGAAATTCACGTACGCTATAGGTTGCTTCAGGTGCAGGATACAATCGTTCAAAAATTTGTTGAACCACCATACCGCTGTAGGATATGATATGAGGAAAAGTTCGCATAACGTCTCCAAGATTGCCATGACTCTCGTTTACGACTGATTGTAATAAAGTATGACAACTTTTCATGCCTTCACATATTATTTTTAAATTTTGAGAAGTTGCGCTCAGAGCAGCAATGTTTGTCGCAGTATCAAATTGGTCATCCGAAATATCAAACTGCGGCTTAACAGTCTTCCGCTGAAACTTCCTTTTTTCGGGATCAACTTTTTTCCTCATATTTGATACACGAGTTTCGATGATTCCTGAGATTTCTTTACTTGCTTTGTTGTTCCAAAAAAATAGGACTCTTTAGGCGCGTCGGGACCTAGTTTGGTTTTTTCCAAATGTGGAAACTCCGTCAAATTTTTTTTTGCCAATTCTTGCTTTTCATATCTTGTTGGATAGTTTTGGTCACATATAATTCTGTAAAAATAATTAGTTTCGTAAAAATAATTAGTCAGAATTCGAATCATTTTTAAAAGACCGCGTCTATCAGGAATATTTTCATAATTCAATTGATCAAGTATCTTACAGAAACTTGCTTCTTTGGCCAAAATCGATCTAATGCTCTCATTATTTGTTCCAGCATTGGTAGAAGTACTGGCAGTAGAATCATCCCTTAGACTTTCTCGAATTTTTTGAGCCATGCTTAGTATCATTTTTCTTGGTCCCTTTTCCGCAATTCCCATTTCTATGATGTCACTATCATTTAGCTCAAGCAAAGAATCCGTCGTTATAAGGTTTGCTGTGAGCTTCGCCATGCTGCTCTCGTCGAGCTTGTCTCTTAAAAGATCCATGTTGAGAGGAAAATAAAACCCTTTTTTAAGCACTTTGTTAAACAGAGAAATGAATGCTATGAGAGCGTAAAAGTAGACTCGTTTGAGATTTTTGAGGAAAGATTGTTTTAACCTTTTCAGCGGAATATCGCAAGAAGCTCGGAAAATACATTCAAGTTAAATTTTCTTAAACAATATTTAATTTAGAACCGTGTCGTATAGAGTTAAACTTCCCGCAGCAATTTGCTAGAAAATATCCTAAAATACACTTCCGTTCACTGTTCAACCTAGTTCTTCCTAAATTCGATTCTTTTATTAACTGCTGCTTGAATACAGTACAACAATGAACCGACGACACTATGCCGGCCCTTACGACTTGCAAGGTACTGCACGTGACGTTGTTCGTCTGTCAGCTTGTGTTAGCCGCGTTTCTCGGCGCGGGTTTTCGAGGGAAGGCCCCGTTCCTATGTAATAGACTAATCTCAAGTTTTTAGTCTTGACCTTGAAATGCGGTCATACATATATATTAATATTTTTTTGAAACGATGGTTCTACAATTGACGAAGGGACGGTAGGGAAAGAAATGAAAAATTTTTGGTGAAGGTGGGGAAGAGCGGAAAGGAAGGGGGGGGGGGGGGTATTGGTAGCTATGCTTGACAAGTAGTCATTTAGGAACGGGGCCTTCCCTCGAAAACCCGCGCCGAGAAACGCGGCTAACACAAGCTGACAGACGAACAACGTCACGTGCAGTACCTTGCAAGTCGTAAGGGCCGGCATAGTGTCGTCGTCCTGAAAGTAAACAGTAGTTAGATTAAAACTTCTCGCTCGGTGGTAATCTGCAATTGATGTAGGAAGCGGCACAATATGTGTCGATAACCCAACCTAATGCGTCGCTATCCTTGAGAAGTGGATTTTGCGGTCTCCTTTTGTCCAGCGCCTCTATGGTTCAAAGGTACAAGTACCAGCGAACCACATGCCCTGGCGGGTGTTGTGGGTTCGAATCCGGTTGTAATCTCAGATTACAGCTTGGTTCGACTCATGCACCTTCCAGTATTGGACAAAAGGTAGGAGTCAAAATGACTACTTGTCAAGCATAGCTACCAATACCCCCCCCCCTTCCTTTCCGCTCTTCCCCACCTTCGCCAAAAAATTTTCATTTCTTTCCCTACCGTCCCTTCATCAATTGTAGAACCATCGTTTCAAAAAAATATTAATATATATGTACTAGCTGACCCGACAAACTTCGTATTGCCACAAATTAACCTGTGTTGTACATAAATCATGAATCTCGGATGATCTTTGTCACAATCTCGAGTTTTGCAAGCCCCCCAGTAAGCGGCGCTTCCGACGGCGGGTCACCGGCAACACTCGCGACCGTCTCGTCCTGAATGATCTAGTGTTACTATAGATAGTTTTTGTGGTCTTGTATTGACTAATGTTTTATAGAAGAGTCTCGAATTTCTCGAGTTCGATTAGTTTTTGAGTTTCGCAAAAATTTCTGTTTTATTTGTATGAGAGTCTCCATATCCCCCTACCACAGGGGTGAGAGGTCTCTAACTATCGTAAAATAAATTCAAGACTCCAAAATCTCCCACCTGCCAAATTTGGTTCCATTTGCTTGATTGGTTCTCAAGTTATAAGGAAATTTGAATTTCATTTGTATGGGAGCTCCCCTCTTAAAAGGGGAAGGGGTCGTAATTCATCATAGAAAAAATTTCTGCCATCTAAAACTCCCACATGCCAAATTTGGTTCCATTTGATTAATTAGTTCTCGAGATAAGAGGAAATTTGCATTTCATTTGTATGGAAGCCCACCCTCTTAAAGGGGAGATGGGCCATAATTCGCTTTCTAAAGAAGAGAGGGGTCTCAATTCACCATAGAAAAAAATCTTGCGTCCAAAACCACTTACATGTCAAATTTGGTTCCATTTGCTTGATTAGTTCTCGAGTTATGAGGAAATTTGTTTTTCATTTGTATAGGAGTCCCCCCCCCCCCTCTTAAAGTGGGGACATCCATAGAAAATATACCATAGAAAATATTCTTGCCTACAAAAATACCCACATGATAAATTTGGTACCATTTGCTTGATTAGTTCTAGAGTTATGAGGATATTTGTATTTCGTTTGTATGAGAGCCCCCCCTCTTAAAAAGGTAAGGGGTCCTAATTCATCATAGAAAAAATGGTTGCCTCCGAAACACCCACATGCCAAATATGGTTCCATTTGCTTGATTAGTTCTCGAATTATGAGGAAATTTGTATTTCATTTGTGTAGAAGCACCCCCTCTTAAAGTTGGGAGGGGTCCTAATTCACCATAGAAAATATTTTTGCCTCCAGAAACCTCCACATGCCAAATTTGGTTCTATTTGCTTGAATAGTTCTCGAGTTATGAGGAAATTTGAATTTTATTTGTATAGGAGCCCCCCCTCCTAAAGTGGGTAGGGGTCCCAATTCATCATAGAAAAAAATTTTGTCTCTAAAAACACCCACGTGTCAAATTTGGTTCCATTTGCTTGATTAGTTCTCGAGTTATGAGGAAATTCGTATTTCGTTTGTATAGGAGCCCCCCCTATTAAAGTGAGGAGGGGTTCTAATTCACCATGGAAAATATTCATGCCCTAGAAAACTTTCACATGCCAAATTGGATTCCATTTGCTTGATTAGTTCTCGAGTTATGAGGAAATTTGTATTTCATTTGTATAGGAGCCCCCCCTCTTAAAGTGGGGAGGGGTCCTATTTACCATAGAAAATATTCTTGCCCTCGAAAACTTCCACATGCCAAATTTTGTTCCATTTGCTTGATTAGTTCTTCAGTTATGAGGAAATTTGTATTTCATGTGTATAGGATCCCCCCCCCTCCTAAAACGGGGAGGGGTCCCAATTCAGCATAGAAAAAAATTTTGTCTCCTAAAACACCCACATGCCAAATTTGGTTCCATTTGCTTAATTACTTCTCGAGTTATGAGGAAAATTGTGTTTCTTTGGTACAGGAGCCCCCCCTCTTAAAGTGGCGAGGGGTCTTAATTTACTATAGAAAATATTCTTGCCCTCGAAAACTTTCACATGCCAAATTTTGTTCCATTTGCTTGATTAGTTCTCGAGTTATGAGGAAATTTGTATGGAAGCCCCCCCTTTTAAAGAGGAGAGGAGTTATAATTCCCCTTATAAAGAGGGGAGGGGTCTCAATTTACCATAGAATAAATTCTTGTCACCGAAAACACCCACATGCCAAATTTTGTTCTATTTGCTTGATTAGTTGTCGAGTTATGCAGAAATTTGTGTCTCATTTGTATGGGAGCCTCCCCCCCCTCTTAGTGGGGGGAGGGGTTTCTAACCATCACTAAAACCTTTTCTGGCCCCAAAAAACCTCTACATGCATATTTTCATGCCGATTGGTTCAGTAGTTTTCGATTCTATAAGGAACATACGGACAGACAGACAGACAGACAGACAGACAGACAGACAGACAGACAGACAGACAGACAGACAGACAGACAGACAGACAGAAATCCTTCTTTATAGGTATAGATGACCGCATTTCTCAAGGTCAAGACTAAAAACTTGAGATTAGGCCAAAGTAGTTTTCCCGCAAAAGCTGATGTCCTTCTCTTTTTAGATCCGTCCCACCGTGTGGCGAGACGAATAAACCTAGGCGATTTGACGACGGAAATTCCGACTATAAAGATTAATACGGCCCGATTTGGCTCTGTTCAGGTTCCAAAACCGAAACAGAGTCAAATCAGACCGGAATAAAGTCGGAATAACAAAGTTCGTGCCGATTTTTAACCGGACCGAACCGGAACCCGGACTTCAATTTTTTGTTCCGATGTCGAACACTACTCAAAACCTTCCATTTTTTCATGACGCTCGCATTTTTTGATTTTTTGGAATGATACCCTATAGACCAAACTCGTGTTGTTAGTCTATAACCTTGAAATGCGGTCAGGCATTAATATTAATATTTTTTTTTTGAAACGGTTCTACAATTGATGGAGGGACGGTAAGGGAAAGTAATGAAATTTGTTTTTTGGAGCAGAGGGGAAAGAGCGGGAAGGTGAGGGGGAGGGGGTTATTGGTAGCTACGCTTAACAAGTTGTCATTGTGACTCCTACATTTTATCCAATGCTGGAAGGTGCATGGGTTGAACCAACCTATAATCTCCGATCATAACCGGACTCGAACCCACAACACCCGCCAGGGCATGTGGCTCGCTGATACTTGTACCTTTGAACCATATAGGCGTTGGACCCAAAAAAAATTCATTACTTTCCCCTACCGTCCCTCCATCCAATGTTGCAAATTTTCATCACGATGAAGGCACATCACCTGCTCGTCAGCGATTTAAATTGTATCAACTTGCAACTCTATTGTATGTATCCTGAACGCATGCGAAGAATCGCCGATGCAAAAACTGGTGAGCAAAATATGAATTGATTACGCTAGCAAATACTCGCTCGGTATCTCTGTCTCACACTCATCGCTAATCATCGTTAATCGCTGTCATCCAACCGAGAATGTATTTCGCGATGAAACGTAAACAAGCATATTTTTTGGCAAATTACAAAAAAAATATTGCGCGTTGAAATATAAAACGTTATTCGTATTACATATAATAATTCTGAAATTGTCAAACGTCTACATATACTTGTGACGCCATACGCACGCCAGTTACTTCAAGCGGCGCACGGACAAACAAAATGGTTTCAATCAAATGCAAACCTGGTTTTTGCAATTTTTGCACAGATATTTTTCCTCGCTGTACAGATGGCCAGATTTTTCCAACAAAAACCACAGAATTATATGTGGCATCCCTGCTTGTTACCCGGTAATTAGCTTCACAACGGTTGAACCACTATTCAAAAAAAATGTTTGTTGGGTATGTCGCAAAAATGTATATTCCAAGTATCTCAGGTGCTAATAGTCGACCTGAAAAAGCAACATAAGTATTAGGTACAAGTTTTTTTGATGGTATAATTCAATATCCGATAGCGCTTTTGCCTGTCTTTCAAAATTGATAAATCATCACTACTCATCGCGATGAGTCAAAATGCGAGCTGTTCGTGTTTGATTGGCATCACTAGCGATCAATTCATGCATGAAAAAGAGTGAGTGGTAATTCGCTTTTCTCTCACTCTCATAAAATAATTCTCAGCTAGAAAAGCATTGCCAGAGAATTTGACGTTATGGAATCACCTTTGAGAGTGTTTCGAACCGAATCAGTACTTTTATCGATGAATAGCAACATTGCCTCCATCAATTGTAGAACCACCGTTTAAAAAAATGATACCCTATGCCAGTTACCTTCCTGAACGACGTAGTCCTACGTCAAAAATCACAATTTTTTTACTTCAGATTTCAGTTCTTCAGTCTTAAAAACACTATTTTCAAACTTTATGTGCCTTTTTCTCGGAAATTGTGCAACGTATTGCAACATTTTTTTTTTGTTGGAAGCTTGGAGAGGACTTTTATAACTCTTTGTTAACGCTTTGTACTCAAAACACAGCCAGATAAAAAAAGGAACAGAAAACAAAAATTTATTCTTGGAATCATCTTGTGTTTCTTTTTCTTTTTTTTTTTCATGCTGTGTTTCGGTTACAAAGCGTTGATTTGTTAGCCAAAAATAAACACAAACGTAATATAAAGTAGAAGAATAGCCAAAGCATAAGAAAAAGAAGACCGTTTCCGAGGCTCTCAGATTTTTATGTATCTTTATTTCGAAAAAAAACTTAAGTAAAACGCCCTTCATTTGCCAAAACTGTTGACATAAGACAACGTGACGTGGACCCCATACCATTGAAATCTTTCTAAAAATATCAAAATTCCAAGGAAATTTGAGGATGGCATCTAGATTGCAGCACCATTTCACGCACATGGTGAATGGTTGAAAACAACGCTTGAGTAATCGTATTGTTATACCCAATTTTGCATAAAAATCTAAGGACTGTCATGCACTTTGTGCTCCGATTTGACTCACTTTTACTCATTTGGCCGTACCACTCCAGCCAAGCTAAATTTAAAAAACTTTTAGTGGAGCACTTATAGAGCTTATTATTATCTATTAAAGCTTTTGTACTCCTGGTTTAGTGCTACGCAAAGGGCACTCTTTGTGCACCAATGGGTGTACCAATACTAATACTCCCAGGTAACCAATAAGCATAACCAATGCCATTCAAATGCAAGCCAATAAGCGTTTAAGTCACCTTAAATGTTACTTACAGGGTATTTTGGCAAAATACACGGCTACTTTTCTGCTAATCTTTTTATAGTACTGACAATACTTATTTACAGCTGATTTAAATTCCAATTACAGTTAGGCAATTAAAAAGCTAATAAACAGCTACGTGCAGTATAAAGTGCCAGATATGCTAACAAACGGTTAATTTACTGCTTATGTTAATGCTTATTGGTTGCCTGGGTAATATTTAGGCCGTTCCCAACGCTGTTGTATTTTGTATGGGCTGGTCTATTAGGCCGTTCCCAACGCTGTTGTATTTTGTATGGGCTGGTCTATTATACAACTAGAACTAAAACTGGTCATTCGCAATGCTAAGTTGCAGTTCTACTTTTCGAGCTCTTTTTTGGAACGAATTTACAACTGCTCGACAGTTTTACTTTTGACCGGTCTGTTTTACTTTTGACCGAATCTGAAACACGGATATAACTCTGTTTTAAATATTTTTGTCAGTAGGGTCGTTTGGGGTGGTTTGGACACCTGGGGTAAAATGGATAGGTGCTTTATCTCGGAAAGTACCAGTTTCTCTGCTTTCACATTATTCTCAACTTCTTCCTCATATTCTTACACCATTATTAACGTAAAAAAATTGGGCTTAACTTTGACAGGTGTTGCCAAATGTAAACGTAAACAAAACAACTGCCTAAAACGGCACCAGATGTAATTTTTATGCTTTAGGTTTTAAGGTTTTTCCAGTAATTTAACAAACTTTTCAGATCATTGTGCAGTGCAGTTCTGTTTGGTTACATAAGAGAAACTGTTTGATAGAAAATTGTAGCTAAATTGTATAAAAATAAATCCAATTTTTGGATCTCATATTGTTGTATGCTGTGTGGGGTGAAATGGACAGTTCTTTTGGGGTGAAATTGTCAAGTTGATTTTGAACCATTTCTTCGGTCTAATTGATTCTAGATACCGTAAAAGTATAAAAAAGATGTGCATGTGATGTTAAAACAAGAATCCACCGAAAAGACCATCATAGGCAATCAAGAATGGCTTTTTGGGCATATAACTTTGAGAGTATTTGCTATCCCGCTAATAACGTATGACCGCCAAGGGAACATTCGCAACAAAAGTCAGGGCTTTTATTAATCGGGTTTCGATGTGTTTGAGAACAAACAAAATGTAATATTTTACTCTGGTCATTTCTCCTCATACTCAGATTAATATTAAAATATGTGATTTTGGAGGCACTCGAGGCTAATCCCTGAATGTCTATGGTTGTACAAAATTCAATGTCACATTCATTTTGGTATCGTAAGTATTTTATCCCAAGCGATATGTCCACCTTCTCTGAGCCCCCAGAAACTAATGCAGGAGCATCTGCATGTAACAAATGTGGAATAAGACCTTGAATAAGATCAAGATTCATCGAAGAATGGTTTTGTTTACTTGCGAAAAAACTAAAGTGATATTAGTATAATTTATGAACTGGCTCTTCCACTCAGATAGACGGAATTGAGCTCGAAACACTACTACTAGTTAATATGTGCTCCTAAGTTATCTGCTATGAGCCACAATATGGTATTTCGTTAAAAACAACAGTTTTTACACATTGTCCATTTCACCCCAGTGGGTGTCCATATCACCCCAAACAAAATTTTGATGCCAAAAAAGCAAAAATGATGCTTTTTAACATATTTTAACATATTTTAGCAAAACAAAGCTAGATACAATTATTAAACTCTGCTGGTAAACAGAAAACAAGTGAATCTCAGTATACGATTCAACTTTTTTGAGTTCTGATGCATAGATTTTGGGATAATAGGTGAGGTGCTTAGGGTGCCCAAATTCCGCCAAATTACCCTACATGTGCGACATGTCATCCCAAATGACAGGTTCAGTATTGTTAAAAAGTGAAAATAACAAAAATGTTTTGAAACTTTAATTTAGTATTCAGAACTTTCTGTTATTTTTTGTATGGCAGCCTTTGTTAACCCACGGAAAGATGTGATGGCAGACTAGATATATCACAGGGAAATCCAGCGTTCGGATACGGGTGGAAGGAATAACTCGCGCGTAACTTTAACGATTTATATTTACATTAAACAAGTAAAAAGTATTCTGATTGCGCAAAGCGCTCGATTGGTAATGATAAAGATTGTACCAGTAAGTGGCATATAAAATATTGTTGATAGCATAAATGCGGGGGGTGCGCAGATGCGCTTCGATAGCTGTAATTGTCGACTCTTCTACACTCCTCCTCGACGAGCAGCAGCTATTTCGTCAGGCCGAGCATTTCACAAAACTGTCCAAGTTTCGATGGCCCCAACGGTTTCGTAAGTATGTCCGCCACCATCTCGTGTGTAGGACAAAACTCCAGCGAAATCTGCTTCTTCATACAAAGCTCCTGAACGAATCGCTCTCTTGTGTCTATGTGCTTAGAGCGCCTAGTAGATCTTTCCGTTTTGACGAAAGCTAAACATCCCTGGTTGTCCTCCTTTATCACAGTGGGCTGCATTTGTTTTTCGCCGAAATCACTCAGAAGTTTCCGCAGCCAGATAGCTTCTTGGCAAGCTTCACTGACCGCAAAATACTCAGCTTCCATTGATGATAGCGTTACACTGGATTGTCGTCGGCTAGCCCATGAGATTACTCCTCCTCCAAAACTAAACACAAAGCCGGAAGTAGACCGTCTGGTTTCGATATCTCCTGCCCAATCCGCGTCGGAATAACCAAGAAGTGCTTGACTTGGATCACCGCCTAGTCGCAAGTAGTAGTCCCTTGTGGCTTTTAAGTACCGGAGCACTCGCTTTGCTGCAGTCCAGTCTGATTCGTTGGGCGCGCTGAACTTGCGCCCAAGGATAGCCGTACTAACTGCAATGTCAGGCCTAGCAACACAAGCTATGTAGAGGAGTCCACCAACTAGGCTCCGATACATCGTCGGATCATCATAAAGCTTACTTGCAACTTCCGTTTTTAGGTACCCAGGTTCCATCGGGGACCTTGCAATTTTAGCCTGCTCCATGCCAAATTTAGAGAGCAACTTGTCGATGTGATACGCCAAACGTACCTTAAAACAACGCTCTTCTCGCTTTACTTCCAACCCGAGAAAGTATTTCACTTCGCCTAGGTTAGTCAGTTCAAACTCTTCCTGGAGACAACGAAAAATTTTCTTACACTCTGCATCATCTGCTGACGCGATAAGCAGGTCGTCTACATAAACGATCAGAAACACCTTGATCTGACCTCGCTCTTTTCGGTACAAGCAGGAATCCGCTTCTGTCGCTTTGAAGCCCAGCTTCGTTACTACCTCGTTCAACCTTTTGTTCCAGCAGCGTGCTGATTGGCGTAACCCATAAATACTACGCCTAAGTCTGCAAACCAAGTTCTTGTCAGGTACCTCGTAGCCCGGAGGCTGCCGCATAAATATTTCCTCATCAAGGGATCCATACAGGTAAGCCGTCTTAACATCCCAGTGTTGGACGACCATCTTCAATTTATCAGCCACAACGAGAAATGTTCTAAGCGTAGCTTGTCGCGTAACGGGTGCAAACACTTCGCAGAAGTCCACACCGTAGTGCTGTGTGTAACCTTGTGCGACCAACCTCGCCTTATACTTCACGATTTGGTCATGTTCGTTGCGTTTCACTTTATATACCCATTTGGAACCAACCACCTTTCGTCCGGCTGGCAGTGGTACTAGTTCCCACGTTGTATTACGGTGATGGGACGCTAGCTCCTCCTCCATCGCGTCTCTCCATTCTGGTTTCTGCATGGCTTCACGGTAACTATCCGGCTCCTCAACAGCACACGCTGCCATACCAACAGCATACTCCAACATATACTCATCCAAATACTGCGGCGGTACGCCACGGTTAACACGAGTTGATCGGCGCACATTCTGTATCGGCAGCTCATTTTCATCACTAGCAGCTTCATAAAAATTATCATAATCACTCAGTTCTTCTTCCTCATCTCGATGATTTGCATTTTCTTCTACTGGGACTAACGTATCATCTCCTTCTTTCATCGAATCACCGTCGACTGGCATGTTGTCTGGCTCAGCATTTGACAACTCAATTTGCGAGATTGGATTGCCGAGTTCAATAAATTTTGCATCTCGGCTAATCGTAATCGCATCCGTTTCTGGATTTACAAAACGATAACTCTTGTGTTCCATGGAATAGCCGACAAAAACCAATCTCGTTGCCTTGCTGTCCATTTTAGCGCGCTTCGTATCCGGAACGTGAACGTAAGCAGTACTACCAAAAACCCGAAGATGTTTCAAGTCTGGCATTCTACCCCACCAGAGTTCATACGGAGTTTTTGAAATTGATCTTGATGGAAGCCGATTCTGGAGGTAGGTGGCGGTAAGTACAGCTTCTCCCCAGTAGCGTCGATCTAAACCTGCATCGAGCAGCATACAGGTCGCCATTTCAGTTAGTGAACGGTTTTTACGTTCCGCCACCCCGTTCTGCTGAGGCGAGTATGGAGCTGTAAACTGAGCTTTAATGCCCTCATCACGATAAAACTCACGTAGCTCGTTATTATCGAACTCTCCGCCTCCGTCAGTCCTTATGACACGCAGCTTACGTCCAAAAATATTCTCGGTCCACCTCACAAATTCTTTTATACGCTGTGCAGCTTCCCACTTATGCTTAAGAAGATAGGTCAACGTAAAACGACTATAATCGTCAACTATGTTCATTATGTAGCGGTTTCCACTTGGCGTTATATTTTTCATTGGACCGCATAAGTCGCTGTGTACGATATCTAACGGTTGACGAGATTTACGTTCACTTACTGGTGGAAAAGGAGCTCTCGCTGACTTCCCTTCCAAACAGCATTCACACACAGATCGTACGCCACACTCGTTGATCTTTATTCCAGTTGCTAGTTGGTCCTTAACGATACGTTTCACTGCATCCCAGTCTCGGTGGCCCAAACGCCGATGCCATTGATGCTGGCAGTGATCATTGTGGTATCCAACAAACGCGTTTGTTGATGCATCAGCAAGTCGCAAATAATAGAGCCCATTATGCCGCATACCGGTAGCAATACATTTGTCAGCATTTAAGATTTTACAGCCGTGCTTGCCAAACACCACATCGTAATTGTTCTGCACCAACTTGCTCACTGAAATCAAATTTGTCGACAGTCCCGGTACGAATTTTACTTCTTTAACTTCGATTTTGATAACTTCTCCTTCGCCGTCAACGCCGTTTAAAAGAACACTTCCCTGGCCACATATTTGGGTTTTCTCTCCGTCAGCCAACGTAATCCATCCGCCGGAAAATTTGTCAAGTGATGTGAATGAAGTTTCGTCGTTAGTCATGTGCGCGCTTGCACCACTGTCTATCACCCAACCGTTCTTCTCGCCACCGACATGAAATGCAACATCCTCGCTTCGCGCCGCTTTTGCCTTCGCGTTCTCGTCTCTCTTCACCGAGACGGAATGATCACTTTTAGAGTCACTTTTCTTCGTCGCTAGCAGCTTGCGACAGTTTCGCTGGAGATGTCCTGCCTTTTGACAGAAATGGCAAATACGAGTTTCTTTATATCGCTTATACACCGCTGACTTCATTGCTATTTCTGTTTTAACTTTTGAGACACCTTCACGCTCTTGCCGCCGTTGAGATTCATCCACTAACTTTGATTTTACAACGTCCATTGTTAAGTCTTCATCGGGGCGACTATCAAGAGCGGACACCAACGTGTCGAAAGAAGGTGGCAGGCTTCGCATGAGCATACAAATTTTTATATCACAAGGCAGATCCATACCAGCGCCCGCAAGACGCTCAAAGAGTTCATCTACTTCAAACAAATGTTGTTCGATATCGCCACGTTCGCTTAAATTGATAGCGCATAACTTTTTCAGGAGCGAAACTCGAACCGATCGCGAAGTCTTCTGATGGTAGCGTTTTAATGCTTCCCACACATCATGAGCATGACTCGCACTTTTAACCAATGACAATTGGCTATCATCCAACAATAGCACAATAGTTGCTTTAGCTTTTCGATCGAGCGTCTTCCACTGCTCGGTACGTAAATCATCTGCAGGAATCGCATCTGAGACAATTGTCCACATGTCTTCACGAGCAAGCAACATTTCTAACCTGATTTTCCAGGTTTGCCAATTTGATCCATTTAGCTTTGCAATCTGGAACCGCGTGGTCTCCATTGTATCACGGTCTATTGTTCGCGCCAACAATCGATCTTTTCACAACGATTGTCTTCACTCTCGTGTGAGTGGAAATATCACGGAACACGTCTCGGAATATATCTTCTTCTCAACCCGACCTAGCTGGGCCCATAACCCTGATGGCAGACTAGATATATCACAGGGAAATCCAGCGTTCGGATACGGGTGGAAGGAATAACTCGCGCGTAACTTTAACGATTTATATTTACATTAAACAAGTAAAAAGTATTCTGATTGCGCAAAGCGCTCGATTGGTAATGATAAAGATTGTACCAGTAAGTGGCATATAAAATATTGTTGATAGCATAAATGCGGGGGGTGCGCAGATGCGCTTCGATAGCTGTAATTGTCGACTCTTCTACAAGATGAAGTTCTTTCGCACATTATTTACATAACTTTGGAGCATCACATTGCATTGAGGTGAAATGAGTCGTTATTGTAAATTTCAAAAGCAGTTTCTTTGTTTGAAATACAAATTCAGTTCATAAAAATATATTCACTGTGTTCAGATTGACAAGAAGAATGCAATGAATACATTTTAGAAAACAGAGCCCCTGTTTTAGACCGAAAAACTGCTTCTAGGGTTGCCAAGTGGCCGGTTTTTGGCCGGCCCGACCGGTTTTTCACTTGCAAAGCCGGTGGCCGGTCAATCCGGCAAAAAGGCCGGTTTTTCGACGTATGAAGCCGGATTTGTACTTTTTGCCTGATTTGTTAAATTTTCTGATAAATTTATTAGCAATCCTGAGCAGTGGATTATTGAAGATAACCAGTTTTGCAGTGACAATACTTTGTGGTGGACGCTCATGATTGAAATGGTTCAGCGCGACGCGGATCGGTTATGCTGTATAAGCGTAAACGGACTGTACCGCGTCGAACGGTGACAATTATACGCTGACACAGCGCATAGCGTAAAACGTACGACACATAGCATAGGAAGAAATATTTCAGTACAATATAGTCGAGAACGACACGTTACGAGGACCACATCTAGTATTCTTACTCCAAACCGAACCGCCATATCCCAAGAATATTGCATGGCGATCCTCGCCAGTATGCAGTGAAAGCGAGTTTCGATACGGTTAAATTTTCTGATTCACGCGTTGGAGATGCCCAAGTTAAAAAAAAGTGGTCGAGTTTTGTTCCGGAAGTTATAGTTTCAGAAATTGTGCAATGAAAAACGTCCTTGTTGGTTGCAAAGCGAAAAAGCACGCTTCGAACAGTGTTCTGGAAGAGACCACGTAATACGTGAATCGTAGAGTGAAAAAAAAAAAAATTACAATGGGATGGTTTAGTGCGGATGAAATCATCGCACCGGCCGCATCAAATAGCGTCATTGAACAGAACCATACCGCACAAACAATTGCACTGTGCGTGATAGCAGCGTTGGCTGTAGGATACATTGTAGTGCGGATAGTAGCAAAACTGCACCGCCAACAGACAGAAAGTGTCGCCCAAAGAGCTATTAGTATGGCAAATTTGCCAAACGTGTAAGAAACTACCAAATGTTGTGATTCAAAATAAAAACAATTAAAACAATAAACAATTGCTTTAAAAAACAAACGTATAAAAAAAAAAAAAAAAAAAAAAAAAGTGTAGTGCTGTCCCAAGTAGCTTCCACGTTGCATTCGTACATCGACATACATTCTACGGATAAAAGTGCTGATTCAGTTGTACAACTGGAAATGATTTCAATCAACCAGACGATGACTGCGAGAGAAAATTTCGTTCGATGATTCCAGCTTCGGATGGATGGAAAATTTCACACTAGCGAGATATGGGAAAATTCGGCTGCTGCGGGGAAAAAATGTCAAATGTGATGACCATAGAACATCTCAAATATAACCAGAGAAATAATTGGGAAGTATCCATTAGTAAAAAAAGAAGAATATAAATTACTTTACAAAAAAAAAAAAAAAAAAAAAATTTTGTTTTAGGCACTATCACTGGAATGGAAGAATTTTTCAAAGCAGGAGATGCGTTAGGGAAATTACATGCTAATTTAAAAAAACATGCCAATTATAAACCAGGCACTAAGGTAAGGAAAATAAAGGAAATCCAAACCATATTAGAAGAGCTAAAAAGGGCCGTAAACAAATGTAAAGCAATAGAGACTAAAGCCCAATTTAAAAGAAGATATCTACAACTGAAGTCTGTTGCTAGGCAGTGCTATAAGCTGCTTGGCTCAGTACCTGCTAACCTAGACGACACCTTAGCCCCTGAAGGCACTAAAGGGGGTGAGGGTGAAAATTCGAAAATACAAGATAACGAAGAAGACTCAGAGGAATCAAACGACGACGAGGAAGTTCTTCAAGAAGAATTTTCAGACTTCGAAGAAGAAGAACGCTACGAAATGGCGACCAAACTAGACCTTAGCTTGGCCATGAAGGTAGTCGACAGATATAATGGCGAACCATCGAAACTGTCCATATTTATTGAAACCGTCGAATTGCTGGAGGAATACTCCAACGGAGTTCCACCAGCAGACGTCCTGAAATTTTTAAAAACAAGACTAGTAGGCGCAGCCCACGGGGCAATCGATAATGCCCGAACAACCGCCGAGGCGTTTGATGCACTGAAAAGAAAATTTTCGGTGAAGATTACACCGAGAGCGGTGGAAAAGGAGATGGCATTGAAAAAACAACATTCTAAACAAATCGCAGAGTTCGGCGCGGACATAGAAAACCTGTCCGCTAAATTGGCAGCCGCACACGTTTCAATGGGAACTTTCCCAAGTGAGGCGGCAGCCCTAAATATTGTCGAACCTGTAGCGGTTCAGGCATTTGTCGAGGGATTGAAAGATCCCTCAACACAATTTTTCGTAAAAGCACGGAATCCGACATCGCTAAATAAAGCGATATCGGATGCGTTGGAGTGCCAAAGTACTCCAAAAACTGAAAATAGTTTAGAAAATATGATGGCACTATGGTGCACATCAGGAAGAACGCCCTATAGGGGCAACGATCGAAATAATTGGAGAAGCCGAGTAAGCTCTAGAGGTCGTGGTGGTTACCGAGGAAACACTAGGTACCGTGGTAGGGGTACACAACACAATAACAACTATGGTTATAACAATAACCACCAAACCAACCAAACCTACCGAGGAAATAACAGTCGCGGGAGGAACAACGGACATGTGGCACATATGGCCGAACCTCAGCAACGACAACAACAGCAACAACAAACACAACAACAGCAACAACAACAACCTGTAGAAGAGGCACATTTAATCGATCTTTTTCGTTAATTTTAGTGCGAAGAAGGCTCTCAGAGCAAAATTTAAATTATTTGGCAGAGTAATAGAACTCATAATTGACAGTGGAGCATCTTGTTGTATTCTGGACAAAAGATGTCTTCCCGAATTTATCAATATCAATAATTCACACACATTAGAAATCAGTGGTGTAAACGGAGTAACCCGTACTCTGGGATCCGTTGACACTTTTGTGGGGTACAAGTCTGTGGAATATCCCATTAAATTTAATATTATAGAGAGCTTGCCGGATGCAGTTAACGGCTTGATTGGCACAGATTTTTTGAGAGAATTTGGAGCCATTGTTGATTTTGTGAGTATGGAGATGAGATTGCAACAACCAAAAACTGAAACATGCTACATTATACCGGCTCGTACTGAGGTGGTAAGGTACGTTGATACCGGTGTGACGGGTACTTGTGTGGTACTACAACAAGAAATAATGCCACATGTTTTCATAGCAAATTCAATATCAGTTCCAAAAGAAGGGAAATTACCCGTAAGAATTATTAATATAGCAAATAAGGAAATTTGCATTGAAACAAAGAATATTGAAACAAAGGATCTAAGGGATTACAATGTGGTAGGAAAAATTAAACTGCCAAAATACGATACTAATAGAGCAAGTAAACTTTTAAATGAGTTGAACTTGAAACATTTGACAAAACAAGATCAGGCAGAGATGCAGAGGCTATGCTTAAAATACGCTGATGTGTTTTGCTTGAAAGACGATAAATTAACAGTAACGGATAAGTACACATCCAGTATTAAAATAAAGGATGGCACAACTCCAATATTTTCTAAACAATATCGCCTTCCCCTGGCGCAAAAAAGGGAAATAAATGACCAGATTGATAGGATGATGTCAGATGGAGTCATTGAAAAGACTAGTTCCGAATGGAATAGCCCAATTTTACTAGTGCCAAAAAAGTCGGCGAATGACAAAAAGAAATGGAGGTTGGTTGTTGATTATCGGAAACTTAACAATGTTCTTGAGAACGATACATTTCCACTCCCAAATATAGAGGAGGTCATAGACTCATTGGCAGGAGCGAAGTACTTTTCGCATTTAGACTTGTCCCAAGGGTACTACCAATGCAATTTGAAGCAAGAGGATAGGCCACTAACAGCTTTCTCGACGTCGTCTGGACAATATCAGATGACAAGGCTTCCAATGGGACTAAAAATAAGCCCAGCATCATTTTCAAGACTAATGACCATAGCGATGGCAGGTCTTAATGGAGAGAAGTGTTTAGTATATTTGGATGATCTCATCATATTTGGTAGAAATCTAGAAGAGCATAACAAAAATCTCTCGAACGTTTTCCGAAGATTGCGAGAGGTAAATTTAAAACTAAACCCCGAAAAATGCAATTTTTTGCAAGAAAATTTAGTATACCTGGGACATTACATATCTGCTGAAGGCATCAGGCCTGATCCTGCTAAAATCGAAGCAGTGAAAAAATGGCCGATCCCTTCCACTGCGGATGAAGTCAAGCGATTCGTTGCTTTCGCAAATTACTATCGGAAGCACATAAAAGACTTTGCTAGGCTTTGTACACCGTTAAACAAGTTGACCAGAAAGGGTGTAAAGTTTGAATGGAGTAGCGAATGCCACAACTCATTCGAGAATTTAAAACAATGTTTTATAAATCCACCAGTACTGGATTACCCGGATCTAACGGAGACCAACAAATTCAACTTACATACGGATGCGTCTGGATATGCGATTGGTGCTGTGCTATCTAATAGCAACGGCAAACCGGTTGCATATGCCAGCAAGACTCTGAATAAAGCCGAATCAAATTACAGTACGATAGAAAAGGAGTTATTAGCTATGGTGTGGGCTATCAAGCATTTTCGACCATACCTGTATGGAAGAAGATTTGAAGTCTACAGTGACCATAGACCATTAGTTTACCTTTTTACTTTAGCTGACCCCTCCAGCAGATTAACAAAATTCAGGTTAGCTTTAGAAGAATATGATTTTGAAGTAACTTTCAGGAAAGGAAGCGAGAATGTGATAGCGGACGCGTTGTCACGCATTTCGATTCAAGACCTGAAAACACTTCATGGAAAAACTGTTCTAGTCGTTACCAGAGCTTCGAAACTTAAAGGCGAAAAAGCGAATGACGATAGGACTGATCAACCTTCGTCTAAACAAGACAAATACGTTAAAATGGTAATGAAAGATAACATAAAAAGCATGCAAATCTCCACAGATGTAATTGAAATTCCCCTCAAAAGGACACAAATTGACCTACGGGCAATGTTGTCGAAGGTGGCGGAATATTCAAAAATTAATAATATAAAATATATAATCATCAAAAATAATAAGGAGACATATGACGTCATTAAAAAATATGAAGAACTACAGATATATGGTCGACCATCATCAGTAAAAACATTACCAATTTTAATAAAAATCGGAGAGCAAATAGAAGAAGTAACAGACGAAAGGTCAAAGCTTTTAATACTAAACGACTACCATATATTACCGACAGCGGGACATGCGGGTATTAGACGCACACTTGCAACTATAAGCAAAAGATATTTTTGGAAAAACATGAAATGCGATGTAGAGAATTTCATTAAAAAATGCAAGCAATGCCAGATATCAAAAGTTGGAAGATGCGGAAAAACTCCAATGATCATTACGACAACAGCAAGCACAGCATTTGAAAAAATCTACGTAGATTTGGTTGGTCCTTTGATACCTACCAATGGATACGAATATATACTAACAACGCAATGCGAGTTAACAAAATTTATAACCGCAACACCGATACCTAACAAGTCAACAGAGACAGTAGCTAAAGCATTCGTGGAGCATGTTATTTTAAAATATGGTGTTCCACAACGAATTGCGTCGGATAGAGGAACAGAGTTTATGTCGAGTTTGTTTACATCCATTGCCAAATTATTGAATATTCAAAAACTAAATTCTACAGCTTACCATCATGAAACTATAGGTTCTTTGGAGAACACACACAAATGTTTAGGAAACTTTTTACGCATCTATTGTAACGAAAAATTATTTTCTTGGGTACATTGGATACCATTTTACACATTCGCATATAACAATACCGTTCACACTAACACTGGATACACACCTTTTTATTTAGTATTCGGAAAAAATAGTAACATGCCTTCAAATTTAACAAATGATAATCCAGTGCCTATTTATGACATAGACAACTATAGCAAGCAATTGACGTTAAAGTTACAAGTATGCCATCAAGAAATAAGAGAAAACCTTCTTTCTAGCAAGATGAAAAGAACAATGAAAAATAACTTAAACATTGTACCAAAATGTTATAACAAAGATGACTTAGTCCTAATTAAAAATGAAATAGGTAAAAAATTGGACAATAAATTTATAGGTCCATACAGAGTAGTAGAGGACATAGACTCAAATATAAGGGTAGAGATCAATGGTAAAGAGGACATAATACATAAAAATAGAATAAAAAGTTATAAGGAATGAAAATAATAATACATATAATTTGAAACAATAGGACGTGTGGTGGACGATTGTTTCATAATGAGTTCTTTCAAATTACATGGGAATAATACGCATTATATAAATCCTAGTTCATATTTCCTTGTTTAGTTTAAAAATTCTTAACTATAGATAACAATTTTTAAAAAAATGTAAATAGGGCGTGTGGTGGACGCTCATGATTGAAATGGTTCAGCGCGACGCGGATCGGTTATGCTGTATAAGCGTAAACGGACTGTACCGCGTCGAACGGTGACAATTATACGCTGACACAGCGCATAGCGTAAAACGTACGACACATAGCATAGGAAGAAATATTTCAGTACAATATAGTCGAGAACGACACGTTACGAGGACCACATCTAGTATTCTTACTCCAAACCGAACCGCCATATCCCAAGAATATTGCAACTTTACTTCAGGCGGTAATATACATTAAATTGTCCACTAGCACCAGAAGCAAGTAGTTGTCACTCTGAAACTATCTATCTTCAATAATCCATTCGTTGTGGTTTCGACTGTGATGTCCTACCGTCCGCTATCTCCACAGCTGACTGTTCATCCCATTTACACGGGAAACTGTCAACTGACTTCCGGCGACTACCCAAATAATGTCATTCACGCACATTACACGTTCCAGGCAAATCCTCTCTAAAAATAGGCAATTATTTTTGACAGTTGCAAATCATAAAACTGTCGAGCAGTTTAGAACATAATTGAAACTTTGCGTTGGGAACGGCCTTATTATTGTTATTGGTTAGGCCGTTCCCATAACGCAAAGTTTCAATTATGTTTATAAACTGCTCGACAGTTTTATGATGTGCAACTGTCAAAAATAAAACTGCAAATTCGTTCCAAAAAAGAGCTCGAAAAGTAGAACTGCAACTTAGCATTGCGAATGACCAGTTTTAGTTCTAGTTGTATAATAGACAAGCCCATACAAAATACAACAGCGTTGGGAACGGCCTAATACTAATAATGACTTTAGTGCTGTTACCCAATATGGGTAATCTGCTTTCACCTCAATTAGATTTCCAGCACAAAATTGTCGAGTTGAGTGTAAAAATCCTAAATTTAATTTAATTTTTGTAGTGTAATTTTGCGTTCTTTTGTTAAAACACCGACAGCGGTATTTAATCCTAAAATTGGGTAGAACCCTCAGCGCGTGTAAATATTGTTATGAATGGTAGAACAAAACAGATACGTAGTAAATAATATTTACTCACCTATGCGTGCATGTGCATAAGCCCAGCACCCAACCAGCATCTGACCGGAGCAAGCAGCTACACTGCGGATATAACGGTGGTGGTCGTAGTAGTTGTGTCACAGCCAGCAGGTTTTTCGGGAGTATTTTTCCATTGCTGCTTGCCTCATTGCACTACTGGTTTGCTTAAGAAGCAACAGAGGAAGTGCGTTTTCTTAAAATATATCGTGTAATTTTAAGGAAATCGTGAAGTGTCAGCTTTTTTCAACATCCTTTTGGTGAAGTTAATAGGAGTGAAATAAATGTACCTGTATTACAGTCTTTACTTCCTGTGTAACACAAAGGTAACCATCGTATTGTTTTGCATAAAAACTTTGTAGTTTCTGTCTTGATTTTGGTGTCAATTGATTTGTGAGACTTGCACGACTACACAATGCAAAACAATTCGAGAATTTTCTAGAAAAATACGTGCATATTAATTGCATTATTACTTCCTTTTTCTACCAACTCTAGCAAACATGTTCCGATGTAAACTAATGCTTAAACACCCACACAATCACTTAGCTATACTTTCCAACTTACACTAAGTTGTATCTTATACGTTACAGAAACATTCAGTGCAACATGTCGCTCAACAGTCTCAAGAACGACTTCAACTCACGTGTAGCATACTTGAAAAAGCTTTTGGGACGCAACGATAATACTTCGCTTCCTTTTTGCAACTGCGAGTATCCACCAGTGACAAGATCGCGTCACACCGCCAGGAAAATAGAACGTTGCAAGTGCGGTGAAGATACATCCACTCAGCTCGACTGGACCTGGGAAGATGAGGGCGAGCGACCAGAGCGAAAAATAATCAACGGAACGGAAATTCTGTTCCATCCTGTGTACAGCCAAGGAACGGCAGTAGTTCGAGGAACGTTACCACTGCAGTCCGGCATGCATCACTACTGGGAGATCAAAGTACTCAGTGGTCTATCCGGAACTGATATAGTGAGTATTTTATACACAGTGCTATTTTAAATTTGTTATCTTTCGTAGAAACTTGTATAGTTTAGTAACCTTCATACGGAAAGTAATAACGTTTCGTCCCTACATTTTGTAGATGCTTGGAATAGGAACTGACAAAGTGGACCTGCAAGCAAATCTGTTCAAATTCGTCAGTGTGCTTGGCATGGACGACCAATCCTGGGGATATTCCTACCGTGGCCTTACTCAGCACAATGGTCAGTTGAAGCACTATGGAAAGAAATTTAGTCAGGGTCGAATCATTGGTATCTACGTTGACATGTATCGAGGAATACTAGAGTTCTACCTGAACCGTCGATCACAGGGTCGAGCCTACATAAACATTCCACATGATGATAACGCATGCATTTATCCCATGGTCTGTTCAACTTCTGCCAAATCATCACTTAAATTAATAAATGCCGCCGCGTTTGCTAATAGTCTCGTATTTAGTTGTATGAAAGTGATATGCAAATATCCAAAACTGTTGAAACAGGCGAATGCCATACCTGGACTTAAAAAAATAGCCGATGAACTGTGGTTTCTTCAATTTGAAGAACAGAAGAAGACTGATGAATTTCAACGCAACAATTTACTGCTAGAAGATGAAGCTGTCTTATGTGGTTTGAAAAAGAAGAAGTTAAACGAAGCGCTTTCGCATGTTGATTATGAAAATATATCTGAGGAAAAAATCTACGACAATATGATCACAGAGGAAAACCCAAAAACGCGCAATCTAAGCACAGGCAGTAGCAGCAGTAGTGAGGACGAGGAACTAGCAGGCATGATTTCAAGAGAGTTCTTCTGCAATCACTAATATAAAGTGCAAACCATTTATGTGCATTTTTGAATACTTTTACAATTGTACATATGTCAACCAATGGCGTCCCTTATGTCGTCATCGTAAATCTAGAATTAATACAGTCTGTGCCATATTTACCTATTTTGAAAACCACTGTACATGTTATGATTTTCGGATCGAATTTGTCGATCCAGTGTTCAAGGTTATAATCTAAATTCGATCGAAAAAATAGCAGCTCGTTTTAAAATTAGTAACAAAAAAAGGGAATCTGAAAAAGCTTAAATTTGTAGTACTGTATGCAATCTCATTGATTAAGGTCAGTTGATTGAGGCTGGACTATATCGTGCGAAGTGAATCAAAAGAAATTTCCAAAATACATATCAAAGGATTTTTTTACAAAACGAACACGAACATCCAAAATAGGTACTTATTACGAAACTTTCGGATTTGCAATTCCTTCACTTACAGTCTTTACAGCGTACATTTATTTTTTACTCGTTTCCTTACATTCGCGTTAATTACATTAAAAAATGGCAATGCCAAACTTACGTCCTGTGAAAAGTAATGCAAACACTATAATTTTATCGTCAATAAGGCGTCAGCAAACTGTACAGAATGTTTTAAATTCGAAGTTTTCCTGTCGAACATTTATGTATATAAAAATTTTCAACAAACTCGAAGTCTTGATATTTGTTTTCAGCTAGAAATACGTACGAACATAGAATAAAAGTAATCAAAAAAGGATTTGCCGTATGTAATCCGAATTTCCTTTGCACCATGGATATGGACGTACACGGACGTTTAGCATTTGTGTATTTTCAGTAGTATGTATTTATTCTTTATTTGGTCGGTGTTAAGTCAGACCGAACCAAGTGACAACACTCTGATTTCGAGAAAAACGCGTTCAAATTTTGCAAGTCTGTATGGTTCATAGCTATCAATCGTTCGAAATCACCTCATAGTTCTAGCTTTTTGCACTATTTATGTTGTCTGATTAAAGTAAAATGTAGCTTAGAAAATTCTTGATCGTTTGCTGTCATTTTGCGACTTGGTCCGGTCTGATTTAACACTGACTATTTAACAAAAATGCTCCAGCATTAGACGAAAATTCCGAAAATAAATTGTTATCGAAGAATGATGACAAAATAATGTTGTATAAGGAATTAACCAAAACCAAGAGATCCGGGACGGTTCTCTTGTGGAACCCCAAAAGCATCATAACGATAGAAACCCATTTAAATGACGGTTCAATAGGTACGACTTAAACCACTAGACGGGGTACCCTCCGACTCCGAATTTCTCCACCTTTATGGTGTGTTGAAGAACGGCTGTATTGTGCAAAACATCAGGTTATACTAAAGGTATGGACTGAGGAGGAACTGCCTACGGACTGGTTGGAAGGTCTCATATGCCCTACTTACAAAAAGGTTCATCGACTCGAATGCAGCAATTATCGAGGCATAACTGTCCTCAATTCTGCATACAAAATTCTCTCCCGCATCGAGAGGGACGCTCCACGACGGACCAAATGTTCAACTTGCGACAGATCCTCGATAAATTCCGGGAATTCAACTTGCAGACCCACCGTTTGTTCATAGACTTCAAGGCCGCGTACGATTCAGTTAATCGAAATGAGCTGGTGCAGATTATGCTTGAACACGGTTTTCCGACAAAACTGATTAGGCTAATACGTGCTACCCTTGATGGTTTAAAATCAAGCGTCAGGATATAAGTGGGTGAGACATCGGACTCGTTTGTGACATTAGATGGTTTGAAGCAAGGTGACGGACTGTCGAATTTGCTGTTCAACATTGCATTGGAAGGTGCTATTCGAAGGGCAGGCGTGCAGAGAAGCGGCACCATCACGAAATCTCATATGCTCCTAGGGTTCGCGGACGACATCGCTATCATCGGTGTTAACCGTAGAGCTGCGGCAAGTGCTCGAAAAAATTGACAGCCCTGCATACAGTTTTACCCCTGGTAGTATCTTTTATCTCATCATGAAGATGAACTGAGCTGCTGACAGTGCATGTTCTCTAGCCTGTCAGTCAATTTTCTTGCACCTGACTGATATATTGGATCTAAAAGTTTAGTTTTTAAACTACCTGCTTTATGAAATCACCCAAAACCTGACTGAAGGAAATTATTTAAAACATCTGAGCAATGTTTACGTTTATTGTAATTTCGTTTGCCATTGTCGGCAGTTAAAAATGAATGAATGATTCACATTTGATTTCATTCACTATTATCAAGAATAAATTAATGCAGAGATTAACACGAATATGGACAAAAGTGATTCGCTCGAATTGTTGTTTTCAGGTTGGCAATGCTGAGTTTTTCACATCTGTATAAGCAATATGTTGAGGATGAGCAGTATACTGCATCAATTTAGGCGTATCGCATAAATTGAATATGACATTTCTCAGGACTGGGCGGCATATTAGACGAAGGAGTGTGGCGCAGTCTCATGAAATATACCAAGTATACAAAGATACGGATATTGTGAAGCAACTAAAACACGGCAGGCTACAATGGACTGGCCACGTAGCAAGGATGCCGGATGAGAAACCAGCGAAAAACAATATTTAGCATAAAACTCCACAGAGACCGACGACTTCGAGGCAGCCCCGTACCCACAGCGGGTGTTAGGGGCGACTGGAGAGCGATAGCCCAAGACCGATAAATGTGGAGACGGCTCCTGAATTCGGTATCCATTCGATAAGTGGACTGTCGCCGAAAAAGTAAGTATGTGTGTTCAAGAACATCAAAATAGTCTATCACGTACGTGTTAGTAAATTGGGGGACGTGGAGCGCTTGATCATGAAGCTATATTGCTCATTGGCGATTGTCGATCTGGTCGGCTTCTTTCCCCAAGATTACCTGATAAAGTTCTACCTTCTTCTTCGTCTTCTTCTTCTTCAGCATAGAGACGAGGTGGCTCGTGCTGTTTCAAGCACTCGTCTCCATTCAATTCGAACTTGGGTCACTCGTGGCCGATTTCCTAGTCGTCTCAGGAGCCGCAAATCGCTTTCGGACTGGTCAAGCCATCGTGCACGTTGGGCCCCCCTTTCACTAGATGTACGATGGGAGCCTCCCTGAGCCGTGCCTGTAGCTCGTGATTCACATGCCTCCGCCACTCTCCGCTTTCAGTTTGTACTCCGCCAAATATCGTACTCAGCACTTTCCGCTCGAACACGGCAAGGGCGCGTGTGTCCTCCGTGAGCAGCGTTTGTTTCCTTTGAACCTCATCGTTTCATGTATTTGATCTTCAACGCATTTATTTTTAGCCCAATTCTCCTAGACTCCGCTTTCAGTCTGGCGTAGATTGCCTCCGCCGTCGCAAAGTTCCTGGCTATGATATCGAAGTCTTCTGCAAAGCCTAGAAGCTGGCTACCCTTGGTAAAAATCGTGCCTCTCGTTTCGCTGCCCACTCGTCGGATCACTCCCTCAAGAGCGATGTTGAACAGCATGCAGGTTAAACCGTGATCTTGTCTCAACCCTAGCCGCGTCTCGAAGGGACTTGAGAGTATCCCAGAGATGCGTACGAAACACATCACTCGATCCAATGTAGCTCTGATCAGTCGCGTTAGTTAGTCCGGGAAACCGTGTTCGTGCATTATCTGCCACAGCCTGTCTCGATCGACTGTATCGTATGCTGCTTTGAAATCAATAAACATGTGATGTGTGGGCACGTTGTACTCCCGCCTTTTCTGCAAGATCTGTGGGATAGTAATAATTGGGTCCGTAGTTGCGCGAGCCCCCATGAAACTCGCCTGATAATTCCCTACGAAACCTTGTGCTGTCGGTGACAACCGGAGTAACAGGATCTGGGAGATCACCTTATAGGCGGCGTTTACCAGCGTAATACCACGATAGTTGCAGCAGTCTAGCCGATCATCCTTTTTGTAGATGAAACTAACTACCATTCCTCCGGTAGCTATTCCTCCTCCCAAATCCTCAAAATAACCCAGTGTAGAGCCTTTGCTAGCGTTTCTCCGCCATGTTTACAATGCTCTGCCGGTAGGCGGTCCTTCCCAGCGGTTTTGTTGGTCTTCTGCAGCCCTATTTCTACCCATGTGCCCAAATTTTTGTTACTATCGTCCACTGATGACATTGTCAATGGAATTATACAGTTGTATAACTGTATAGAGGCCACACAGTTCCACTTGATTTGATTCAAATTCAGGTATACCCGGGTCATAATGAGTTAACGTTACCCTTAAAAATCGGTATTTTGGAATATAAAGTGATCTGGTTTAAGCGCCAGATGATTCTCAGACATGTAAAGACCACAACTGACCTTCCTTATCCGTGTGGCTAAATGATATGGAGCGTTGTAACGCGGTCCAATATGATCGACCAGCACGTTCTTCAGCTTGCTGACTCCGGAGAGTAGCGTCGTGCTGCCACGTCAGTTTCCGCATTCAGCTGAGTCTCAGTTCTTAGAAACTTTGACCAATATGAACTGCATTCAGTCCTCAGGGAATGTTCCCTTGTATTGCTGGCTAATTAATGCATCATGCTTTAACTTCATCCTGTCAGAGTTCACAGTTTACAGTTCAAAATCTTCAGTCTATCGTTTAACCTGTTCAGTGAATCAGTAACTAGGCAGTTCCATTCTTTAGCGGCATCTTAGTACTTATCCTGGCACCACAAAGACAGCGAGAAATGTCACATAACAGGCGACAGCGTTTTCTCCTTCATCGGTTAAGGAATTAGCCGAAGTTCAGGTTCTCTTGTCCCGCCTACAAGATTCTTTAATACTCATCTCGTTCCGCGTTCCATTGACCGAGAAACGCTCTGGTGTGCTTTGCTGATGGTATCGTCGTAATAAAGGCGTTCTTAGTTCAGATTGTTTTTTTTTTAAATCTACCAGGCGGCAGCTCCGAAACTCAAGATTCAAAGTATTGCACAAAGGCACTTTTCTCCTCTGCATTCTCCGCTTCCAATCGGCAGACGTCGTAACGGCATTGAGCTTTCTCCTCCCTGCGTCCAATTCGTCGCAATCCGTGGAATTTTTCGCGAATGATTTTCTCTTGAATATATCTTATAACTTTATTCAATAATTCCTGTGCTTCTTCCAGAAGCTGTCCAATCGTTATCTAATTTTTGTATGATTTCCGCTCCATGTATCAGCACTTTGTGCACAGAAACAAGTAGAAAGTTCCACGGACAGAGAGTAATTAGTCTATGCGTCGTTTCCAAACAATATTCTCCATTTTTATGAGCATTTATACTTTTTTTATTAGCTATAACTTGTAAAATAGCAGCACATCGTTGCGTAAGGTTCAAATCGTTTCCTATACCATAATGATTTTATTAACCCATTATGCCCTAGCGTTTGAAATTCAGTTCCTGAGTTTAGTGCGACATTTGCCCTTATTTACCCAAGTAGCACACTTTTGTCACTTCTGCTTGCTGCAACCTATTTATGACTAAAATCAGTCGTTAATCGGTTGCCACAACTAGTTTATAACAACTGTGCTAGTAGGGTAGACTACCCCGATTTACACGATTATCAAAGTCGAATCTCGCACACGATTTTGCTTAAGGAAAATGAAGTGAAGAAGAAGGGCAAGAAGGAAAAAGAAGTCAAACACATAAGTTGATTAAACTAAAAGCCACTTTAGTGTCAGATTAACAGTGCGAAATGCGGTATGTTGCATTAAATGATTATCACAGTAGTCTAAATAGTCTTAAAAGGGGCAATAATGGTGCGGTAGCTTATGTTTTCAGCTTCAAAACGGTGCGTCATAGAATCGTCATTGTAAAGATTAATTAAAGAATAACTAAAGGAAGAATTTAAAATAATATAGGACAGAACTACTACAGGAATTTCTATGAGCTCAAAGTGAAACTTCATAGTTCGAATCGAAGATTTGTTGGAAGAACGTGTTAGACCTTCAAGTCAGGTTTCTCTCCTGACGATTATTTCGTATTGACTACCAACACACCCTTGCAGCCTTGAGATCGCATCTCGCCTACGTTTTGGTAGTAAACATATATATTTTCGTAGATCGATCCAACAGAACAGAAGTGAACTTTTTCTCCAATAAATAAAACCAAACATTATCAGCAAAATAATATCTATTTTTAAATAACACATTCTAACTTGCCAAAACTGTTTGTTTGTTGCAAACATTTTTTTTATAGTACAGGATTGAGATGCAATTCAAATGTGTTTGCTAAATGATCGGCACAAGAACTAGCCGTTAAACTCGCTAATGTAATTTACAGATATAAAAATCATCAACAACACAAGAAAAGATCTCTCATCCAAACCTCATGTACAATTCCATAAAATGGAAGTTAATAATATCTACCACCGACACTTTGGCGGTGGTGCGGGTTGCGGCGATGGATCGAAATTTCGCTGATAACTGTTCAGCTGATAGCTGCCGTTGTTATTGTTACGTCCATTACCACTAACGTTCACGTAGAACGGTTGGTTACAGCGGTACGACCCGCGTGACCTATTGTTTCCACCAGTCGACTGTTGCTGCAGCTGCTTCGATCCGCTATGATGATTGCTGTGGTTGCTGCCGTTGGCGTTGTTGTTGTTGTTGTTGTTGTTGCTGCTGCCGACGCCGATTGCGCCAAAAGCTTCGACGCATTGCTCGCCGTCGGACTGCAGCTCGTTTCCCGACTTAGGTCCAACATTTTCCGGATTTTGCATTTCATCTATGATAGCACACCGAAAAAATGGTGTAACAAGAGGAAGAGAACACACAAAGAAAATTAGCGTTTCATACAATAACATGGCATTAATCAATGGATTGGTTAAAGAGTAATATGAATAAATCGATGCAATAAATTCTGGAATCCATTACTGCTCGGGTAATCATCTTAGCGGTGCCTGTGGTGGGGAATAAGCTGAATGAAGAAGAAAATGTTGATAGCTTCAACCAAAGTTTTTGGTTGAGATAAAATAAGTTGTTTTGGGTCTCTTTGTGCGAAAACAAGGACTTAACAACAATGAAGCGGTGTTAATGGCACATGGTGAGTGAACATTTCCGAAGAAACAAAAGCTATTTAAGTCTGAATAATTTTGCAACCATACAACCATACATCATCCACAAATGAGGTTTTTAAAATCTAGTTCTAGTAACTATTAATGTCAAGGAATCATATGCAAATATTTCAGCTGATTGAACTAAAAATGACAGTACAGTTGGTTAAAATTTTTCTTTAAAAATTTAGATTAGTACAGGTAAAAGAAAAACAAATTCATTTTACAACAAATTTCATTCATACACAAAAACTAACCTTAAGTGCAACTGAGAAAAATAGTAAAAAATGATAACAACCATTGTCACGGGTAATAACGATATAAGGAAACAAATAACGCTTCCGTTTTCCCGAAACCTCATTCATGGACAACACTAGTGAACGAGTATGGTAATTTTAAAAGAATGTATGCAATAAGACTCGGCTTGTGAGGCAACAATATTGCTCATTACTCATTCCGCTGGCAACCTGGAAATAGGAAAACTCTTACAAACTAGCATTTAAGGTGACGTAAACAGCATCTAGAATGTGGCAACCATTCGTCCTTATTGCACGTCGATCCGTTCCATCATCAAACGCCACGCCGAGAGTTAAATTTTGTACACAGACCCGTCGACTGATCATCATCATTATATATAGTGGTGTGTATTTTATGTAACAATCAATTTGGCATGTTTGACACTAAATACGGTACCTGTAGGGCTTGAAGTAATTTGCGATGTTATTAGACCGCCAGACGTCGACGACGTCGTAACCGTTGCCGTTGACGATGCAGACATCGTGCTTTTTGCTGTCACCGAGCCGCTGTTCAGATTCATCCTATTTAAATTTTCGTGAATGTTTAGTCTTAAAATTAAGTGTTATTTGTATATGTATAGAATATATTTTATGTAGTGAAGAAATATATTGCAGTCAGATTGAAAACGGCAACATTGCTCCGTCCGATACGATGAATTACTTACGTTCTTTCAACGTTTAGTTAACCTGCCACTAATGGTACTTGATTTAAATAAATAAATTAAAACAAATTCGATCTACGATATCTTGTTAGCGTATATGAATTATTATATAAGTGTGATATCCGACATGTAACTCTCCGTTCACGACTGACCAGCAGTCACTAACATGTTTTGACCTAGTTTAAATTTATTTCAATGTGTAAATTAAGAAATATACTAGCATTAACCCAAACAAAATTATTCAGTCTTGCAGAAATTGCAGTCCGATATAGATAGGAAGTAAATCTTTTTATTAGAAAACATGGCTGTAATTTTATGTTTTATATTATCGTTTATTCACGTTAAGTGAATACAGAAATAATTTTTTTGCTGTACCTACGTACTACTACAATGCATCACAATTACATACATTAAAGTATAATTACATTTAGCAAACCATGTCTTAAGCAAGGCTGCTATCGACACTCACCTGTTGCTATTCTAAATCAATTCGTAAAGTTGATAATACTTGGCAACTGTCGATAAAACCGCAATAAATATAAAAGTTTGGTAAAGTTCAGTAAAAAATTAGGCTTCAAAAATACGACCATTACTACTGATACCAATTTTTTGATTATAGTCACTTTAACAGCTTGGGTCATTCGTGACTTACATATAAACTTGTTTCACTATCACTTTCAACGAATTGCTCCACGCTTACTATTGAAAGAATATTAGGCCATTACAAATATTTAAAAAAGTTTTTGTCCTTCCGGTGTTGGCCAACTGAAGGGAGGGGAAAACAAAAAACAAAGAGATTTTTTTGATCGAGCAAAAAAAACTGCGTTTTTAGCATTTTTACTTAAAGTTTAAACCTGAAAACTGAATCTATTCTTGTTTTTTATATATTCGTGCAAAAAATACGAAAAGAAAGACAAAATGGAATGAAATTTTTTTTTGCCGATTTTCAGAAATTCCGTTGTTTGAAATTTCCATTTCTGAGCCGTGAAGCGGTAATATACTCAATTTTCGAGTTTTTTTTAGGCTGTAGTGTAGAGCCCGAAGACAATTGACTTTATAAAAAAATTGACTTCTATCCCATATATTATTTTTTTGCCCCCCGATTTTTCATGCCAATTTCAATGCTTTAGTGAGGTTTGATGATAAGCTCGCGGTCAAATGTAACTCCCAAATCTCTAATCTGCAATGGTTGGAGAATTTGCGACAAAATTATCGATTGATTCGATGAATATTCTTCATTGATTTCATCGCGAACATAGCTCGCTAGCATAGAACTGAATCCGTCATCCAACGAAGGGCCAAAATGTAAGCGATGCCATAAAATTGGCCATATTGCAAGGGAATGTACTTCAAATCCTACTCAAGAAGGGTAATGCGTGGTGTACGAGGCTGTCGGCATTTAGAATAGGTATTATTTGACGTTAACGGATGGTAATTGTCTCCGAATCTTCGTGATTTTCTGCGGGAAAAATCAGCGGAAAACGTTTACGATGCGCTCGAAGATTTTTGTTCCACGGCCGAGCGACAAGGCAAGAAGATTAAAGTACTCCGAACTGACAATACAAAAGAATTTACGAATCGAATGGTTGGAAGACCATTTAAGGCATTTGGGAATCCGTGATCAGAATCCGCGATCTTAACGAGAGCGCGAGATGACACCAGAAGAAATGTCCGGCAGGAACCCCAACCTAGCACATGTTCGAGTCTTCGGGTTGAAAGCGATGGCACATGTTCCCAAACAAAAGCGCAAGAAGTGGGATCCAAAAGCGTACGTATGCATACTAATTATTTATTTGTTTGTATAGCTATTAACGACAGCCATTCGTCTTTTTAATTGACAACTTAGAGTACTATCAAAGCATACTCACAGGATTCGATAAAGGAACCAAGGCGTACCGTTTGCGAGACACGAAATCTAAGAAAATTGTCAAGAACCGTGATAGTAGAGCAATTATCATCAACTTTCAACACTCAGCCAACGGTACCTGATCGCAAGACATCTGGGTGATCCTTTTGCATTCGAGGAGGTCTTCGAAGCTAGAAAATTGCCACATGACGAAGATAAAGCAAACGATATCGAAGCTTATGATGAATAGATTGCGGACGACGAATCAAGCATTGATTAAGATTATGGTGACCTAACAAGTGACGTTACCATCCTTACGCTCCCTCGCAAAAATCTTCAAATGCACCAGAATCAGGCGAAGCGGAAATGACGTGACAGACAAGTTAAAAAGAAATCCGAACAGAGTTGCCGTCCCATCATTTTTTAAATCACCAATCCGAGCCTGGTACCAACTGTGATGTCCTGCCATTCTCTATCTCATTCAACAGACCGCTCTTACCACTTACGCGGAAAGCTGTCAACCGACTCCGACACTTTATCTCTGTGTCGGTTATACGCTACCGACAGCTACCCAAATAATGTGTCATTAACACACATTACACATTCCAGGCAAATCCTCTTATATGCTATAAATACCAGAATGCCACATCCTCCCCCTGCATAAAATGGACAATTCAGTATATGACATTATTACAGATATTATAGGTAATAACATTGCTGGCGTAGTCTTCAAGTAAGGAAGTAAGCTATATATGAGGGTTAATGAATATAACAAATAATAATGTTATATTGAAATTCATTAGCTGTCATACATAGCTTACTTAGTTTGTTAGTGCACGCATAATAATCACAGTAACTAACATGTTTTTTAATGTGGTTTAAACCCAGAGGGTCATTCACCATCTACCATTAAGTATTGTTAGATTTTGTCACCGTGAATTTTATATCTCACTTTAGATGATTTTTTCGGTGAAAATAAAGACTATGCTCTTTCAGCGCACGTTTCGACTTACTATCCTTCAGTCATTGACTACGCATTAAACATCTATTCTCACTGCGTCGTCAGTTATAGAGGCCTCATTCCATCGTCAATAAAAACGATCATTTCAAATTTTTCCTTAAGCCAAGACTCAAACAACTGTAGCTGCGCGAGAACGCCGCTCGCCTGCGCTGGCGTTGTTGTCAAATAATATACACGTAAATTTATAGCAACCTGTTCTGCGTAACGCGAAGACTGCACCAGGTGATGCTAGTGTTTTTTCCAAGTTTTAGGGGTGTCACTGAAACGATGTTTTGTTAGGAAATTTTTTCGAAGTGTTACGTCTGTTAGTCTGTGCTGTTAACTTACCAGTGGTGAATATTGTACGCCCGAATATAAGCAAGCAAATTTTGATTCTTATTCCTGTTGTGCAAGTCACAAAGAAAGTCTTGGGCCGTATGAATAAAAGACTTAGCTTTGGTTTACACCACACGGGAAGAGCAAAGCAAACTGTTTTATTTATATGGCTAATTGTCTTTATTTAGGCGACTTGTAACAAAGACAATTTCATATTTTACACTTGCCAGTCCAAAACAAGCGTGTCTGAGAGCGAGTGTGAAGTAAAATATATTTTCATCGAAAATTATCTCTCATACCAGTGAGGCAGCATTTGTTTTGCGCTCTCTTCATGCACTGGCGAACTGACATGACACATAAAAAAATCCTTTAAAAACCATCGTCCTACACATTTTGTTTGCACACTAGCACCCTCTGTTATGCATGTCGCGGAGTAGCTTGCATTTGCAGGGTTTTATGCTGTAGGGTTTTTACATTTGAAAGGTTTTGTACTGAAAAATCGAAGCAAAACTCGCGAGCCGCGGTGTAGCCATGTTGCGAAACATGCTTTTTTGAAAAATGAGTGGTTTTTGATTGGACGATGGAATTAACGCGAGTGTCTCGTCTGTTTGTCTGTGCTTCATGTTTATCAGTTACTAGCTGACTCGACAAACTTCGTATTGCCACAAATTAAACTGTGCTGTGCATAAATCGTAAATCTCGGATGACCTTTGCCACAATATCGAGTTTTGCAAATTTCTGAGGAGTTCAACCGTAGATTTTGGCAGTTACGTAACTATGAAAGCATGGGTAGTTTAATATACAAATTTTCAATTTTTCCTCACAGTAAAGTCGAAAGCTACTCCCCTATTGCTTAGACAGATAAAATAAAGCGGATAGTATTAAATAGTCGTCGTGATTGTATAATATTTCGTCGAATCAACCTAGACAGAGGCGATTTCTGCGGGTCGACGCTGCAGTAGCCGGCGCTGCCGACGGCGGGTCGACGGCGATACTCGCAGCCTGCGGCCGTCTTACCCTAAATCACTTAGTGTCACTATAGATAGTTTTTGGTGGTCTTGTTATATGACTAATGTTTTATAGAACTCTAAAATTTCTGGAATTCGATTAGTTTATGAATTACGCAAAAATTTGTTGAACACTCAACCCCCGCTAATATGAAAAAAAAACTCGTTCAGATCAGGCGAATTCATTTTTAATCTGAATATTTGGTAACTCTATTCACTTTCACATACGCGCAAGGCGCGCACCCTATGACCTTGTTGTTTTGATTTGACGAAAACAAACGTTTTGAAAACATGTTGAATATACTCGAATTCTGAACATCCAGATTGTAGAAGTAGAAATTGGCTGGACAGTATCAACTAAAATAGTCTATTTTGAGTGCTGGAGAGAAATAAGTTGCATATGAGCTATATTGCCAAAGCTGCTGAGCAAGAGGAAACGTATTAAGTTTTTTTGCTTTTTTTTCAATTTGCCCGATCAACTTGACCGTCAATTGTGAATGACGCTTGATCAGTTTTTAAGGGGGCATAGTACTTTTTCAACTTAAAAAAATCGATTTTTTTTTTATTGATTATTTCGAAAGATTAACATTTTGACCATATGTGTTTCAAGTCATTTCAATGAATTCCAAAAATTGACAAAGTTACAGCTATTTGTACCGCGCATGTCTGCAGCGATTACACGGCGAATAAAAAGTTCATCGTCGTTTTTCTCGAAACCAGGTTTTGAAAGTCGGTACCATAAATATCTCAACAACGGCTCAAGCAATTCTTATGATTCTTTTTTTGTTTTAAAGCCAACAAAATTATCTAGTGTTTGACCCATCCTTTTTTTGATATTACTATTTTTGTATTTTTTAGAAATATTTAAAGTCAATTTTTTCGACTAAAAACCTTATTTTTATGTTTGAATGTCCGCCATTTTGTTATACGTTCGAATTTTAAAAAAAGGATGGGTCAAACACGAGATAATTTAATATACTTTCATGTCGTTTTGGAATTTTTCAATTCGGATAAGACCCCCGGCGCCAATCCATGGTACCGCAAATCATGTTTTTTTCGAACGATCATGTTCAAGGAGCCGTAGGGGAGAGGGGACGAGGTCCACATATGCAAACAAAATTGTAAATATTAGTATAAAGTGCAATGTTTGGAATGCAAAAAACCCGAATCAATTCGCTTTTCGCGTTATCGAGAATAAAATATTTGAAATGAGGTAAAAAATATGGTGTAAAAAGTACTATGCCCCCTTAATGTGAACGCATTCACACCAACGGGGTTCAGATTAAAAATGTTCAGATTAAGAAAGGTCATTCCAGCGGGGGTACACGGTATTATGATCTCATATATGAGAGTCCTCCCCACCTACCACAGGAGTGAGGGGTCTCAAGGCATCATAAAATAAATTCATGTCTCCAAAATCTCACACACACCAAATTTGGCTCTATTTACTTGATTAGTTCTCGAGTTATGAGGAAATTTTTGTTTCAGTTGTATGGGAGCTCCCCCTTCCAGAGAGGAGGGGGCCCCAATTTACCATAGAAAGAAATTCTGCCTTCAGTAACACCCAAATGCCAAATTTGCTTCCATTTGCTAGATTAGTTCATAAGAATCTTTCCCTGCCCAAAAAACCTTTGCATACAAATTTTCACATAGATCTGTTCAGTAGTTTCCGAGTCAAGTAACGTACAGACAGACATTCATTTTTATAGGTATAGATTTTTGCGTATGAAAAATCCCTTCCTAGGGTAGGTGGTTCATCGAGTCCTTCAACAACCGCTTATATGTTAGTTCTATGGTGTAGAATACTATGTGGGTAAACTCATATTTAGTTGTATAATGTAGTTTTGTGCGATCGAACTCCCTGTGTAGTTGTGTCAATCAAAGCGGAGTAGAGCAGGTCTGACCTGGTCAATTTGAAGGCACCGGGAGGGTCCATAAATTTTGTGGGGATTGTTCGTGGCGCGCCCGCCTCAGGTATCTTGTAGGTACGTTCAGTGGATGAATAGTAAAATCGAAGCTAAAGCCTACCCACTTCATTTCCCAACAAGATTCCGGTTACTATATTGGGTCTCAATTCCAGTTACTGTATGCACGAATCCAGAGTGGGTTTTCGATTTCCGAGGCTTTATTCGATAGTTGGCTGCGACGACTTCCCAGTTTTTATGAACTGTCACATTAATCTATGAGCATTTGACGACTCGTGGAGGGATGAAGTTTATATATCATATAACTTGAGGGAACAACATTGGCAAGGCAAGTCTGTCGTCCTGTAAACCTAATGGAGATTCACTTTTAAAAGTCAGGGAAATTGGTAAGTTTTTTGGTATATTGACAGATGTGGTATAGTAAACTGAAATACCGGTAACATTTACTATACTTACAAATCGGAAGAAAGGAGGCGCGAAGAGAATCTCTCATTGTCACATAGGTCTATTTGAAAAATTACCCGAGATTTCTCGAGCAACATGTCAAAAGGTCGAATGTGCAAATGAGAGATGCTCGTCGTGTCACCTCTCTTACACTTATCCCGCTGATGCAAATGTACTAGAATGCATCTGTTTTGTAAGAAATTGTTGCCGTCGGTATTGCTAAGCGTAAAAGAGGAAACGCAAAAAAATCACTTATTTACACATTCGACCTTTTGACATGTTGCTCGTGATTTAGCGAATAAAGGTAGCTGTTGAATTCTCTCTCTCAGTCACTTTCTTTAAGTCATCCCGTCTCACTTTCATTCATTTCACTCTCTTTATCTATACATCTCACTTTCCCTATCTTTCTATCTCACTATCTCACTTTCTCTATTTCTCCATCTGATTTTATCTATCTCCCCATCCGATTTTCTCTTTTTTTTTATCTCACTTTCTCTACCACCCTGTAACACTTTCTCTATCTTTCCATTTCACTGTCTCTATCTCTCCATCTCACTTTATCTATTTCTCTTTCTCACTGTCTCTATCTGTATCAATCTCTCTCACTCTCAATCTCTATTTCTCTCATTCCCTTTCTTCACATATCTCCATCTCATTATCGGTCCATCTTATTTTCTCTATCTCTTTATCTTACTCTCTTTATCTCTACTACCTCACTCTATCTCTCTTCAAGCGGTTTTCTCTTACTTTCCTCTGGATATTCGTCTATCACTACCACATACTTTTTGATATTATACCCACAATTTGACAATTTGAGTAAGAGATGTTCGCCATAAAGAATTCAGCGATTTCCCGTGTTACGCATTCCTACAGTTTAAAAAAACAAAACCATTTTTATAGACATTTGGGTTCGGACAACAATCAATCTGGGCAACGGCATACTTTTTCAATAAGCTCACTTAGTATTAGTTATGACAAGTTCGAATTTTATCCTTTGTGAGGTTTTCTTTCCCACATCCAAGATTGCAACGAATCTGATTCGAAATTGTTTCAGATTTTTTTAGATACACTACTTATTCCAATGAGGAATGAGTATGACAACTCGCTACGATAGGATATACGAACGTCGATTATTTTAAATATATGGGGAATTATCACAGTACATCTTAAAGCATCTTGATTCGGCGTAATCGGCGTTCATGTTAACTTAACCCTCTCTGTCGCAGGGGTGTTTTGGTGGTTTACAGTTTTTGATCATGTAGAAAATCTATTAATCAGCAATTCGTCAAACGCAACTATACAGCTTGTAAAACAATGTTTTTACTACGTTATAAAATCAAAATATCCATATTTGAATGCATCAAAAATTTAATCGGCCAATTTTAGTATCGGAAGTCATGGAGCACCTGTGCTACCATGGGACAGAGAGGGTTAATATGACCAACAATGTAAGAGAGTGAGTAACTTTGTCTATCCTTGGCTAATAGATAAGACATTTTCGTCGCTCAAGAATTTAATAGCAATAGAAAATGCATTCATCAATTTTTAAAGTAAGTTTCATATCGTGCTCTTGATAACATATTGAATATCTATGGAAAAAGTGTTTATGATACTGACTATATTTCTGTGAGCGAGAATCGTCAAACAGATACCAACAACAACCAACTATAATCATTCTTATCAGTAATGGTGAAAGTAACTCAAAAAAGTTGTTCAATAAAATGATTTTCTGCTTAGAGTAAATACCTTTACCACACTCCCTCTTATCTGAAAATCAAATAAACAATGATAAATTACGCCTAATAAGGTAGGCACCACCAATAGTGGAGGATAAAACATTTATGCACATTGCTATATTGGGTTTTTCCGTTTTCCCACATGCTGATAGCATACGCTTCTCTAGTCACCTGGAAGTACAATAGTTTTAGTATTTATATGTCATATAGAAACATCAACAATAAATTATTATCAATATAATAAATGGACGGAGCAATGTTGCCGTCTCTATCTTAGAAACATGTACGGTTGTAAACAACTATCTAACAAATTCTTTGCCGACTAATCATAACTATTTGCTAATAAATTATGTCAAACAGTTTTATGTAAACTGAACAACGATTTTATACACAGATGGTATAATGTTTAAGTTTTTAAGCTACTACTTGCGTTAATAATTTGGTCTGTGTGTTTTCCGAATGAGACTTTTTACAACAAAAAAAACGAACGCGACCCAAAATCGCGTTTTAATTCGAGAAAACAAAAATCGTTGCAGTCCAAAACAGGACCAACCTGCTCATCGCTATATTGCAGACTGCAACGTTAGTAGTATACATGCATCATATATCGACTGCCACTGAGAAATTTTAGGTGATTACAGATCGAACTCTCACTTACCCCATGCCCATCTTGGGTGGAATGTTTTTGTGCGAATCATCTTCCGGATGTTTACGCTTCTGTCCCGGTCGCATTGCTAATTGCTGCTGATGCTGCTGCTGCTGATGCTGTTGTTGCATGTCCATAGATTGCTAAAATTGATTGGAAAGTAATAGCAATAGTTGCCACAATTCTATACAGCATACTACCTTCGGTTCATGGTGTGCTGTCGTGTATTGCACCGTCGTATATGGGGGTGGTGGTGGGGGAACCGGTGTCGTAATGATTTGATGTGTTGGCCCCGGATGTGGTGGTGGCACTGGATGTGGTGGTGCTTCAATGATTTGTGGTTGAGCACTTGGTATGCTCGTTATTATCTGCTGATGTGGTGGAGGAACCGTGTGAATCACTTGCACTCCTGAAAAGGATTTAGTTACAAATAAGGCATCATTTTGGAACGCTTTGGTTTACCTTGCGGTGGCTGCATTTGCGGATTAAACGAGCTAGTTGTGATAATATGCTGCTGCGGGGGTCGATACTCGGCCGCGCTGATGATCGCTGGTGTGCTTATAATTTGAATCTCGTTCGGATTGCGCATCGGCTGTGGAGCGAATTGAATATTTTGAACAGAGCTAACCGGAACTTGCTGGATTTGCGGTGGAGGCGCGGTTCCATTCGGTGCCCACTGTTGGGGAGTATTGACCACAAAATGTGTTCCACCATTCATATGAATTTGTTGGGGAGGCGGTTGAAAAGATTGAATCGAGACCGGTATTTGACTGTAGATTTGTTGCGGAATAGCATGACTGATGGAATGATTCGGTTGCGATGTAATAATCGTATTTCCAACGATATGCTGTACTGTCGGGGGCGGAACTGACATGATTGGAGGTGGCGGTTGGCTCAAAGTAATGCTTTGCATTGAAGAAACAGGGATCACAGTTTGTTTGGCAATTTGCTGGATTATAGTGCCGGGTGGCGGACCTTCTTCGAGTTTTATTTGTTCGGGCTTCAAATGCATTTCGCCTGGTTTTTTGTCGTCGGCCCCGTTGACCACCATTGGAACCTGCGTCATCGGGGGCGGTCCCATTGGGGGCTGCATTCCAGGTTGAATCAACTCCTGATGCATGGGATTGGGAGGCGGTTGGGTGATCATTGGTTGCGATTGAACGATTATTTGGTTTGGAGGTTGTGGAGCAACCGTTTGATGTACGATATTTGGAGGAGGAACCATGAATGCTCCACTTCCTTGCACGGTAATAATCTGTTGGCCTTGCGGTGGACGCTGAAATTGATCGAACTGCGGTGGAGGCAGTGTGGTTTGCATTATTCCCTGAATTGGCTGTGGTTGTGGTTGAATGACGTGTTGAATCGTTACCTGACCGGCAGGATGTGGCCCACTGCTAGTTTGAATTGGAGGATTTTGCTGAATGTACTGTACCTGATAAGGCGGGGCTTGATTCACTAGAATTTGCTGCGGAGCTTCTGCAGGTTGAGAAATTTGCATGCTAGGTGGAGGTTGCGAAAGATGAGGAGGCAGAGTGTTTTTGATCTGCATTATGGATGGTCGGATTTGCGTCCCCGGAGGCGGATTATTCACATTGGTCAACTGCGGGGCAGTTTGAATCTGCGAAATAACGACATTGCTCGGTTGTTGATGAATTTGTACCGGCACATGGGACTGTATTATCGTTGGCGGTTGTTGTATGATCTGTGGTGGTGGTGGCTGACTTTGCGGATGTTGCACGAATCCTTGCTGTTGCATCACGGGAGGTGGAGGTTGGTGCATTATGCCATTTGGTTGTGTAATGTGCTGAGCACGGATCATTGGTGCCATTTGAGGCACCTGAGTAGTTTGGACTAGCGTTGGCTGAGGAAGCAGCTGAAAATTTTGTTTTGGTGCAATATTTTCCTGAAACAAACTAAGTTCTTCCTGCAGTGTTTCGATTAAATTTTTAGCAAGCTGCTTTGCTTGTTGGAACCCTTCCAAACTGAAAAAATACGAAAAATAACGCGTTTAGTCAAATATAAAGTGTCGAGCAACTATATGAGATCACTCACGTTGGATGTTCAATGCACAACTGCAACGGTTCCAGTGCTTCCTGGCCAGTTTGCGGATCGATCGCGAGTGAACCACGGCCACGAAGAGTTACTATCGCTCCAGTTTCAGAGCGTATATAATTCAAGTTAGTACCCCCTTCGCCAATAATCCTTTGTCGCACATTAAAAGACAAAGGGGCGTGGTCTAGCCCTACAAGAAGCTTTGCCACACACATTGTTGTTCCAACAATTTGCGGCGGGGGACTGCTTACGATTTTGGATATCTGTTGCTGCTGTTGAGTTGCTTGTTGCTGTACATGATGTTGAAGTTGTTGCTGGTGCTGCTGTTGTTGTTGCTGCTGTTGATAGTCCAGAGGCGGTTGCTCGAAATGTTGGCGAATCATTTTCGCTCGGATGAAAACTCACTCTCTCTCTCGCAACTAGAGAAAAAGAACGAAATACATACATACAATATAAAATATGTTGGATGACAAAAAGGTTGGAAAACAATTGATATGCATGGTTCTCGAATCCGAAACATTTTCCTTTCGAAGAGCCTGATCTCCTAGAAAACTCTTAGAATGCAACGCATTCTTGACATTGATATTTAAGCTTCACCAGCTGACCCGACAAACTTCGTATTCCCAAAGCTTATACTGTGTTGTACAGAAATCATGTATCTCGGATGACCTTTATCACAATCTCGAGTTTTGCAAGTTTCTGAGGAGTTCATCCTTAGATGATTCATTTTGACAGTTACGTACCGTGCAAGTACCATATTCAAAACAGTGCCTAATTCTGAACAGTTGCAAATTTTTCCTAAATATTGAGAAAACTTTAGCTATTTAAACCATTTTAATAATATGAAATCATGAGATGTAGTGATTAAATTGTTTAAATAGCTAGAATTTCGTCAATATTTATGAAAAATTTGAAACTGTTTGGAATTAGGCACTCTTTTGAATATGGTGCTTGCACGCTAACTATGAAAGCATGGGTAGTTTAATATACAAAATTGCATTTTTGCCGCACAGCAAAGTAGAAAACAACGCCCCTATTGCTTAGCCAGATAAAACAAAGCGGATAGCAATATTCGCCATGATAGTATAACATTTCGCCGAATACCATTTCGTGAAAAACCTCACGCGGAATGTACCATTTCACGGAAAACCGTTTTGCGCAAAGTACCATTTCGCAGGGGTGATCCTCTTCTTACTAGCTATCGCTCGTTCGGACCCAAATGAAGGAAAATAATAGAGGTCAGTATAATAGCTAAGAAAACAAATTTTGAATCGTTTGTTTGAGAAACCCCACAAACGCCATTTTTACGAAAATTGACTTTTTAACAGTTTTCGAATCTTTGAGGGTATCTACACCTTCCCTCAAAGTTCCAGACAAAGTTAGTTCCACGAACCTCTTTTAATTTGGGTTGCAAATATCCGTTTGTTTGAGAAACCCCAAATATCCATGTTTCCGATAATCACCTAGAGCGGCGCTGCGATAGGTACAAAATTATCAATCAATATTTACGTGCAGTGTTGCAAGCAGTATTTGCAACACAATTCAATAGCATAAAAATGTCTTCGGAATCGAAAAATTACGACTTGGATACAGTCAAAAAGAAGAAACATAGTGTTCGGCGGACTACAGAATACAAGGAGAGAGTTATTAAAAGTAAAAGAACGGCGTATAAAATCGAAAAGAAAAGGATGTTCTAGCTGAAAAAGTGAGAGCTGATTGCAAATGTAGATAAGCTTGGATTAGTTAGTCAACAAGATAAACGTAAATAAACTATTCTTGTAATCTAGATACAGTAAAAAGTGTTCCGGAAATCGACAGACTAAACTATCCATGCGTTTCTCACAAAAGCAGTAACCCACCATTTACTATACAATGTTAATAATAGCACAATATATAAATAAAAGGTTTTATCTTCTATTTATCTTTTTTGTTAACTTGTTGCTTTTCCTAATGTGAGTAGTCGAGCACTCCCGAGTAACTGTAAAATCAATAGTTTATCCGTTTGAAATATTTAAGGTGTTGTTCACGTATCTCCATTTCTTTTTGGTATAACGTAATTCGAGAACCGACCCATATTCTCAGATTCTGCTCCATAATCATAGTGCGGTTGTTATTCAAGATTTAAAATTTTTATTTTCTGATTATATCCTTAATTACTATTAGCAAAGTATTAAGGTATTCTATTCGATGTGAATCCGTGTTACTCTGGTCCATTTATGCAATTCAAAATCGCCGTTATTCCATTTACCTTTTATTTTTAATAGGTAAATGCAAACAATAAAAATTTTGATTAAAAAAGTACAAAACTTTTTCTAAAACTTGTATTATTCTACTTCAAAAATTTTAATAAATAATAATAAGTGCCCCTCTCCTTCTTCTTCTTCTTCTTAGCGGTACGTACTAAATTAACATCCCCAGTGATATATGGTAGCAAATTACATACTATGAACATGGATAGATCACAAGTTTGAACAAAAACGGCCTAAAACTACTTAAGTGCACCGTCAATTTCTCGTTTGTTTGAGAAACCCCAAATATCCATCAACTTTAAAGCCTTGTAATTTTAGCCAGAGTCATTATTTTGATAAAAAGATAAGTCTACATAATGTATTTTAGATACTATCATAGAACCTCATACCAAAAAATATAAGGATTGGTTCAAAATTTTGAGAAAATCAGTTTTTTGTTGTTTTCCAACAATAGTGTCGAGTGGACTTGTGGGGTTTCTCAAACAAACGATTCAAATAAACCTAGACAGTGGTGATTTCCGAGGGACGGCTCTCTCCCCGCAGCGGCCGGCGCTTCCGACGGCGGGTCGCCGGCAACACTCGCGGCCTGCGCCCGTCTCGCCCTGAATCATCTAGTGCTACTATAGATAGGTTTTGGTGGTCTTATTATTGACTAATGTTTTATGGAAGTTTAAAATTTCTGGAGTACGATTAGTTTTTGAGTTACGCAAAAATTTTTATTCTAAGTTTTATTCGGAAAGTCCTTATCCCCCTACCCCCTCCTAAAGGGGGGGAGGAATCTCAAACTAACATAAAATAAATTCATGCCTCTAAAAACCCCCATACCAAATTTGGTTCCATTGGCTTGATTAGTCGAGATATGAGGAAATTTGTATTTCATTTATATTGGAGACCCCCACCCCTCCTAAAGGGGGGAGGGACCTAATTCACCATAGAAAAATATCCTGCCTTTTAGAACCCATCATGCCAAATTTGGTTCCATTTGCTTGTTTACTTCTCGAGATATGAGGAAATTTGGATTTCATTTGTATAGGAGCCCCCCCCCCCCTCTTAGTGGGGGAGGGGTTTCTACCCATCATAAGAACCTTCCCCGGCCCCAAAAACCCCTACATGCAAATTTTCACGCCGAACGGTTCAGTAGTTTTCGGTTCTATAAGAAACATATAGACAGAAATTCATTTTTATAGGTATAGATTGTCAAGTGCGACTTAGGGAGCTAGGTCAAAAGTGAGGTCAAAAGTGAGATCAAAAGTAAACTATTTCATTGACTGGATTTAATCTGCGACGCCAATGGAGTGCAAAAATTGTGAAAGAATGGGCAACTATGCGCCCTAAGTGCCCAGTGAGAGACGAAGAATCAAGAAATTCATTACCGAATTGCCAAGGCCAAGGTGTCTAGTGAAGTGAAATCCGTGCTGACGCTAATTAAAACCAGTTTTGAAGCGAAACAATGCAGCTTCAGTTCAAACCAAAGTTTTATTGCTTCATTGTTGAATGACGATTCTCAATTGAAGGCGACGTTCACGCAGTATCATATGGTTTAATGAATAAATTGCTTGAAGCTATCTCATACGCAATCGCTCTAACTCATGCTTAAGACGACTCATGCTTTCCCATTAAGACCATGAATGACTGCCTGAAGCTGCAGCTCGCTTTAAAACCTTTTGAAAGCTTCTGTGAAAACTGCGAATTAAAATTCAATAGGAATAAGTGTTCAGTGATGACATTTACTAGGAAAGTTAGCCTCATATTCTTCAACTGCTTTAACCGGAATTGTAATATACCGCGCGCAGGAAATTGTACATGACCTAGGGTTAACATTCATTAGATCACTTCCCTTTGTAAGACATATTGACAACGTGATTAACGAGAGCCTAAAACATTTTTAGCTGGTCAGAAAATTTCACAAAACGGATGCGTATTCAATACTGGCGATCTAGGGTATGGGTGGGTATTTCCAGCCCATTAAGCGGTAGCCTGAACAATATTCAAGAACTACGTTGAAACTATATTTATTCGAGACAAGATTTTTATACCAGTTGATAGAATAATATTTACTGAATATCGGCGTGTATTTTGGTCTTAATAAAACGCTACTGAATTTGAGTTATAGTCGCGAGAAATGATGAAGTCGCTGCGGCCAAATTGAGCCCGTTTTCTATAGTGGTGTCTGTGTTTTTTAAATCCGACAGGCCGAAATAGCTAGCACAGGGATTAGATGCTTTGCAAAAACAGACCAAAAGAGACCGATGGATAACGTGCCGGTATTGCCTACATTCCGGGTTCATTGAAGATAATTAGTTTTGCAGTGACAACAGCTTGCTGCTGGCGCTAGTGTGTCATTGAATCGTTCATGTACATTAGCACCAGTTGTCACTCAAATACCAGATATGTCAGCACATATATTGGTAGTAGTGTAAATAACGCACCATATGCTGGAATTAAAAACAAAATGCTGCTATTGGCTGGTGAATGAATTGATTTATATTTTCATATCAGAGGGGAATTTTTGTGTTCTTCTGTGATAAAAAGAAGTAGAACTGTTCTGTGATAGCATATTCACAGCTGTTTAGTTTCTAGAATAAGTAAACGTGATCATAATTGTGTGTTTTCCAAACCGTCATCAAGAGCGGATACGCGTAAGCGATTGCTGCTGGATTTTTCAGCCTGGTTACGTGCTAGTGGAAAAAACAGTGGTTTTGATGTTTATTGAATAAAATTACTTACATTTTTATGAAAATAGTTATAACAGATTAAAGCCTATGAGTGCTACATTTGTTTCTGTATTGTTATATAGCGGCAAAGTTTTTATTTGGGAAAGTGTAGCCAAAAAAGGTAATGTATGCCGAAATTAGTAGCGTGATGGGAATACTCTCCCGTACCCTACAAAGGTCTCGTCAGAAGCAAACTGGATGTCACTAGCGTTATTTGGCGTCCGCAGTATAGTATAACATGGTTCAATCGAGCCATAAGATAGCTGATATTGTGTTTCCGGAAAAACGTACTCTCAGGACGAACAGTTAGCCAAAGCATGACCATGCGATTAACTTTCAACAACAGCCTGGTTACATTTTGACGACGTAATACCTTCGATCCATCGTTTCCTTCTAGGAACTATTCATATCACGAACCAACTTCCCGTTTTATGAACGCATTTAATGCGCTTGAGCATATTATAGCCACTGGCATGGGCTCGATTACTATTAGACATAAGCTTAGGTTATATGTTACTTCTTTGTTTATTTATTTACTATTTGATGGGGCTTTCAACCGTTGGTTGGTTCGCCCCAAAGTTACTTCTTTGTATATGAAGGATTTATCCAATAATTGTTTGTAAATAATCAGGCGAGTGTGGCGCAGGCGCATGAAGCATGCAATATACCAAGCGGATATTGTGAAGCGACTAAAACACGGCAGGCTAAATAGGTCGATCACGTAGCAAGGATGCCGGATGAAAGACCAGCGAAAACAATATTTAGCACAGAACCCGACAGAGGCCGACGGCTTCGAGGCAGACCCGTACCCATTGGATGAGCGCTGTTGACGTGAATGCTAAAGCAGCGGATGTTAGGGACTGGAGAACGGCAGCCCAAGACCAAGACCGAGAAACGTCTCCTGAATTCGGCATGGATTCGATAAGCAACTTGTCGCCGAAATTTTACTTTTTCGGAAAGTGGAAAGTTATATGTCCGAAACGTAGCACATCCTAAAAAGATGATCTATTTGAAGCACCATCGTGTTAAGCCAGTAAGAAAGATGAGAAAGCTTCAAGCAGAATTAGGCACTATTGTCCCCAAACTAAGTAGTATAGCAAAGCAAATTCTTAGTGCTGCATTCCGACGGAATTTGGCCTGCTTTATTCCGACAGATTTCGCAACCAACCTGTTATTTTGTTCAGAACAATTGCGAGGCTTTGATCTATTAACTCTAACAGGTTCTCCCAGTCGAGATTCGATCATACGCCGACTGTCTTATAGTTAGACTAATCGTCGTCGTTCGTTCATCTGACTTATTTTGTTTCTGTAGGGACATATGCCGGATCATCTCGAAACTACGTTCTTAGCCCAGGCCCCAGGAAACCCTTCTATAATTCATAGTATGTTGATAGAACAGATTTTCGAATTAGTTCGTGATCATCAATATTATTGCTGGGATGAAAACACTTGTTTATTGTACAATCAAACAAGATAATCGTACACTAACCTTTGACTATTATACACAGTCAAAAAGCTAATTAGCACGTCATCGCAGTTCGAGACGACTTTTTCAAGTTTTTTTTCAAATGCGTAGGATTGATTCGAAGGATATTTATTATACTTATATCAAATCAATATAATAGCGTATATTAAATTTAATTTTTCGAGATCCTTGGATATTTCGGTGTGCTTTATTTATCGAGTTTTTTTAGCACTTTAAGAAAAAATATTGTAGCATTGATTCGATCTAGATTAATTTAAACCGAACTTGTAAGCTTAGTTTAAACTTTCGGACTATATAGTGAAACTCCAAGTACACAAATATTGCAATGAATATACATCAAGGCGAAGTCACATATTTGTGCTACAAGAAAAATCCGTTTCAAATTGCTTTTCCCTGTTCTACTAACTTCGGGATTTCATGTAATAAATACAAAAATCTTACAGCCCGTAATTAATATCGATAGACTTATTTTTATAATCATGCTCGAGCATTCATTTTTTAGAATATTTAATGAGAACATACAGAAAACACAAAATTAACTACCAAGTGAAATAAAAAAAAATCAATTACCTAACTTACCTTGGACTCCTAATTTCCAGCAGGCGAGAAAATTTCCATTCCTTCCCCGCTACCACAGCATCTTCGATGGTGTACTCCAGAAGTTATTGAATAACCTTTGCTCATTCACATAGATAGGTACTATTCGGCTAGCACAGCACTCAGGAAGAAAAAATTCACTTTCAAATCGTCTTCACTTATACTCACTATTCATTATTATTATGTGCCCACTAGTATCATCTAGCAAACTATTCTTAGATGCTTTCGACTTTTCGGCAATACTTTACTAATTTAACAATAATTTGATAATTTCTAGGCTGAAATTCGATCTTCAGCAAAGATCTGTTTGCGTCTCAGCAACGTCTGCGCTCTGCTGCCATTTTGTCTATGAAAGTTGCCTGTTGGACTGTCAAAAAGTGGGTACTGCGATGACAGCAGAAATGCCAGAAATATTAAAACCCTGCAAATTTGTCAAAACTGAACAAAATGAAAGAAAAAATGATGGCCACTCACAAGGGGTTTCCAACAGCATTGATTACTACACACCTATGAAAAAAGTTACTGTTGATTACTTTACTGATTACCTCTGCTTACCAGTAATCAATCTCTTGTGATAACTGAAAGTTAATCATGATTACCAACGATTACCTAAGATTATCATTGATTACTATACTGATTACCAATGATTACCTAATTAATTCGTAAATGGCTACAAAAGTAATCTCTGATTACTACGCACTTCAATTTTTCATCCTGTTCCAAATAAAGCATTGCACGCAGATTTCACTGCGTTTTTTTTTCGACCTAGATTTGACAGTGTTGTGGGGTTTGTCTTGATTACTTATTCGCAAGATCCAGAAGCAAAAAACTGCAAAAATGACAAAAATGTATGTTGTGGAGAACTTAAATCATTTTTCTGGTTCGAAAAAGTCGGGCTTTTCCGGTTTCCGCAAACAAGTGGTACGAATTACAAGTAATAAACCCACTAGCAATAAAATTAGGTTACAAAAGGAATCAAAACAAAACACACAAAAACGTCAAACCAGAGTTGAGGTTAGGCACCGTGCAAAGGTTTATTCAAGCTCATATTTTGAAAATTTGCTGGTATTTAAGCCAGCGGAAGACGAAATTCATTCTGTACCTTGGTGACAAAGAAATGCATCTCTTTTGTTTACTGATGTTGTTTGCCTCATTTTCAAGCACCAATACACATAACTGGAAAGCTCTATATGAAGTATTCCACCACGCACACTTATAAAGATTTTTTGACATTAGCTGAGGCCCTCGCTGAGGCTGTTTGCAGTTGGAGTAATATCAACAACATCAAATTCCAAACTCCCGGATCCTCTCCTCCACTCTTTGCTCCCCTCTCACTCCTACATAAACGATCCTCAGCAAATGTCATTCTCGTTGGTGACCTTGGTGACGAAACCGCAAATTACTTCATATACCTAATGCTCACTCACTATCAAGAGACTTCCAACAGCTGTGATTACAAAGCACCGCAGCAAAATGTTGAGGCCCATATAAATACAATGCATACGAATTTTAATACGTTGCAGATACAAAACAGTTTTCCATGGACTTTCTGGCAAATTTCTGGCGCTGTATATTAAAATTCGTATGTGCCTGATCCTTTACTTCTGATTCTTCGTTAATTGCTAGTTATTCACAGGTGATTATTATTGATCTGCACAAGTTGAATGTCAACTAGTTTGACATTTGTGGTACAGCTATAGTCAGCAAAACAGAACATAACCTGCAAATCTAGATAGAATTAACAAGAGGGCAAATGTCGCAAATGTAAGCAAACACATTCGAACAAGTCTTCGCGGTATCCGGTCGGTTTGAAAAATTGCTCCGGTTTCTATGCGAGTTTTAACAAATTTCAGGAAGTGTTTCTTTAATAATTGTTAGGTCTCAGACCAGATGGCTGAACCTTTTAAACACTATAACGATAGTGTATATTTTTCGTGTTTTTGGCTTGAAAGTTACCCTTTCGAGCACATCTAAGAAATAATCGTATTAAGTTCTGACGCCGGACGTCAGCCATCTTGAAAATTTGAAAATTTGAATTCGAAGGAATTAATAACCTAAAGTTCTACTGGTTTTTAGGCCACTTTGGGCAACGAAAGTGCGCGAGTGTCCTTTTTATAAGATTTTTCTAAAAGAGTATTTTATTGCGGTCGACGAAATGCTGACTAGGTCCCAGGCGCCAGGAAATTCGAAAGCTGGAGTTGTCCAAGCACCTTGCTCACAGCCAAATGCAACAAGAAGAACCGGGAAGAACGACAGTGCTCCCACCGGAATAGGCGGGCCCTTGGAGACACCTTTAGAGGAGTTCGTCTACCTAGAACCGGACGACTTCAATAAAACTGCCCCAACACATCCAGTGGCAGTAGGAAGACTTCTTTTCAACATGGGACTCACTGAAGTCAAAGAAATCACGAAAATTGGACGCTTCAGATATAAAGTACACTTAAACAAGAAGGAGGATTTCACTGTAATAAAAAATATGCGCCTAAAGGACTTCAACATAAAAATCTTCACGCCTGTTTCGCAAAAAGAGACCGTCTGTTTCGTCCCGGGAGTCCCCGTGGAGTTCGGCGAAAAGGAACTACTCGAGAACACATATGCAGAACATGAAGTTCAACGGGTAGAAAGAATTAAAAGACGCAATGAAAACGGAGAACTAGTTGACACATCTAATCTAAAAATAACGGTTCAAGGAAAGAGGTGCCAAGAAATTTCAAAATCTTCGGGTGTTACTTTAAAACAGAGCTGTACATCTTCCCTGTCAAGCAGTGCGCCAACTGTTGGAGGTTTGGGCACAAGACTGCTGCATGTAAAGGCAAATCGAAATGTAGCAATTGTGGTCAACAACACGATAATTTGGGACAGTGTACCAACCAAACACAGTGCGTAAACTGTAAACAGGAACACAAGGCTTCAAACAGAGATTGTCCGGAAAGGTTAAAGAGGAGAAAGATAGTTAAGGAGATGCAAAAGGCGAAGATTACGTATGCAGAAGCCGCCAAATCCGTAATCGAAACATCAAATCCGTATGCTTTGTTACAAGAGGAGGATAGTTTTCCAAATGTGGACATGCCCAGTGGCATCGGCAGCCCAAACAACGGAAGAAATAGAAGGAATCTTAACAACGTAGCCAGAAAACACAACGAAATGTCAAAAGGACACGAAGAGCGAGCAAGCAACGAAAAGAACCGCAATAAAGAACAATCGACTGTAATGCTGACCAATCCACACCGAGCTACCGACTTCGAGCTTTTTATCGCTCAGTTAAGAACACACATCCAAAAATTTTTCCAGGATAAATCGTGGCTGGAAACAATAATAAATATACGAGATAACTTGAAAATAAAACTAAATGCCCCACGAACAGAAACCGAAACAGATCTCCTGCTAATTAACATTTGCTCCGAACTGAACAAGATCGTCGAAACATACGTAGTACCCACAAACAACAGAATAGATTTTGAACTTGAAAATGGCGACTAAAGACTTCAAAATACTACAACATAATATCCAAAGTATACGTCCAACGGATAAAAGAGAGGAGCTCTACACGACTATGATTAAAAACGATATAGATGTAGCACTATTGCAGGAAATTTGGCTAAAACAAGAGGAGCAATTCATCATGATGGGATACAAGCTAGTTTCCAAAAGAAGGAAAGATGGGTACGGTGGAGCTGGCATCCTAATTAAGAAAAGTATAACGTTCGAAGAACTCAGCTTTCCAAATATGGGAGCGGTAGAAGTAACAGCAATAAAAATACAACCCGTAGGAGCACATTTTAAAAAATTAAACTGCTTTTCAATTTATATACCACCTAACAACGTCCTGACCATGGTAGTACGTGATGGCCTACAGTGCCTGTTTGACTTTATAGAAAACCTGGAAGACGAAACAGTTTTAAGCGCGGATTTTAATGCCCACCACGAGCTGTGGAGTCTCTCGTTTCCGAATTGCAGCAGAGGCAAACTTCTAGCCAACCTCGTTGGGGACAGCAAGTTAGTTTTGTTAAATGACTGGACGCCAACAATGGTCACAGCTCCAGGAGGAAGAGAGTCTGCCATCGATATTACTTTAGCCACTCCAGGAATAGCAGGGAAAATCTCTTGGAGTGCTAAAGAAGAAGTAGGTGCATATGGATAAACATATTAGGGAGCATTCCAGTCGTAATTACACAAACCAAAAAAGTAAACAAAGAAAAAGTAGTGGAAAAATTAAACAGTATAAGACCGCAATACATCTACGAGGTACAAGAGATGATTAACATTTTCGATGAAGCAGTCAGAGATGCTACCTTTGTAGTCAAAAATAAAAAGGTAACTACCTGAAATCTTGGTGGACCACTGATTTAGACCAACTGTACAGCTCCAAAAGAAAAGCCCTGAGGGATAACAATAAGGAAAAAACAAGATCCAATTACATCCTCCTTCAAAAGCAGCGAGCAAAGTTTAAAAGAGAGGTTAGAAGCCTGAAGAGAAAGTACACGCTCGACCTCTCAGAAAAAATAGATGAATCGACACCCTCTCGGTGCCTCTGGAACTTAGTAAAGGGAATCGACACGTCTCTGACTGGTGAAGAAAGATTGAAGAGCAGCCTAACCAAAGAGCAAGCCAGGGAATTTATGGATTACTATTTCAAGAACAAGCACAAGGATTTGCGTAAACCAACAAGTAGCACGTCAGCCGAACTTGAAGGTTACGAAATGTCTCTAAAGGATTACGAGTTTCTGAAAGTTCTAAAAACTAGAAAAACTTTTTCATCCCCCGGGATTAATGGAGTGTCGTATTGGATACTGAAAAACTTACATCCTGAAATGCAGGTTAAAATTTGCGAGATGCTTAACCAGGTTTTCGTAACAGAAAGGATTCCCTTAAATTGGAGAACAACGCTCGTTAAACCAATACCAAAAAAAAAAATGTTCCCCCCAATGTAATAACTTCTCGACGGCCGATAGCCTTGATGAACGTAGAAATAAAACTAATAAATGCAGTTATCAAAAACCGTCTGGCGGAGGTAGCAGAGATTGGCAACCTCATACCGAGACTATTCTTTGGCTTCAAAAAACATGTTTCGGCCTCTACATGTGTCAATTATGTTGCCAATACTATACACGAAATTAAAGGGTCCAAATGCGAATGTCTTGTTGCCTTCCTAGACCTTAAAATGGCATATGACAGAGTAGATACAAACCTACTCTTAGATAAGCTAAGCAAACAGAAAATACCATCCAAGTTACTATCATGGTTATACATGAAAATGCGCCTAATGATACTAGAAACTGCAGAAGGAAACATCCAAATGAAGGTTAACGAAGGACTACCACAAGGTTGTCCCTTGTCCCCAATTTTATTTAACTTATACACAGCGGACCTACACCAACTTTCAAACGAGAATGCGGAGCTCGTCCAATTTGCGGATGATTTTACTGTAATAGCTAAAGGAAAAACCATAGAAAAAGCAGAAGAACATCTAAATAATTTTTGACAGTCGCTGGTCGTTCAGTTAGAAAAATTAAATCTACACGTCAACTTCGATAAATGTGCCATTATTCCCTTCACATACAAGAGAACGGATCTTCTTCGTGTTAAAGTACATGGAAAACGAATCCAAGTACACTCAACCCCCGCTAATATGAAAAACACCTCGTTCACATCAGTCGAACTCATTTTTAATCTGAATATTTGGTAACTCTATTCATTTTCACATACGCGGAAGGCGCGCACCATATGACCTTGTTGTTTTGATGTGACGAAAACAAACGTTTTGAAAAGATGTCGAATATGCGCGAATTCTGAACATCCAGATTGTAGAAGAGGAAATTGGCACGACAGTATTAGCTAAAATGGTCTATTTTGAGAGCTGGAGAGAGATAAGTTGCATATGAGCTATATTGCCAAAGCTGCTAAGCAAGAGTAAACGTATTAAGTTTCTTTGCTTTTTTTAACTTGCCCGGTCAAATTAACCGTCAATTGTGTATGACGCTTGATCAGTTTTTAATGTGAACGCATTCATACCAACGGGGTTCAGATTAAAAATGTTCAGATTAAGGAAGGTCATTCCAGCGGGGGTACATGGTAGTCAATACACACCAGTACCTTGGATACGTATTGGACCGTGGACTGAAACACAGGAAGCACATAGAGAAAATCAGTAGCAACGGGGGAAAAAAATTAGGACTTATGAAACTAATAGGAAGGCGCACTGGAAACTCAAATCCAAAAACCCTCCTCAGAATAGGGAACGCAATAATAAGGAGTCGTTTGGAATAAGGGGCAGTCATATACGGAAACAGTGCCAAATCGAACCTTGAAAAGCTTCAAATAGTGCAAAATGCTTATGTACGATACGCGATGGGTTATCCACGCAGCACTATAGTTACTATATATATAGTTTGGCGGATAGAAAACCAGGCGAATTGGCATCCCTGATTTATGAAATTAAAATTGAAATTATGGTGAAATGTGCAGGTTTTTACAAAAAATAATCACTGGCGGGTGTTGAAAATGACTAGTTCTATGAAAATAAAGTGTATTTTTTTAACATTACTCCTGCATTTTGGATTTTGAAAAGCTTTTGGCTCCGCTTTTGACGTTTATTTGGCTCCCGATTTTCTATCCGCCGAACTATATATATAGTAACTATACGCAGCACGCCTATACATGTCCTCTTGGCTGAAGCAGGGCAATTACCGATGAAGCAGCGAATCGAAAGCTTAACGAAAAGAGAGCTAATTCGAACAACATATTTTAGAACTCCAAACCAAAAATTTATTTGCACTACGCTAAACAGACAAATGTCCAATGGATCACACTTTTCGGACATCGCGGACAAACACAATGATCTGCTATACCAGGTACATCCGTCGGAGAAAGATATGCAATGGAGAACTAGAATGAAAATTATCGGTACAGACAACATGGAACAAATAGTCAAGCCTAAGCTGGAAAACTGTAACAGAAGGAAAGAAGACTACAGTAACATCATTTGGCAGGCGTACTACCAAGACAACATGCAGATGAAATACCAAGACTTTAATCGAATTTTCACTGATGCATCTAAATCCCCATCGGGAGTAGCTTTTGCAGTGTACGATGACACGGACAGAGAAATAAAAGCGGAAAAAATAAATGACAATTTTACTATTACAAACGCGGAAATTTTAGCTATTCTGCAAGCTATAGAAACTTGTAAAAAGAAAAATTATAGAAAAACCGTAATACTCACGGACTCCAGGAGCGCGTGTGAGATGCTGTTAAATAAAGAAATACTGATGGAAAATTATATAGCGTGGGAAATCTACAAAGAGCTTCAGGAAACACAACGAAATCGTATCAAAATCCAGTGGATACCGAGCCGCCAAGGAATAAAAGGAAATGAGATGGCTGATAATGCAGCTGTAACCAAAACCAAAAACCGTCAGACTTTTTTCAACGGAATCACAATGGGTGATGCATTAATAGTTAGTCGAGAAGAGATATGGCGAGAGTGGACAGCAGAGTATAAAACTAAGTCAACACAAAAAGGAATCTGGCACGCCAAAATTTTGGGGAGTCCACGTCGAAGCATTTGGTCAAATGCACTTAACCTGAATCCAACACAGATCAGAACTTTGAGTAGAATCCGAACTGGACACACCTTAACAAAAAACAAAAAAGCCCAATGGGGGCTTGAAGCAGATAATTTGTGCGATCGTTGCAATGAAAAAGAAGATCTGGAACATATTTTGTATAACTGCACTAAATTTAATACGACAAGAAATCGCTACCCAGCACTGGAATACACGAAACCATTAGAGAAAATTTTTAACGAAGAGTGTGAGATTAGTATGAAACAAATAACAGAATTCCTACATGAAATAAAAATACCATTATAACATAAACAATCTTGGAGAAACGATGTAAAACCACGGGAATGACACTTCCGATACCAACCTATACAAAAAAAACGTAGCCAACATAGAGCGGGCCCAAGCTGACAGCTTCATAGATGGGCTCAAGCTGACAACCGAGTCGGATGTATAAATTGTTAAATTTTTTTAGTTTTAGTTCGATTTTAGTCAAGGTTTTAGCATCACATAGCCAATTTCAGGCTGACAATTAATGCGAAATACATGAAACTGTGAAAATGGCTAGATAAATTCGTTTTGTGAAATCGCTTTGCGTTTGCCGCCTTTTTCATGTGAGCAACGAAAATGTGACGTCATATCAGCCCCCTGTGTAAAACACCATTAAACAAGATAACCGGCGAGATGGATCAACCATGGTCTTAGCCAAGTCAAATGACAGCACAAAGAAAAAAAAAATGTAAGCAAAACGAGCGAGAGTTATTTTTTGCTGGACCAGCACAAAGTAAATTGATATATATCAGGTATGTGACCATCGAGGGTTGCATTAGTGTGTGTAGAAAGAAGAAGAAATAGTTCTGAAATATGGTGGAACTTGCATGAAAATTAAAACTAAATTAATTGTAATTAATGAATGCAGCTATATTATTCCAGAGAAATATTTGAACATTTACAATGAAATGTAAGGAATATATTTTTAAGTCATTTGCACTTGTAGCCTTCTTTAATTATGCGTAAAAAATTTGAGAACATGAGTGACTAACTATTTCGATGTACAATTGAAAAATGAATTAATGTTTCTAATACTTCACGATCAATACGGTATACGGTTGCTTAAATTAAAACACGTTCCGTCCAACATTTTGCTTGCATGATGCTCTTGAATATCTGCCTCTGATGTCTTCTTTTAAAAAATAGTTTTATTCGAATAGATGCTTGTGCTACTGCTTGAAAATCCTTAAGTTGAAGTCACTATTCCAAGATGATACCTTTTTATCATAAATTTGCCCGCTCACGTTGTTTGATATATATGCTCTTGTCTCAACACTACGTAGAAAACCATAAAAAGTAATCTTAGATTGCTACAAAACAGTCTTAGATGATAATTAACACTTTAAAAGCTTACCAGAAATCAGACGAAAAATATCGCGGGCGGATTACAATGTTGCTCATGCTGCTTATTGAACAATCATGTCCGAGCATTTTAAAGAATTTCTTTTTTGTTTTACTACTTGTAGGAAAGCGATATAAGGACATTTCTTTGAGATATCTTGATACCGCTTTGACGAAAAAATTTCCGCTTGCAATTTGGAATGTTGTACTTCATTGTATTCATGAAAATACATACTAGAAATAATGTTCTAAGCATAAACATAAAAGCTGTAAGAAAAAAAAAGACAAATCTTGCGTATCCAACGATTTTTTTTTAAAATTAACTAATTTTCCATACAAAATGCTCGAAATCTCAGAACTAGTGTAGATGTGTTAGTGCAAAGTGTATATGACAGCTCGCATTGTCATATACCTGGTATATATCAATTTACTTTGGGACCAGCATAGAAAAATCAACCCTCACTCGTTTTGTTTACGCTTGCGACATTCGCCCTTTTGTTAATTCTATCTTCAAATATCCGGTGATGCCAGCGCCAATACTTGTCTACACTCTTAAATGATTCTACCTGTGAACAGGTCGGATTTAGTCAAAGCTAGGTTGAAACTACCCAGGTAACCAATAAGCATTAGTATAAGCAGTAAATCGTTTATTAGCATCCCTGGCGTTTTATACTGCAGGTTGCTGTTTATCAGCCATTTGACTGCATAACTGTTCTAAATTGGCATCCAGAATTCTATTTAAAATCTTCTTGTCGGTAACTAGCTGCAAATAAGCATTGTCAGCACTATAAGAGGGCTAGCAGTAAAGTAGCCGCATATTTTGCCAAAATAGCATTTAAGATAACTTAAATGCTTACTGGCTTGCATTTAAATTGCATTGGAAATGCTTATTGGTTACCTGCGGGTATTCTTAAAATGCTATTAAGGTGAAATTAGTCATCATCGTTTCTGCCAATTGCAAAAGCAGTTTTTTTGTTTGAAACAAAAGTTCTGTTTATGAAAATATACTCGATGTTTTCAGATTGGCAAGAAGAATGCAGTATTTACAATTTTATAAATTTTAGAATCCCGCTTTTGGGCCGAAAAACTGCTTCCGAAATTGGGCTTCCGACGAAAAGTTAATGACTGCTAGTTTTCCGTTAAAGTGTACAAACTCAAACTTTGGGTAAAAATTTCAACCAATTTTGGATACTTGCTACCGATAATTGAATTATTCTCTATGACAAATAACGCACTTTTAAGTTCCTACTACCAATTTTTTGGTTGAAAAAGTACTCAAAATGTACACTTTAAGGGCATTTTGAGTAGTTTCAACCCAGCTTCAACTAAATCCGACCTATTTACAGATAGAATCGTTTAAGAGCGTAGGTACTATGAGGTCTGTTTGCAAAGCACAATAAAAGATTACAAAAAAATATTTAACCTCTGATTTTTTTGCAACTCACTAATGAATACCTTGCAAGTGGTTGTCAGAGTTAACACTCTTGCATAAGTTTACTTGTAAATAGGCTGGAATTAGCTTAAACTCTCAGGTTAAAACTACTCAAAATGCCCCTTAAATGTACAAACTCTAATTTTGAGTAAAAAATTTAATCAATTTTGGATACTTGCTACCAATAATTCAATTATTCGTTGTGACAAATAGCACAGTTTTGTGTTCCTTCTTCCAATTTTTTGGTTGAAAAACTATTCTAAATCTGAGTTTGTACGCTTTGCGGCAATTTTGAGCAGTTTTAACTAACACGCAAATTCATTTAAGGTTCAAGCACGCGTCATTGTTCACTGAACAAAAGATTTCAGTTTTATGAATATGAATATATGGTACTACCACCTGCCTTAGCAGAACATCCGTTCATAGCAATGAGCCTATCATGTCAGAAAGAGTTGAACATATTCAACGATTGGTCATGCTTCCCAACTCTTGTATGAAGGGCCAAAAGGGAATTGGTCGATAAGCAACATCACTTACACGTACCAGGGATTTAGAGAATCTCCTTCCAAGGGCTAAGTCACTTGAGTCAATCGTTGAATAAACCGTCTTAATGCAGACTGACTCCAGCAGGTGGGGAGAAGAGCCCGCTCATTATCCACGATGTGTTGTTAATCGGGCCAAGATTAACCCTAGAAAGTTGACTGTTTCACTCTCCCTAGGCCCACCACTTCAAACAAGTGCTCTGATGGTCCCTCCCTCTTCCCGATTCTAGTTTATTCATGAAATGTGTTATATATGGGTAAAAATAGAACAATCTCACCAGCAGTCCTTCGAATGGAATAGAGTAGCGTCCTTTTAGTTTCCATAAATGCTTCTAATAATTAATTTAATTTTTCTTCTGGTATCCAATATCCATGTGCAGTATTAACACTCGTATTGGCCAAAGTTTTCACTATAAAGCAGTAAATGCTTCATAAGCTAAAACGAAAAAAATAATTAAAATAACTTATATTATGCTTACCAGATCGTGTGGCTCCACCGTCTGCCCAAAACCTTGATTATGAGATCAGGCAGCCGGGAACCACACAGTATCACACCTCCTAGCTTGGCTACTCAATAGAGCATTACCGGGTATGGCCACGTGGAGGCGCTAGGTAGGGGCTTGGGATAGCTAGAGCTATATTGGACGCTCCTCATTTGCCTTCCCCGTTTCATACCCCTGAACAAAAGATTTCAGTTTTATGCTCAAAACAAAAGATTGCTCACGAACAGCATAGAAAATTTATTTTATTTTAAATCATATAGCTAATTTATTTAGATACATATTTAGATTTAAACTGCAATATATTACCAACAATTTATAACCAGTAGCGTGCAGGAATGAAAAATAACTCTATTATAATAGTTTCGATAAAAATTGGTTCTTTCCATTTACTGCTCCTTTTTATTCAAAGAACTGTAACTTGGTGGTGGTTCCTGGATAATAAAAAATAATCAATATTTATTGCTTCTAGATAGTTCATAGTAGGGTCATCAAGGTGAAAATCTGAAAAACGGTTTTAGACGAAAACAAAAAAGCATCATTGACGCAAAAAATCAGCCCTGGCTTAAAGTCTGTCATGTCATGATTTAGTCAACATTAATTTAAGCTTCACATAAATTCTACGCTAATCAACAAGTATCATAATAAGTTAGTGGCATGACATTCAATGTACGTACAATATTTTAAACTAGCTAAACATGATTTCAAAGCTTTGAAACTTGATAACCCCAATGCATAGATTTAGATAAAACTTACATAGTATGCTTGCGGTGGCACATAGGCGGTTTGTGGATTATTTGGATCATAATAGGCGCTCTGAGCTGCCTCAGCTTCTTTCGAGTCTGAAATCAAAGAATTTCATGACAAGGTATAAAACATAGATGGAAACGTACTTGCTGATCTCTGCTGCTGGTTGAAACCCACAGCTCCGTTAGTACCATCCGAAACTGGTGGCAAATTAACAAAACCATAACCCTGTGCCGGATAGCCCGATTGCTGCGGTGGACCATAACCTTGCGCTCCATTTTGTGCCTGGTAACCAGGTTGCTGTGGCGGATACGAATAACCGTTCTGTTGGGGATAGCCTTGGTATGGATACGGTTGTGGATTATTAGCAATAATGCCAGGATATGGCGGTGGACTGTCGTGCATATAGATTGAATTTGGTGCTGGTTGATCAGGAAAAACGGTCGCACTTGGAACCCATCCATAATTGTAAGGATTTGGAGTGTAAGCCGGTGGTGGTGCAGCATACCATCCGCCTCCTGGTGGTGTGTATGGTGGAGGAGGAGCCGTACCTGCGTTGCGTTGAGCAATTGCCGCTGCTCTTAGCATCGCCTATCAAGTACGAAAAGTTAAAACGAACTTGTACGTGTTATCAGCTGCGTTATGATATCTACCTGTCCAAAGTCAATAGCTCCTCCGTTCTTAAACACCAGCTTAAATTTAGCTTCTCCAGTCCAATTACCATTTTCCTGAGCCCGAACCTTGCCTTTAATGTAGTTAGCTCCAAAAACAGGTTGCTCAAGTTGAACCTAAAATTAAACAAAATATACGGTAAATTGTATTCACTTAAAATTAACTGTAGAAATAAAATCTCATTCTATTTCGATATGGTATTACTTACATCGTTTAGAGTGACAAAAGGAAAGCTAAATGATTGCATATCGTCGCTCGCATGTTTGTTGTTGAATATCATCCGGTGTGTGGTAAGATAGACACGACCTTGCTTGGTACCTTTGAAAACCGCATTATCCTGACCAGAAAACTCGATCGTCACTTTGTCACAAAATATTAGAATGCTGGAATGCAAATAATGACAGTTCATGTTAAATCAAGTCAATAATACCGCAGTTAATATTAAAAAACTATCTCGCGTATAATTCTCAATAGTTTATTACAAGTGCAAACACATATTTCGTTACATGAAAATAGAAACTCTGATATTATTACTATTACTAAAATAATTTTCTTTGTTCAACAAACTATTCTACAGTTCAAAAATGCTTATTTCAACCATTTCAACATAAAACGCAATACAGAAAATTTCGAGTAGCAATTTAAATTTTGTTTCTTACCCTTCTCCAGCGTGGATCAGCACTCCATTATTAGCATGTGCTGTGTTTAAAGACATTTTTTCTTAATTTAGAGGATTAAAACACAACAATTTTAATATTTTCTAGCACTAAACCTCTTCTTTGAAAAACAGGAAAAACGAATGAGTCATTCAACTATTTGTTTTGATTTGCAGGTTCTAAAGCTACTCTTCTATCATAGATCCAGTTGCCTCCTGTTTGATCGAGCTTTTCAAAAAACTTGTGGATATTGCTTGCTATTTCACTTGCTCTTGCAGAAACTCCAAATGCTTGTAAACTTTTAGAAGGCTACATAAATATAAATACGTCAATGCGTCAAAGGAAAGCGCAACGTCGACAAAGTCGACTAAATTCTTCGACAAATTTGTCAACAAGTAAGAAAGGATGCCAGAAACTCAATACTATTTGATCTAAACTTTTTTTTAGCAAAAACTATAGAAAAACAATAGAAAATTTTGACAGATGCTGTTTTGCGCATCTACCGACGAAATAGGATGCCGAAGAAATCAACCTATTAATCAACCGACTTCGTCGGATCACGTTAGGAGGTTGTCTCCGTCACCCGACGCATTGGTATATTTAATCTGTTACTGTCGGGTAACGATTAAATCAGATGATGATCGGTTTACTCTGTACAGAATGATCTTTTGACAGCTAAGTCTGATTGATTTTTTAACAAGGCCAGTTTACTTCTAATTTACTTGTTCTTTATTTGAATAGCTAGGTAAGTATCCTTTACATAAAAAGACAGCTGCATTGAATTAGTAACTTATCGCTATTTTAGTTGGAATTTCGCACTAAAAATTATCGTGCGACTATTTTTTCCTGTCGGATTGTGGAGCCACACAACGGAGATGGAGGTTAGGTCCAGTAACAAGCTGCTCTTGAATCGGTTTATATCTTCCTTAAAGGAACTCCGTCCGGATCTGCGTCGCCGTCAATGAGGCATGGAATCGAAAAGGTTCTACGACAAGTTCATCTCCTTAGTCACGATGGGAACGGATCGGTTCTGCGGAGGAAATTGATCGATTGGCTTCATGAAGGATAAGCAGGTTAGTGAAATTAAACTATAGGAGTCAATATAAGTGTTCGTGTATGTTCCGAAGAGAGAAATTTCTTCAATGAACAGCTTTTTTCGATTCCAATTAATTACCTTCTGATTGTTACAGGTTGTCATTGCGCCGACGTCGCTCGTGCTATTTCAAGCAGTCTTCTTCGTTCAACTCGGTCTTGGGCCGCTGGTCGCCAATTCTCAGAAGTCGAAAGTCGCTTTTAAACTGGTCGAGCGATCCCGCACGGTGGGCATCTCTATTCCTGAGGCAGGAGGAGTTGTTGAAGAGGGCCACTTTCAGGGCATTATTAGGAGCATTTTTTATTAGAATTAGGTTTGGTTCTATAGACTTCAATATAATGCTGGATCAACACCTATTTTGTCTGTATTGATAAATTTTATGTCCCGAATAATCGACCTATTTCGTCTGGTTCCGTAGGTTACAAAATTTTCTCCATCGATTAATCCACCTATTTCGTATGATTTACGTATTTCGTCATCTGATTCCTCCACCGATTTGATCGGCTTTGGTAGGCAAGTTAACTACATACACCAATTAATCCACCTATTTCGTCGGTATATTGACAAATTTTATCTCCCGATTAATCAACCTATTTCGTTTGGTTCCATCAGACACCTCTATTTCATCACCCGACTAAACAGCCAATTTAGTCGGTTTTAGCCGATCGATTAAACATACCGACGAATCGGTAGATCGCCCTGTTAAACTCCCATAAGCGTCGTTGCAACAATCGGCCGATTCGTCGGGTCCAAAATCAGGCGATTCAGCCGACGCGAACCTACTAAATCGGAGGAAAAGTAGGGGGGATTTTTTATCGGGTATTACCAAAGCGGTTTGCTGGTTGATAAACAGCAATAAAGTTTTTCGCTGAAATCCAGCAAATGATTTGAATGTCAATGTCATTTGAATGAAACTCATTTTTTTACTATACAGTGATGGTTTACGATTTTACCTACCCATCCAAAAATTTTTGGTAGATATATTTGGAAAGTAGGCAAATTTGAGAAAAATAAATTGCTTCAAAATAATTTATTGTGCTTTGCAGCTGTACCTGGATTAATCCAGATTATTTTCTCTAATGCCAATGTATATGACAAAACAAAACAGCAACATTGCAGTTGTCACTCTTTCCCTTTCTCACTCACAGTATTCGCATCGTCGCACTTTTTGTGCCAGTCGCACTTTTAGACTGCGGTGTCCAGTAAGGTGCAAAATGCGGGATAAATGAACAAAAGATATTGTTATTACCGTGGACCCCTGTTCGTTTGACCATTTTTAATCTGAACACTTTTTAATTTGAACCCCGTTGGTTTGCACGATGTGCAAATTAAAAATGGTTCAAATGTCATTCTCAACATGACATCATTTGTTCGATTCGTTTGTACTGACCTAGCGTGTTTCATCGGTTTCACATTTTGTTTTCCTAACGATTAAGACAGAAATCCGATCGGAAAATGCAATATTCGCACTTGCAACTGCCAACTAAAACAAACCACCAAAACAATAACAAAGATCGGGGCGGCTAGTTCACACAGGTTTCAGCATATTTCGGGTTACCAGTTGTTCAAATTAAAAAGTAACCCCGTTATAGTTTGCATGAGGAATCGTTCAAACGAACGGGGGTCCACTGTATTAATCATTTTTTTCAATTGTGTATTATTTCAGCGTAATTTTACGCATAGGGCTCATTTTATTCATATCAACCATTAGCCTTAATGCATGTCAACTCAGCAATATTACGAAAAAAGACATGTCAAAATTCAAAATTGCTCCGATTTTATTCAATTATATTTTGTGTACTTATTCCTTTGCAGTATATTGCTGATTGCAAGGAAAATTCTGCCATTCAAAGTGCGAAATAGCTCATAAAAGCGCAATCCTTCATTAAATCGTTTCGGTATCTTCGGCGCCCTTTTTCGTTACATTCCAAGCAATAAGTGCGCCGAAGAGGTCACTTTTATGAGTGATTGCGCACTTATTGGTTGGACAATCTTCCTTGCAATCAGCAATATTTTTCCGTATCCGTATTTTGGCACTCAGGTTTCTCTCTTCAGGGTGGTCCCAAAAGTTACCATTTTTTCCACCTTTCGTTCTTTAAAAATTCATATCTTTCGATCCATTGAACCTAAATCGGTTCATGATGATGTTAATAACAAATGGAAAGTATTTTAATGAGGTTTTCAGACAAAACTTTTGGACTGAACCCCAAATTTTTTTTATTATCGCAAAAACATTGAAAACATTCACTTTTTATGTTTCCATGGAGCAGCCTAAAGAAACTCTAAGTTTTAATAAGTGTCGAGAATACAATGGAGACGTATGGTTTTTGTTTTTACTTGTAATAAAAGGGGGTTTTGACAAAGAAATGCGTCTCTAAAATAAAACGTGATGCGAGTCCATCGCATGGACGCATCTTTATTTCTTTAAAAAAATGAAATGCCTTTAACCCATTAAGCCCCACACTTTTTCCAGTAGAGATAAAAAGCTGAAACTTTCAGGAAAGTTTTGTTTTAGATCAACTAAGAAAAAACCGCAGAGATGTATTTTTTATTTTGTCCCTATGTCCCGCGACAGTACGCTGAAAAAATGCAAACGCTTTGGCTTGCAGGGGGTGTGGGAAGGTGGTGTGCAGTTTTGTCGTTCCGGAGAGGTTAAAACATTGGATTTGAATCTAGAAATACGGTCATTGACGTTTTCGCTTTTACCGGTATCACCTTTTCCAGCCGAGGACAACCTATATCTCAAACCAGTGCTTCTCTGGAGTCGATAGAAGGGTGCTTCGCTTTTTCGCAACGCTGGGAGAAAATTGGTTAACATGCCTGTAGACTAATCGAAAAGGAATAGTGTTACACATCAAAATATTTCGGATTTCATAAACTGCTGCAGAATTTTTGAAATAAAACTAAAATGAAAAATATAAAACATTCTTGTAAAATTAAATTGAATTTTCAGGGGTTACTTATGTTAGCCTCAGTGATATTCTGCTCCTTGTGTTCCGATTTTACTAATTTAAGTGAACCGCATCAGCCTAGCAAAATTCGAAAAAGTTTTATATAAGATATTTGTGGACCTAATTTATATCTACATTAAATTAAGGCTAAATTAAGTATTGATCTTTGGCACTTTCATGCCCGTTGGTGCACAAAGGGTGCTCGTTTTTGCTAGATTGAGACGGTACAGTTGAATAAGTAAAATCGGAGTTGTACAAGCAGCAAGACAGCCCTGGCCAGTGTAAAATAAAATTCGATATGGCTATATAATATATTATGTATGTACATCAATGCTCGGAGCAGACGAGAAGACTGACCTTGGATGTACGCGGTCCCCCGATGTGTCATAACCGGCTCGAGCACACTGCAATTCAAAAAATTGCAATTCAGCTGTGACATTTTGGGATAGAAGGAAGAACCAGGAAGACATATGATCCAGGGAGAGAGAGCTATGTGGATATTTTTGCCTGCTGCTTTTCTCTATGTCATATGAGCCAAGATTTAAATATTTCGAAATCATGAAAACTTGAATACCACAAATTGCTGAAGGAAAATAGGCTTTCGATTATCCTTCTTCGTTTGTCTGATATTTTTAATTATTTCTTACAACTAACTCTGTAATCCGTCACATACAAACATTTCTATTAGGATGAATGAGTTATTAACGGCTACCAGTAGCACATCATAAACAAGCTATTTTCCTCTCTGTTTTTGTTTCTTAATCTCCTTTTTTCCTGAGTTTTCCTTCTCAAACCACGGGTACAATAGGAGCGGAGGAAAAGCCGGAGAATGCTACATGCGCACAGAGTCACGTTTTATGTCATATTTTTCTGTTCGGCGATACATTCGTTGCGAATAAATACGGATGGTGCGCGTCGCGAATAATTTTTGCTGTTTACAGGAAGCTTTTAAGTGATATTTCTCTGAAGAACAGCTAGTATAGATTTCGCGATATATTCGCATAATAAAATTGAAAGAATAAAAATTAGTTGCAATGGTGCGATTGTATTCCACTAAAACGAACTACACTTGGTATGATACCAGTGTAAATCGGGCAGGCTAGGCGAATACCGATTATCGATTTTGTGCAAAATAGAAAATTAGTGCCACGAATTTCACGCAAGTTAGAATCTGTTAGAAAACTAGTAGCAAGCACAGCACTCGGCCCAGTCGAGCGTTTATTATCCACTAGAGTGAATAGATTTCTGGATTAGCCTCGAGGATTGTCCCAGAATTATTATTAGGATGGAAACTCCGGAGAATGGAGGTAACACCTCATACGAACCGTTGGAAGGAAGAAGAGCGTTCGACACGGCTGACGGTCTAGAGATGGACGGTGGCGGCCCACCAAAGGATCGGAGAAAGTTAGTGTTTTTCGCCCTGATGACAGCCGGCGTCGGGTTTGTGCTGCCCTATAACAGGTGTGATGCTCAATGGTCTATGTATATATTTCTATTTAGATTTTTTTGGCACGGTAGTAATCAAGGAAAATGGTTAAATTAAAACGTAGGGGTGCGTGCCAAAATCTATGCTTAGTAAAATTTTGGAAAATACGTTTGTTTGGTTCTGCTGTACAACGTGTCGCAGCAGTGGGGCATTAATTTATTTGGTGGCTTTGGTTTAGTTAAAGTTTATGTTGTACAATCCGATTACAATTGTGTATCGGCTAATTTGTTGACTACGCAGGTCGGGATGGTAATGGAAAAGTAAGCTAGATTGTAATTGATTGGAAAATAAAATTGTCACATAGGTATTAAATTTTATTGTAGAATTTATGAAATTTTCTTAAAAATCTTAAAATCAGGAAAAAATTAATGTTTCAATTCGATGTAATTTGAATTTATTTTATGAAGTATTATGCTTTAAAAAACTTTGCAAAAATTCTTGATATCGTATGAAATGTCTTTGGAATATTTTGAATTTTGTTGATATTGCTCCGAAAGACTTTTGAAAAAGTGTGGTGCACAGGTGTAGACATGGTACCACCAAATTATATCTCCCCATGAAAGCCGCGGGTCCCAGAGACTTCTGACTATTACTGTTCATAACAAATCGAAACTATAATTTCCTAGGACTTACTCTTCATACTGAATTCATACCGGAAAGCTCACAACTCCATAACATGCACGCTAAAGATCTGCTCAGGCTAGTTTGTTTTTCATTTACCAATGGCCAAATTTTTGTTCAACTAACGTTTATCTGGCAAGTTTAATTTTTGCTATATGGTTGTTTATAAAGAATATCTGAAGACCTTCGTTAAATAATTATACAGTTGGTATTAGAAAGATTAAATAGTACAATCAGAGCCGGCAAACCCGTGCGCGCTTTAGTAGGGCCTCGCGCTTGGTGATGATTAGAGAAAAATGTTAAAAATCTTAGTGGACAATCCCTGGCTGTATACAACACAATTCTAGATAGAATTAACAAAAGGGCGAATGTCGCAAATGTAAACAAAACGAGTGAGAGTTATTTTTTGCTGGACCAGCATAGAAAAATCAACCCTCACTCGTTTTGTTTACGCTTGCGACATTCGCCCTTTTGTTAATTCTATCTTCAATTGACTGTTCAAAAATATTGACATGATTTCCAATGGTTCCTTTCCTCTTTTTTTTAAATGAGGAGTATAAAGTGTTAACCCTCTAACGGGCAACATCGTAAAAATGATGCGATCAAGTATATGATTACTTTATCATGAAAGTACACTCAAAAGAAGCTCGATCGTTGATTTTCATGGGAAAATATTGATAAGCAGGACCGCTAGATACGAAATAGTCCAATTTCTTTTAGTTTTTCATGCCAATTTTTTCAGTTCAAATATATCACAAAATTGAAAAAAAAAGCATGTTAATTACTCATAGGAAAAATTTGAGATCGAACATTTTGTTCTAGATGTCCTTTTCCTTCAAACGCAAAAAAGGGAATACAGGGGAACTTCGATATAACGTACATTTTGATTTTCAAGTTGTACGTTATATCGAATTGTACGTTATATCGCAGCATACAAAAAGAACTCAAAAATATAGCTTATATTACTTTATTTTGTTACTGTCTAACTACATTTAATAAATAATAATAATATAATCCAACTAGAAGGGTGTAGCTACCTTTTTCGTGATTTTTCCTGTACACAGTCCTGTATACTAACTCTTTTCAAAGAAATCATTATATTTCGCAAACGGTATGAGACAGATAGTTACTTTATTCAGCAAAGTTGTTAATTTTGGTGTGTTCTACAACTTCTCTGATGAAAAAAAGAATTTTTGACGTATTTGAAAAAAATAAAAATTTGTATCACCCTAATAGGTAGATTCACGGTCACACTAATAGTGTAATACGATGCGCCATATTTCAATAATAAACTTCTCCAAAGACATTAACCTTTAAAAATTACGCATTTCTTACGTAATAGCCAATGATCGCGTTTTTGCAACTCAGCACTACTGTGCTGTGAAATACCCTAATTGGAACTCAGGAACATTTACCGAGGCACTAAATGACCATTATGAATCTGTGAAATTGACAGGGTATTTAAATGATTGCGAATGAAACTTTAAATACAGTTTCTGAAGAAATTTGCAACACTTAAAAAATGTACGTTATATCGAGGTTTACCTCGTACGTTATATCGAGTGACGTTCTATCGAGGGTACGTAATAACGAGGGTACGTTATATCGAAGTTGGCCTGTATTCGCACCATAGTTTTTTTCGGAATTTTTTGGAATTCTTGTTTTTGAAAGATGATAACTGTTGAACGCATGGTCAGAATGTTGTGAAAATAGTATCAACATGTCAGGAAATCTGTTCTGAACATATTTCTCATATTATCAATTCAAGACAAATTTCGTATGGGGCTCTGGAGCTCCAAAAGCGAAGACCTTCTACAGACGGTATTACCCGTTAGAGGGTTAGGAAAACATCGATGAAACTAAGCCTTGCTGCTTTGGAATGTGTCGTTACATAATGTGCCAAACGACTCGGCTTTGCCTGCAGGCCGATCTACTTTACCCACCTTACTCCTCAATGCTAGTACAGTCTCTAATTACAGCCATCCCTGGCGAGGTTGACCAATACATTTAACTATAAGAGTGACTTTTTGCCAAGAGTGCTTTTATGGGGGTCTTATAAGATTCAGCATGAGGGAAGGGAAATGAGGGGCCTGAGAATAAAGCCATGCTAAAGTCACTTGACATCGAAAGGTCTGATCCTACTAAGATTCGAACCCACGACCACTCGCTTGTCCAAGCAGACTCGGTAACCTTGCGGCTACGAAGCCCCCTGTCAGTGCTCAGCGAAGTTCATCAGAAAAAGTAATGAAGCCACCTCGTCCCCCAGCAAATTGAAGCTGTTTTCGTATGGTGATTAAACCGAGTCAAATTTGATGTTTGTGTCTCTTTGTCCTAACTTCCAAAGATTCTTTACGACAAACAAACTTAGGTCAATTTGATATCCGCGTACGGGAAGTGCGCTTCAACTGTACCGTTTGGGAGTTCATTTTCCTATGCTGCTCCAGCAAAAACTAACCCTCGCTCGGTCTATTTGACAGTTGGCTTCTCCGCCCTTTTCTAATGTTGGTCGACACTTCTCCATACTATTCCAACTGCAACTGTAAGCAAAAAGCAGGGGACTGGCAACCCTATCCCTTTCAACTGCAACTGTCAGCAACGCGCATATCGCGGTCCGTATTGAATACGGCCCAAAACAAACATTCTGCATTGCTGTTTTTTTGTTTTGATCGTCGTGGTTCGTTCGAGCAGTTATTTAGAAACTGTATTGGCAGAAGCATCAGATCGGAAAGATAGAAAGTGGCAGGAACGATATTTGAAAATACTTGTTTGTTGTGTTTGTTGTGAAAAATAAATGTTATGTTGTGATGGATATGCTGGCTTAGAAAACATGACCGCTTGCCAGCCCCCTGACAAAAAGCGGCAAATGCATGTTATTGCTACACGACATTTTGTATGAATGGTCACCTGACGTATGAAAATGTTTCCTTATTATCATGTACGTATTCGGGTTAGTCTCGATACTTACAAGAGACAGGCACTGTCGATACAGAAATAGTACAGAGCGATGGAATTGGTTAAGAGTCTGACATGGTATTGCATGCTGGTAAATGTGTACAAAAAGTGTAACCGTTTCGGTTATTAAGAACTGTTTTGGAGGGGTTTACATCAAGCACTTTTTGTGAGTATCATAAACTGGTAGTGTTTCGAGCTCCTCGCAACCAACTTGACAGTTATACTGCCTCGAACTTTCCTCTGACGATAAGTACAACGTTGTCGGCATAAGCAATTGTTTCATAACCAAACTGTGATAGCTTGTGAAGGAGTGCGTCGGCCACCTGTTGTGAACATCCTTTGATCACCGAAAACGTGAACAACGTATCTCCCAATGATGCGGTAATTTCTCTACTCGAGAGCATTGCTTGCATCCAGCTCATTGTAGTGTGGTCGATTCCCTTTTGACAGAGAGCCGTATTAATTGATGCGAAGGACGTGTTATCGAAAGCGGCTTCTATATCAAGAAAAGCACAAAGTGCCGTCACATGATATTTGAGCGATTTCTCAATTAACGTCACTAAGCAGTGCCGTGCGGTTTCCGTAGGTTTACTGTGTTGGTATGCATGTTGATTTCTATGCAAAGTTGTTCAAAAACTCATTGCGGATATAGTTATTCGTAACTTTCTTCATCAGCCCTATGTTTTATCCAATGGTTACTGTCGAGGCAGTGAAGAACATTAGAACTTCCAGAGTTTCTCTGGTGGTAACAGTGAGACTCCCATCCTCTCTTTTTAATTGCCCATTGCTGTAGACATCGCTTTCTGCAGGCGCGGTGGGAACAGCCTCTGGCAGAGTTTGAATGCTTTCGCAAAATTTAACCCTTGATTTCCTTTTGGCTTTGCGTAGCTCAGCGTTGTATTTGGTGAACGAAACGACCAAGAGATTTCCAAGAGATCACTACAGTCGATTGCTCCCAAGATGAGCACGCCACTATTTTCTCGAGTAACTCGATTGAGTCGACCGCTCAGCGAAGAAAGATTGCTCGAAGTCTATAATTCAAGTATTTTTTTACATTTCAGTCGACTCGACAGTAACAGTCGAATAGTTCAACTCGACTTGCAGAATAGGGCCCATAATCAAGCTTTTTTTCTTTTCAATTGTAGCTTCATCATTGCAGCGGATTATTGGCAGTCGCGATTTCCAGGACAATCAGTAGCTTTGGATATGTCTATGACGTACATTATCGTAGCTCTGTGCACTGTTCTCCTAAACAACGTATTCTTATCACTAGCACCGTTTCGTGTGCGTGTTGCATTTGGTAAGTGACCACACCTATTCTAAATGGATCATGAAGAATTAACGTTGACCAGAAAATAATCATTGTACTTCCCACTCACCAGGGTATGCGGTATCATTCACCACATTAGTTTTTGTAGCACTCTGCGAAGTGGCATGGCATATGTTCACAGCCAAAACCGCATATTCCGTAAATCTTGCCGCAGTTTCCTTAGTCGCGATGGGTTGTACAATTCAGCAATCCAGCTTCTATGGATTCGCTAGTATGCTTCCAAAGCAGTACACTCAGGCGGTGATGGCCGGAGAAAGTAAGTTTATTAAGTGTTTATTTGTACTATATTTTCAATGGATCATGGGACCATCTCGTTATATCTAGGTATTGCTGGATTTCTGGTGTCTTCGAATCGCGTAGTGACAAAGCTGCTGATCAAAAGTGATCGTGCGTCCACAGCAATATTTTTCTTGACGTCGACTGTTTACATAGCATTCAGCTATGTATTGCACTCAATAACTACTCATTCGCCATTTGTCCGATATCATATGAAAGCCTGTGCCAAAATTGTACTGCGGCCAGATGATGAGCATACTCTGGTAAGGCTGTCCTGTTTTTAAATCCAACGCAGAGTATGTATTTTATTATATTTTAGAGTGACACAATAGAAGGCGATCTGTCGAATGCGCGCTACGGGGTTCTGGCCTTAGAATCGAGCCCTCCTGTTCATATTCCACCAGGCTCAACAACGTTGAGTTTCAGGTAGGCAAACTTTAAGTATGGGTTTATTATCATGCTTTATATTTATACCTTATTTCAGTAATCCCGTATACGAGTTGTCGAATCCCAGCGGTGGTGAAAGTGTGCTGGAGACAAACATCAACAGTCTCACATCTACTACAACTAGTGTAACAACCAACAGCAATTCTACAAATCGTCCAATTACATCACCAACTCAGGCAACCGCATCACACGATGTACCTAACGTTGCGTTTAAAGTTGAACACGTGATGACCCCAGACATTTGCAGCTCTGGTCGATTTGGAAGTTTTCGAAGTAAGTTGTATCTCTAACGGTTTGATATAAATCAAAACATCCAATTATTATCATATTTCTAGGTGGAGTAGAATCACGTTGGAAAGTCGCTCATGCAATATACCCGTATATGGCCTGCATAGCGCTGGCATATTGTGTAACACTATCTCTATACCCAGGTATTGAATCGGAAATCATTTCTTGTAACTTGGGAACTTGGATGCCGGTCCTGTTGATGTTTACGTTCAACACGTCCGATGTAGCGGGAAAGCTGCTGGCAGCGGTTCCGTACAGTTGGTCACGAAGACAGCTGATTCTCATGTCCGGATTGCGTGCTCTGCTTGTTCCGCTCATTCTACTTTGCTGTTCTCCGCGTGATCAGCCTGTGATTGCCGGAGAAGCATCTGCGTTCGTGTTCACCGCTGCTCTCGGAATAACGAACGGATTAGCTGGTAGTTTACCGATGATGCTCGCACCAGATAAGGTGTCCGCCACTTTAAAAGAAGTTACTGGAAATATGATGACCCTGTCTTATAACATAGGTTTGACCGCTGGTTCTCTGGTGGGGTACGTCTTTGAATCTATGTTAGGACCACAACTGCCCAACCCCTGTCCCCAATATCCGTTTGTTCCTCCGCGATCTAACCAGCCGCCGATTAATAACATAAGTGTTAGTACTACCTCTAGTACTACGACTGTAGCGACTATTCTACTATCCTCTTTGTCCACAGCGATTCTTCAGTCTAGCACATCGACTGTATCTCCTGAGACTACTAGTAATATACCAATACCCACAACCTCGACTTTATCACAATCAACTACAGTATTAAACATGTTGCCAACAGGTGTCGAACCTGAGGTCACCACTAGCGTGTCAGATACTACTAATTTAGTGACGCTGGCTGCAAGCATTGTATTTAACGCAACACAGTCAATGATTGAAGCTACCACCGTACGCTAATTAACTATCAAGGCTATCACCCTATATTAACTCTATAGCATTACACCTAGCTTCGTAACCAGCAGTGGGCGACTCCAGTCGCCAGGATGCTGCGCTTACCCGAGAATATAGGCCCTGTTCTGCAAGTCACGTCGAGTATCACTTTGCTCGATTGCTCAACTTTCGGTATTACATAAGTCACACGCGACACGATTTTGTCGAGTAACTCGACTGAGTCGACCGCTGTAAAGCTAGTGACTCAACTGTCAATAAGTGGCGCCTGAGTTTGCTTTGTTTTGGTTGTGCATTGACCACAATACTGTCCGTTTTCTCGTACTCGACACTCGACAGTAATTGAGCCGAGTCTGGTTGCTCGACGTGTCTTACATAATAGGGCCTTATGTTGGGCCTCTCAGGAACCATTGGTATCAGTAAATTTGGTTGAGTGGGCTTCATATAATTGACATGAAACGTTTTTCATATATTTTAATATTATTTGCGATGTATCAAACCTGGCAACTAATAGTTTTTAAAAGGGTTAGTTAGCATTACATAAGGACCTAACATTATTTGACAGAGAGATACTCTGCTCTCCAAGCAAATTATTAGAAATAATTCATTTTCCAGAGTTTGAGTTCCTTTACGACATGCACTTTAATGTAAATTTTGTTACGAGATTAACGTTTTTCAGCTAATTCAAAATGTAATTTAGGTTATTCAAACAGAATTTGAATATTGATAATCTACGTATGCATATATGAGGCTCTCCCTAATTTTCCTAGTATTGAACTGTGGTTACGGTGCTGGTTACACAACTCTATTTTCTGGTGGAAACTCATAAGGCAAGTAATGCTAAAAATCTATCACAATTCAAAGACAAATAGGCAACTTTTCAGTTGGATGACATAGACCTCGAACGTACTTTGGACTGTTTATACTTTGAGCGTTCGTCAAAATGCGTACTGAGTAAAAAAGACGAAATTAGACGAGCTTCAATCGTATTAGTTGATATTATTTAACTTGTTTTGTTTACCGTTCACAACGATTTGTGAACTAAAATAAACTGTACAGTGTGGCTGTATCGATAGTAAGCAATTACGAATAGTTTCGAGAATGCGAATAGAGGAAAGACACTACATGGTATCGTTGCACTTATCATTCTGTGCTAAGTAGAAATTACCCCTGATCGGATGAATGCATGCGAGAGAACATTATGGAATCAACTAGTGCTGTTAGATTAAGTGTTGAACATTGAATATAACAGATCATTGAAAAAAAAACAACAATTTCATCTGTAGCGAATATGCATTCTAGCTAGAAATTGAAACAAGTGATGCTATGAATAAGCATATTCCATTGATAGTATGAGAAGGAGAGCTTTGGAAAAAATAAGCAAAATAATTAATAAAGAAACTATATTTTACTCTATAATGCTGATTTTTCTATCATTTACTTTTGAGAAATTTGACGCTACTCACGTTGGCGAAGTTGTGACTTAACATACTGAATATTCATGTAGTATTCAACGGCTGTTATCTGTCTGTATGTTAGGTTCTTGACTTTATTGATTCTGCATTAAAGTATTTTCATAATGAAAGCAGATGCACAACTGGTTTGGTGAAAAAGTGATGGGTTGTGCGTGTGGTAAGGTGAGTAGATAGCAGGCTTAGTGGATGAGTAAGTGTTGGGACCTACAAACCGGCTAATAGTACACTTAATAATGATACACACAGCGCGAAAAGCGACGCAATAAGGACATGGACTGGAGACTTGGTACCTGGAACTACAGATCGCTTAATTTCGTTGGTGGCGACAGGGTGCTGCTCGATCAGTTAGAACCCCGAAAGTTTGGTATCGTGGCACTGCACGAGATATGTCGCAAAGGCGAGAAGGTGTGGAGAATCCGTGGTGGCAAAGCCCAAATTTTCTAGAGCGGTGGAGCGACCACCGAGCTGAGAATAGGCTTCGTAGTGTTGGGCAAAATGCAGGACCGCGTAATGGACTGGAAAGCGATCAACGAGAGAATGTGCGTGTTGAGAAAGGCTATTTCTTCAACTACACCATCATAAACGTGCACTGTCCACACGAAGGTAGACCCGAAGATGAGAAGGAAGCATTCTATGCACAGCTGGAGGCAACGTACGACGGCTGCTCACCACGGGACATCAAGATCGCCATCGGGGATATGAAGGCCCAGGTCGACAGGGAAGCAATGTATAGACCGGTGATCGGCCCCATAGTTTGCACACCTACAGGAACGATAACGGTCAGTGATGCATCAACCCGAGCCTTGGTGATCAGAAGCACTTTCTTTCCCCACAACGATATCCACAAAGCCACCTGACCAACGAACCTCGAACCAAATTCTCATCGACCATATTCTCATCGAGGGCCTGTTTTTCTCGAAAATCACCAACGTACGCTCTCTACGGAGTGCGGATATCGACTCGGATCATTACCTAGTAGCAGTACATGTACGCTCAATACTATCGCTTAAAACTATACCTCGCTACAAGGCCGCCCTCCTCGGTTAAACATTCGGCAATTAAACAACTCGTCAGTTACCGAAAACTACGTGTGCGTTAGATCCTCGAAAACGGATGGAGTATGATGCGCTCGGCCGTCAACGAGGCCGCAATCGCGGTGCTAGGTGAGGAAACCTCGAGTGCACGACCCAGCAAACCACAAATCGTATAATAATGTGTGAAAATCATCTTAAATATCGCTAAACAAACTCGAAATCGTACATAAAGCTTAATAAAGCGCACCCTAGTTTACATTTATTCGTACAAAATTATAGTAATTGATTCACATACGATTTTCGTCACAGAATTGTATAGCACTATGGAACTAATCATGTTGAGTCGGATTTCATAGTAAACAAATACTTATGAATGTGAATTATTTTCATATAATTTACAGTACGTATATCGCCTCCAAAACAGTACGCATATGCTGGTTTCGTGCATCGAATGCGATTTTTCTAGATACAGTGGACCCCCGTTCGTTTGAACGATTCCTCATGCAAACTAACGGGGTTACTTTTTAATTTGAACAACTGGTAACCCGAAATATGCTGAAACCTGTGTGAACTGGCCGCCCTGCTCTTTGTTATTGTTTTGGTGGTTTATTTTAGTTGGCAGTTGCAAGTGCGAATATTGCATTTTCCGATCGGATTTCTATCTTAATCGTTAGGAAAACGAAATGTGAAACCGATTAAACACGCTAGGTCAGTACAAACAAATCGTGTTTATGTGCATTGTCTGCATAAACAAATGATGTCATGTTGAGAATGACATTTGAACCATTTTTAATTTGCACGTTGTGCAAACCAACGGGGTTCAAATTAAATAGTGTTCAGATTAAAAATGATCAAACGAACGGGGGTCCACAGTATATATCGGTACTTTGTTACTTTGATATACGTACGAAAATGTTTGCTGGGGAAATGATTGGTTTGACGGGGAATCCCAACAAGCGAAAGAGAGTAAACCAGTGCTTGGAAAAACTATCTAAACATATCCACAAGAGAGAATTTGGCCATGTATCGACGAGCGCGGAATGAGTTGACCATGATCCTGAAGAGGAAAAAGTGCCAGAAGGAGGATAGAGGAGGAGCTGGAACGACTGTTCCGAGCTAATGATACGCGAAAGCTTTATGAGAAGGTGAACCAAACACGTAAGGGCTACACACCTAAACCAGGCATGTGTAGGGACGAGGGAGGGGATCTAATCACAAACAAGCGCGAGGTTGTCGACAGGTGGAAGCAGTTTTTTGATGTGCACCTTAATGGCGATATAGCAGAAAGAGACACAATGAAAGTTTACCTAGAAGTGCCTACAAACCACAACAGTGTGCCGGCTCCCAATCTCGAAGAGATCCGGCGAGAAATTCGTCTGCTGAAGAATAATAGAGCCGCCAGAAGAAACCGACTCCCGACAGAACTCTAAAAAAATGGCTAAGAACCGCTAGCAACGGTACCTCATTGGATAATTTCAAGGATTTGGAAGGAAGAGAAACTACCGGAGGAGTGTATAAAAGGTGTAGTCGGTCCCATCTACAAAAAGGGCGACTGGCTAGATTGCTGTAATTACCGCGGCATCACGTTAGTCAACGCCGCCTACAAGGTGCTCTCCCAGATTTTGTTGCGTCGTCTATCCCCAATAGCATGAGACTTCAAAGGGCAGCATCAGAGGAACCCGTGCTGCTCTATAGAGTTGTGCTTTCAGCCCATAAAGGCAGACCGAATATCCCCAGTTAATTAAGTACGGCTAACAGAGCAGTCCAATCGAGCAATCAAATCGAGCAGTCTAATGGACCAGTCCAGTCGAGCAGTCTAGTCAATCAGTTGAGCAATCGAGTAGTCCAGCAGTCGACCAGTGAGGTGACTGAGAATAGAACTCATTGCTACGAAAACATGACGTCCTGTCAGGGGCCTGTTTTTAATTACCGATAAGCGTTTTATGACGTCTTGTCAGTGACCTGGTTTTGGCTACAAACAAGCCTCTTATATATAGATGCCTGAGCCTGAGCGCATTTCAAGGTCAAAGACTAAAAACACGAGGTTGGTCAATTTCATAGGAACGGATTATTTCTCCGAAAACCCGCGCTGAGAATCGCGGTTAACACGCTAACAGACGAACAGTGTCACGTGCAGTACCTTGCAAGTCGTAAGGGCCTGCATAGTATCATTGTCCTGAAAGTAAAAACAAGTTAGATTACATCTTCTCGGTCGATGGTTTCTACAGTAGAAGGAGAAAGAGGCACAATTAGTGTGTCTAAAAATAACCCAAAACTAGATACGTCGCTACATTAATAAGGGGGGTTGCGCAGTCTTCTTTTGTCCAGTGCCTCTATGGTTCAAAGGTACACGGGTACCAGCGAGCCGCACGCCCTGGCGGGTGTTGTGAGTTTAAATCCGGTTATAATCTCTGATTATAGCTTGGCTCGACCCATACACCTTCCAGCATTGGACAAAAGGTAGGAGTCACAACGACAACTTGTGAAGTGTAGCTACCTATTACCCCCCCCCCTCCTTCCTTTCCACTCTTTCCCCTCCATTCCCAAAAAAATTTCATTACTTTCCCCTACCGTCCGGTTTTGAAAACCGTGTTCGTGCATTATCTGCCATAGCTTGTCTCGATCGACTGTATCGTATGCTGCTTTGAAATCAATAAAGATGTGATGCGTGGGCACGTTGTACTCCCGACATTTCTGCAAGATCTGCCGGATAGTAGTAATAATTTGGTCCGTAGTTGCGCTAACCCCCATGAAACCCGCCTAATAATTCCCTACGAAACCTTGTGCTATCGGTGACAGCCGGCGTAACAGGATCTGGGAGAGTACCTTGAAGGCGGCGTTTACCAGCGTAATACCACGATAGTTGCAGCAGTCTAGCCGATCACCCTTTTTGTAGATGGTACAAACCACTCCTTTCATCCATTCCTGCGGTAGCTTTTCCTCCTCCCAATCCTCGAAATAACCCAGTGTAGAGCCTTTGCTAGCGTTTCTCCGCCATGTTTATAAAGCTCTGCCGGTAGGCGGTCCTTCCCAGCGGCTTTATTGGTCTTCAGCAGCCTGGTTTCTCGTTTGACTTCTTGGAGATCAGGTGCTAGGACATTAGTATCTTCCATGGGCGCTCCTAGGTTAATTTCCGTTCCGCCTCCTTCTCCTTCGCCATTGAGGTGTCGGAACCATCGTTTCAAAAAATATTAATAGGTTTAAGTATTCACTAATATCTACTAACATAGAACAACATCCGTTAATTAAGCTACGATAATTTGCGTAAAAAAGCATGTATTGTTGCCGTTTATAAGCCGATGGTTGACACCTAGACTTAAAAGTGGCCTTACGAGCCCACCCCGGAACGTGCAGAGCAGACGTTGGGGTCTTGAACGTGCTTCATACGGAGCCGTGATACCGTCTAGAGGGCCGCCACGACTTATAAACGGTTACAAAAACCAGAAATATGAGATGTACCGGAAAAACCGCAACGACAAAAGACAGCAAAATGGTCCGCACTAAAATTGAACCGCCTAACTAACCCCCGTGGACCCTGCATAACCCTGGAAGTTTAACCGATTTAGCGAACTGCCGAAATAAGGGGATTGTTGTCGCTAGCATGATGAGCATCCGGTTAAGAAAAGGGAGAGAGGAGATCGTCGGACATTAGAGGGAGATGGAGGATGAAAAGTCACCAATAGCCTCCCAGTTGGTTTCGAGGTATGACGCTGACCTAATAAGCCAGTCGTCGTATGTTCGAAACTCGAACTGTTAGAGTCAATAGGATCGTAGCAACTGCCCAGATAACATAAAATCGTAATAGAAAGTTCATATTAAATCGTTTACATGTCAATTTCACATTGGAATTGTATAATGATTAGAGTATGTCAAATCGAAGTGAACAATGAGTTGTTTTTCAGTCGTGCGTGTCTTCATATACAATTCATGACTGTGAATTATAAAGCAGTATAGACGATTGCAATATTTGATTATATCTTAATCATATATTCAGGAGTATTTAGTTGCGTGTTATTAAAACTACGCAAAATAGAATTACAAATAATTGTCAAAATTTTCGCACGTATATCGGCTCCACTTTGGTACATATATGTTCTTATATGGCGTGAAATATAACTTTTTCGTTCAGATATGATTTCGTATAGCTCAGTTGCAATCGAGATATACAAACCAAATGGTTTACTGGGTGGCCGTGCAGTCTAACAGCTGGTTGCGAAGTCTGTCGTATAAAACAGAAGGTCAAGTTTCGGTAGCGAAATGTAGCACCAAGGCTTTGCTTTGCTTTGCTTTGCTTGGAGGATGAAAAGTTTCGCCGAGGGGAAAGGGCAGAAACCGTTCGAGATCAGTCGAGCTCGAACTAGACAGCAGACAAGAGCTAAACTTTGAATCTAACAGCTAACAATGTCGGAATATGTTGAAGCCTGACTTTTAAACGAAGATCAAACGCAGTTACAAGTAAACCCGCGATTTAAGATCGAGTTTGCTAATTAGGCAAGGAGTATATACCTCGAAAAAGTTAGTGCAGTGCTGAAGTTTAAAATATAGAAGCGGTGGGTGACTGGCGATTCTGTCAAATAGAAATTGACGCTCCTACGGACGAGTTCCCCGAGAAGGCAAGCAACTTTACCTATTTCCTGTTCTGGATTGCCAGGCATTATCGAGTGGATTATCATCTCTAAAGGGTCTCGAAGGCAAGAACGTACACCGAGTCATATCGTCTGGTCTGTCATCGCTTCGGAAACCCGCAGTTTGACCGTAACCTGGTCAAGGTATGTAACCTCTCTCCGTCTCGTCGTTCTGCATGTCATCGATGGGTCCCAACGTGTCGTGTTCCTGATCGGTACCGCATCGTGACCCTAATCCCGGATAAATAAATGGTTAAGATGAATAATTTCTTTTAGTTTTAAAGAGCCGACCCTTTTCTCTACTAAACTCTCTTTCGTTGTCCGCTTCAGTTGGTTCGTGACGGTAAGTATTCGAAAGTGCTGAGTTCCCCGAACACGCTACGACCCTGAGAGCATAGAGTGAGCCAGCAGGGCAATGTGAGCTTTCTCAAACTTACACCATTTAGCCAGAAAAAAATATTTCTGAATTTATCAGTGGAACAATTTTTCATGCTGCAGCGGGAGTTCGTCATACGAAAACTGCACTTCGTCATAAGCGAGATTTCTTTCGTTTATCATGGACAGGCAGCATTTTTTACACCTATTTATGCATGTATTCTTTGAGCCGTGTGCAAGAGCTACCCAACTACTGTAAAAAAGTGGAAATAGTTTGAATCATTCACAGCTCAAAATTTCAGGTAGTGACACGAAGCGATCAGCAGATGCTCTTAATCATACTCAAAACTGGTAGAAAAACCAAGAGGACTTCTGTTTTTGGAACAAACAGTGGAAAATTGTAATTTTCTAACATAATCTTTTCCTCGAAAGCGAAGAGATAATCCATAAATATTAATACCAGGTTAGTTTGAATGTAATTTGCATCAAAATTGATTATAATGCTGGTTTTTGTCTATATATCTGGAAAGTAGACGAAGACCCGCCATAGACGAACCCATCCAGCACCCTAAATGTTGCTATACAGTCAACCAAAAAAATATTCGGACAGCAGCACATAAAATTTTCTTTTAATAATTTTGCGCAGCATTTTTGCAAATAATGGTAACACATGAGTAATTCTGGCTGAAACGGGGCCACTACTGGCACGAGGTTTTCAAATATTCGAACTTTTGGGCTTAATTGGTTAAAAATGGTTAAAAAATAAGAATTACACTTTTAATACCTCGAAATAGTGGACCCCTCGTTCGCCAAGGGGCCTAACAGTTTTAAGAAAACTTGAATTTGGTGCAAACCTTGAAATCTATATCATGTGATATTTCATAAATTTGCCATTAAACAACTAACAAATGGCCCGGTTCTGTAAAGAAATAGAGCAGGGCTTTTAAATGGAGTAAAAAAAATTTTGGCGGCCTCTTGGATTTGGTCGCCATAATGGATTTTATCAAAACATCGCCGTTTCGCCATGATCCCCCCAACCAATTTTAATTTCAAGACCTCCATCGGAAAGCTGAGAAAAAATACTATAAGAAACGTTCATCAAGTTAGTATATTTTTTAAAACAATGTTTAACTAAAACAATAATTAGGGGGGAAACGTTCCGTTTTGAAGATAGAGTCCATATAGTCCATAAAGTATTCGGACAGTTAACTATTAGTTGAAATAAATGTCCTTTCCCAGGGGTCAATCCCGGCGTAGAGGTTAGCATTCACGCCTCTCACGCCGAGGACCCGGGTTCAAATCCCAACCCCGCAGAAGTCCCGAATGACTTAAGCTGTTAAAGTGATTATAATAAAAAAATGTCCTTTCTCGCTTAACTACCACCTTGTAGGACCATCTACATTCTTGACGACCTGTTGTAATCTATTTGGGATCAAATTGACAATTCCTCAAATATTCCTTTATGAATTGTTGATCTTTTTTTTTGGCTCTGTTTAAGTTAGTTTTTTTTGCTCGGTTTAAGTGATTTTGATAAGAAATCGATATTTTGTCATTATAGAAATGAAATTATCTCAAGGGGTTCAAATCTGGACTGAATGCTCAAGCAACAATGTGGGTTTTATTGTTCTCTTATGGTGGTCTTTAAGCTTATTTTTCGTCTTAAATTAGAGTGGTCATCATAAGAGTGTGATAAAACCCAAATTGTTACTAGGGTATGGTACCAACCGCTTACAATTAACGACAGCATGCTTAGATTTATCATCCCGGTACAATAAAAATGTACTACACAATGGCAAGTTTAGTTTAATTTTGCCAAAGATTGTTCAGATAATCGAGTTTACACTTACTTCGGTCCAAAAATATATAAATTTGCTACTTCAGATCTTTCCGTGCACCCCAACAAGGTATGCGTCCGTCATAGCGAATATGCAAACTCCAATAAGCTCGCCAAAGACACCGAAGTGGTTCTATCTAAAATAACACTTTTACAAGTGGTTGCGTACTTATGATGGTAAATTTTTCGTCGCAATCGGCAATACTATAAAGATAGTTGTGAATGTTTGAACTAGGCTTGGAAATAATTGGAGTTTTATGGGAAAATAGAAGATATCTACGTTTTAAAATATGGTTTTTGTTCCATCATTATCCATCATAGTCCATCAACTATGCACGTGTATAAAATTTCATAGAACTGCTACCAATCGGCTCAAACTTTTACGACAATTTTGAAAAATGCCTGCATCGTAATTAATGTTAAAATATCGATATTTTTATTTATCGATGAGATCTGGGACTGTGACTAACATCGCCCAATACACGCTGTTGTCACTGTGAGCAGCGGTACCAACATTCCTGATTCGATTCGAATTTGATGATTTTCTTATGCACAGCTTGCATAGCACAACCAGCATGTGCACAACATGCACGTTCTGTACTGATATTTTTCCCAAAAAATCCCCTGTCATCCAATCATAAAAAACTCTTTGAACCTGTTCCACTTTAAGCCAAAATTTTCGAATTCTTCGAAATTATACCCAATGCCCTTTTAATCATTTGCGTACATAGTTTTAATTTTAATTTAAATAAAATAGAAGGCATCACTGACTATAAGTGAAACGTGAAACACCCTTATGAAAGCGTGAGATAAAATACAAAACAAATCACTTGCATCGCTTGCGTATCATTAAACTATGAATTACTTGGAAAATTTGGTAATTTACTTCAGTAATCTATCGTATTTTTATATCTTTAGTGTAGTAACATCGGTTGCAATAGTTCTACTAACAATTTACATGGGGGCTGGCTCTTGCCTGAAGAATGCAGCAGCTGAACGTGAGGAAAAATGTAGTGAATCTGCGCAAAAGGTAAGTTTCGAGCTAGGTTTCAAGGTCATGTAAATTATGAAAACATTTTTGATCGCTACCTAACTTGTTTATTCTAATGTTTTCAGCGATCTGTTGCTTTAAGTGACACTGATGAAGACGGTGACAGTAGTGATACTAGCGATATGAGAATTGAGTCTGTTCGGCAACTTAAATCGGCAAAGTTAAGGTCCCTTGAAGACAGCTTAACTGAAGAGCAGAAAGAGGTAGAAAAAGAGTAAGTTGGAATTGATTGATGAAATAGTTATGGACTTATGTATAGATATTCAATTAATTGTTTTCAGGATAGAAAAAGTACAACTAGCTGCCATATACAGCTTACTAAAAAAGCAAAACGAAGAATTTTGCATAAATTCTAATTTGGACGAAGATGAACTGCAGGAGCAACTTAACTTGTACAGGTGAAATGGGAATGCTAAGGTAGTGCTGGATGTTACAAACAATTTGTTTGCGGCCTGATGCTTTTCTAGTTTTTTACTAACGTAACGATGAGTATGTAAAGTAAGAGCAGCATTCTATTTTTCGAAAGTTGACCTTCTGTTTTTATTCGACAGACTTCAAGAATGCAGAACAATTGCGGCGTTAGTGTTGCGATTTTATCGATCATCTACTCTAATAGCCTCTTCCAATCGAGTTTCGAACATACGACGACTGGTGTGTTAGACCTCGAGGCCAAACTAGTCAGAACATTTTTACTCTTTACTTCTTAATACTAAATGGTAGCTGACTGGTTAACTTCTAATTGCATCGAGTTATATCTGGTCCAATTATGAATATCACCAAGTAATAATGAGTAGTTGAAACAATTATCAAGTAGAGATGGATCTCCTGCTTATCACAAAATTGCATGGAATTAACCAACAAAAATAGAACTGACATCAGTAATGTTCTAATGCAAGATCAAATACTATCTGATAAGTTATCCATTCTAGTCCTTTCATGTGATAAATAGAAGTTTGTGAAGGCAAATAATAAGAAAGAAGTTTTTTGTTCGCGGCAATCAATTAATGCCAGCTTCTAAATGACTTGAAATCTTGATCAAAGTAAGTATCTACTGATTCATTGAAAGTCATCCAAATTGAAAGTAGGACCTAAATGATAAACATAAAAGTGATGATTGATATCGTTTAGAACACGAGGATAAATATTTTTCTGACTAATTTAATATTTTTTCAAATCAAGCAAGATAACTTGATATAATTTATGTTATTTAACATAGTGGCACCCACAATTTTTAAGGTAGTAAGATAAACATTCTCAAAAAATGTAAATAGAAAATATGATATTTATCTAGATGCAAATTTAGTTGAAATATAATTACATAATGAACATCCCTGGACTTTCATTGATCTTAAATGTGGCGTGAAAATTGAGAATTGAATTGAATTATTTCTTATTACAGTTCGGACTCGATTATCTAGGTTTTTAGGCTCGATTATCCGGGTAAAAAAAAATCATTTTTTTAATAATTTATTTTAAACACAAATATCATAGTTTTCACGATAGATAATAATTCTAGCATCAGAAATACTGATTGACCTCCCTAATCCCTAATCCCTAAAGATATAAAATTCCTTACCTGTATATTTTTGTCAGCGAGTAATGCAGATAATGGTATCAATTTTTAATTTTTAATTTTCGTGGTATGATTTATAATTCATCATCATCATCATCATCATCATCATCGTCATCATAATCATAATCGTTATCAAAATAATCATCAACAAAATCATCATCATCAACAAATCCATCACAATATCATATGATCAGCATCAAAATAATCATCATCAGCAAAATCATCATCATCACCATCATCACGATCAACCATCATCATCAGTAGTGACAAAAATCGTAAGAAAGGAATTTTCTAACTGCCGAGCCAATTTCGTATTATACAAACCGAACCTTTAGAATTCGCGCATGTTTGAGATGTTTTCAAAACGTTTGTTTTCGTCAAATCAAAACAACAAGTTCATAGGGTGCGCGTCTTGCGCGTGTGTGAAAATGAATAGAGTTACCGTCATCCGGGGCGAGATTGTGCCAAAAAAGTATATATTTTTGTTCTTTAGCTCAGTATACACACAATTTAGGAACTAAGTTGATTTCGAAGCTGCCAATATATACTAAATTGTTCAATTAACAATTACCGTAGAGATGGTCTAGTTACAATGAAACCTAATTTTACTGGAAGTGCATCAACTTTGGCACAATCTCACCCCTTCTAGGGGGTGACATTGTGCCAAAAACATAAAGTTAGGCTAAAAACCTAAACAGTGAACATTAGCATGTTTATAAACAATACACATAAAGATCAGTATAAAGTAGTTCATTTGGGGCCATCCATGAACTAAGCGGACTATCAGGGGCAGGGGGTCGGCCAAAAACAACGCATCATACAAAAAGTATGAACGAAAATAACCTGAGGAGGTCTGAAATAACTAAAAATGAGTTCGTAGTCAATGGACAGCCTTTATATAGCCAGTAGCATTTCTAGGGTTAACAAGGGGGAGATATATGAAAGGGTGTATCCTAAGGAAGCATATCTATTTGATTATTTAACAAAAGTAACCATTACTTCGTTCAAGAACCCGCGGCCGCAGAACATGTGGCCTATCCTACCCCCCTCCCCCCTCCTTAAAACTGGCAGTTTATTCACGGTATAATATATTCGTCTTATATTAGAGTGTTTATTCAAAGTATCTGAAATTTCCAGAGAAAAAGTAAAAATTAATTTAAATTATTTAGCAGACCTATGATGCAGTTTGCTCCAAAATGGATGATGCTATCTAATCTGTCAAAATATTGTGCTCAATAGCAAAGAATGTGAGTGTGCTGGTGTATACTGACGTATTTTTGTTGTGTATGTGAAATCCACAAATTGGATCGATCATTATGGCTTGGCACAATCTCATCCCCGTGAAGCTCGAAAAGTACAAAGTTTCGAAAAATATTATTTTCGTAATCAAAACTTATCCAACACATAATAACCTTTCGAAACATTGTAAATGATTAGTTTATATACCTTCAAGATAGCAAGTTGATGCGATTTCTTGTTTGGGTTGGTTTATGCGGGACATTTTTTACAAGCGTTATTTCCGCGTATTTTTGATCGCGAACTTTGAAACCCTGCTTAGGCTAAATAGTTTGCTAATATTATCTGTGTTCCATTCTAAGTTATGAATAAATATGTTATGTTCATCATCATTTTGAATTTAAGTCACCAGTTTCTACAGATATAATAAATTTTCACAAATAAACATTTTTGGTTTTTGGCCCAATCTCACCCCCGTGGCCCAATGTCACCCCGGATGGCGGTACCAAATATTCAGATTAAAAATGAACTCGCCCAATCTGAACGAGCTGTTTTTCATATTAGCGGGGGTTGAGTGTACTAGAAATACATTTATGACACCTACAAGTCAACAAGTCAAAAAACATGACTCTCGAAAAAAAATTTAGTACCAGAAACATGATTCGATTATCCCGGCTGAAAATAAAAGTAAACACCCGAATAATCGAGTCCGGGCTGTAGAACAAAAAAGCTATACCTATTGATGCTGGCATTGGCTCTGCTATAAAAAAGTTCAAATAAAAAGTGCATATGAGTCGCTCACCCTTATTGCGTACTCAGATGGATCTTAACTTCTTTATTTTAGACTTATTTCGAACGAGTTGTTTCGTCCATTTAGTTTTGATTTTCTTTTCTTTTCTTTCTTTGTTTTTTGTTTTTCTGACGGACTGAAAAATACCATCCACTACAATATCGTTGGTAGTAAAAAGAACATTCTTTTGGCTGGCAACGGGGTAACAGTCCCATGGCGGCATAAATACAAAAGATGAAACTATACTTTCTTCAACAATATCGTAGATAGTAATCAACTCTAGAATTGCTCGATACACCACATTTTCGAATTCTATTTGCTTGAGCCGTTTTAATCAAACGAGCAAAAATAAAGCGAAGCCTGGTTTAACCATTATAGCATATCCTTGCTGTAGTGGCAGTTGGCTATATCTGACCAAAACGAAACTGGCCCACCACGGGGCATATTAAAGGCATTGGTGGAACTAGCGCTCATTTCTAGGGGGGCTATAGCCAGAATTTTTTGATTTTTTACCAATCTTCGTGATTTTAGTCATGACCTTGAAATGCTTATTTACTTACTTAATCAGCTCCAGGCCGTGGTTTCCTCTGCTGTACGAAGAAGTCGTCTCCATTCCCCTCGGTCGATGGCCGCAATTCGCCAGCCACGTAGTCTACGTAGGGTCCGCAGGTCGCCTTCCACTTGATCGATCCATCTTGCTCGCTGCGCACCCCGCCTTCTCGTTCCAGTCGGATCGTTATTGAGAACTTTTTTAACCGGGCAGTCGTCCGACATCCTCACGACGTGCCCAGCCCATCGCAGGCGACCGATTTTTGCGGTATGAGCGATGGGTGGTTCCCTAAGCAGCTGATGCAATTCATGGTTCATTCGCCTCCTCCACGATCCGTCTTCCATCTGCACTCCGCCGTAGATGGTGCGCAACACCTTCCGTTCGAAAACACTAAGGGCGCGTTGGTCCTCCACAAGCATAGTCCATGTCTCATGGCCGTAAAGGACTATCGGTCTAATCAGCGTCTTGTAGATTGTTAACTTCGTGCGGTGGCGAATTTTGTTCGATCGCAGCGTCCTACGGAGTCCAAAGTAGGTACGATTTCCTGCCATAATGCGTCTTTGTATTTCTCTGCTGGTGTCGTTGTCTGCGGTAATCAGTGAGCCCAGATACACGAACTCTTCTACCACCTCGATTTCATCACCGTCTAAATGAATCCGGAGAGGGAGGTCAGCTTTCACTTCTCTAGAACCTCTTCCTTTTATGTATTTTGTTTTCGATACATTAATGACAAGTCAATCCATTTGGCTTCAGCTTTCAGTCCGATGTACGTTTCCGCCATCCTCTCAAAGGTACGTGTAATGTTGTCAACGTCGTCAGCGAAACCAAGAAGCTGGACGGACTTCGTGGATATCGTGCCACTCATGTCTATACCCGCTCTTCTTATCATACCCTCCAAAGCGATGTTGAACAACAAACATGAAACCCCATCACCTTGCCGTAACCCTCTTCGAGATCCAAAGAGACTCGAGACTGCCCCTGATACTCGAACAACACACATTACTCGATCCATCGTCGCCTTGACCAATCGCGTTAGTTTATCCGGAAATCCGTAGTAGTGCATAATCTGCCATAGCTGATCTCGATCGATCGATCGATCGATCAATGCATAATAAAAATACACCAAGCCAAAACTGTAGCACAAGTATATTTCTGTTGAATGCGCCTTTGAATAACAATAAAACCGTCATCGTTTTGTATCTCTCATAATCTTTGAAAATTCTCAACTATGTAGCTCTCCGTTACTCGGAACATTCGGCATGAACTAACGCGACAAAGAACATGGAATGGAGACTTGGTGCCTGGAACTGCAAATCGCTAAATTTCGTTGGTGGCGACAGGGTGCTGCTCGATCAGTTAGAACCCCGAAATTTTGGCATTGTGGCACTGCAGGAGATCTGTCGCAAAGGCGACAAGGTGTACAGGATCCGTGGCGGCATAGCCCAATTTTTCCAGAGCGGTTGATCGACCAACTAGCTGGGAGCGGGCTTCGTAGTATTGGGCAAAATGCAGGATCGCGTAATGGACTGGAAAGCGATCAACGAGAGGATGTGCGTGTTGAGGACTTAAGGCCGTTTCTTCAATTACATCATCTTAAACGTATATTGTCCACACGACGAGAGGGAAGCGTTCTATACGCAGCTGAAGGCAACGTACGATAGCTGCTCACGATTAAACATCAAGATAGTCATCGGGGATATGAACGCTCAGGTCGGCAGGGAAGCAATGTATAGACCGGTGATCGGGCCCCATAGCTTACACACCGACACCAACGATGCATCAACTTTGCAGCTTCCCGAAACATGGTGATCAGAAGCACATCCTTTTCCCACAAAGATATTCACAAAGCCACCTGGAGATCACCTGACTAACGATCTTTTAACCAAATCGACCATATTCTCATCGAGCGCCGGTTTTTCTCGAACATCATCAACGTACGCTCCCTACGGGGTGCGGATACCGATTCGGACCATTACCTAGTAGCAATACACGTGCGCTTAAAACTATCGACGGTTTATACCTTGCAACAAAGCCGCCCTCCTCGGTTAAATATTTGGCAGCTAAACAACCTACCAGTTGCCGAAATCTACGCGCGAGTACTGGATGAAGTTCTGCCTTGTTCTGTGGAGCTAGATGCTTCGACCCTCGAAAACGGATGGAGTATTTTACACTCGGCCGTCAACAAGGCCGCAACCGCGGTGCTAGGAGTGGAAGACTCGAGTGCACGAAATGATCAGTTTGACGGGGAATGCCACCAAGCAATAAAGCGGAAAAAAGAGCTTGGAAAATCTGTCTAAGCATATCCACGTAAGAGAATTTGGCCAAGTATCCACGAGCGCGGAATGAGTTGACCATGATCCTGAGCAGGAAAAAGCGCCAGAACGAGGACAGAGATCGTGAGGAGCTGGAACAACTATTCTGGGCTAATGACACGTGCAAGATTTATGAGAAGGTGAACCAAACTCATAAGGGCTACACACCAAAACCTGACATGTGTAGGGACGAGGGAGGGGATCTAATCACAAACGAGCGCGAGGCGGACGGCAGGTGGAAGCAGTATTTCGATGAGCACCTCAATATATAGCGATATAGCTATAGGAGACGCAACGGAAGTTAACCTCAGAGTGCCTACAAACGATAACAGCGAGCCGGCTCCCTATCTCGAAGAGATCCGGCGAGAAATTCGTCTGCTGAAGAATAGGACTATCGGTCTGATTAGCGCTTTGTACATCGTCAGCTTAGTGCGGCGTATGCTCCTTGATCGAAGCGTCTTGCGGAGAGAAAAGAAGGGTTCGATGCGAGAGTGCCAGAAGCAGTCTTTAAAAATCCTGTAACACATTCTTCTTGACAGTAAACTAATTAGCAGAAACAATATTGTACGCAAACTTTTGAAAACCATTAGAAAGTTACTTGTGTTACATGAATACCTGCGACCTTGAAATGCGCTCATTTATATAATATATTTTTTTGAAACGATGGTTCTACAATTGATGAAGGGATGGTAAGGGAAAGTAATGAAGAAGGAGTTTTTGGGAATAGAGGGGAAACAGTGGAAAGGAAGGGGGGGGGGTAATAGGTAGCTACGCTTAACAAGTTGTCGTTGTGACTTCTACCTTTTGTCCAATGCTGGAAGGTGCATGTGCATGGGTCGAACCAAGCTATAATCTGAGATTATAACCGGATTCGAACCCACAACACCCGCGAGGGCGTGTGGCTCGCTGGTACCCGTGTACCTATGAACCACAGAGGCGCAGGACAAAACGAGACCGCACAATCCCCCTTATTAATGTAGCGACATAGGTTGGGCTATTTTTAGACACAAATTGTGCCTCTTCCTCCTTCTACTGTAGAAACCACCGAATGAGAAGTTTAATCTAACTTTGTGTTTACTGGCGGGACGACGACACTATGCAGGCCCTTGCGACTTAACTGCGTGTGAACGCTGTTCGTCTGTCAGCGTGTTAGCCGCGATTCTTAGCGCGGGGTTTCGGGGGAAGGCCCCCTATCAATTGTAGAACCATCGTTTCAAAAAAGTATTAATATATGCTTGACCGCATTTCAAGGTCATGACTAAAATCACGAAGTTTGGTCAAATTTTCACAGGAACGGGGCCTTCCCTCGAAACCCCAAATTCTTCCGGGGACCAAACGTTGACTCGGACCATTATCTCGTAGTAAGCAAGATCCGCGCCCGGTTGTCCAACGTATTCAAATCGAAACCAACGAGGAAGATACGACTGAAAATTCGGCGGTTATCAGCGTAAGGAGTTGCTGCAGAGTACTCTCGGAAGACTGATGAGTGGATCGGTGAACATCTCGGAGAGAACCTGAACGAACAGTGGAGACCAGGGCCCGACAACGTCACCTTCAATGGCATAGCGTCACACAGCAATGAAGCAGTGATGCTTCGGTTTTAACTGACGCAGCACCGCTTCGCTTTCAGACTGGCTTCAGTCAGCGTCAGTGAGACGGGTTTCACTTCATCATGACTCTCGGTTTCAACTTTTCATTTGTACTTTTCTTCAAATATTCAGAAGTTGGCCAGCAACTATGAATGCAAATGAATTGAATTTGAGTAACATTTCCTACAATGCAACGCATATTAAAGTTAACCTAGTCAATGTCGACAAATCGTGACTGACTTTCTGCCGTCAATTGAAACAGACACCAACTTCAACTGAAGCTTGCTTGCTTGAAACGTTCTGTTAAACAAATGAAGCAAGTCGCTTCATGTATGAAGCGAAGGTAACAGAAAGTCAGATTTATCTATTTGTTTCGACGATGCCTGGACCCCGCTGCACGGTTAATTTAGCAGTGTGTCTCTCAAACTCTCAGCTGTATTGGTTTCACTGAGAGGAATTGAGATTGTGACTTAATCTTCTTCCTTCTTTTTTGGTTCACTTTTTTGTTTTGCCATGGCAATCCTGAGCCTCATGAGCATGTAAGTCATATCCAGTCATATCCTAACAGCTAACGATTCTAGTCATTATCAGTGCGAGTGCATTCAAGTGTTTATCACGGTAAAGATACCTGTAGTTTTCTAACAGGTATGCACTATGAGGGGGATTATGGTGAAGTTATAGATTTAATGGCACGTTTTGTTGTTTTTATTTTATTGTACAGGCGAGTTAGAGGTGTAATTACAACATTGTATCAGTACATTCAGAGTGGTTGAAAAAGAAATGAGTTATAATAAAGGAGGAGGAAGGCATACATCCACTTTGCTTAATTTTGTTTTTAATGAATTAGCAATACTAGGTATATAGATTATACAAAAATAATGTAATAAGCGAATTTTTATCGATATTGGAATGAAATAATAATTTGGTCTCTCCTAAATAAAGGAGGACAGTCAATTGTCATTGTACATTGATAGTCATAATGCGAATAAAACCGTAACTATTTTTTTGTTCATAAGATTTGCTTATGGTTGGGCAAAAATGTGATATCGTAAAACTGTAGAGATGTAATAAACTTTGTACTCATCAGTATTTTGGCATATTTATTCAAATAATTTGAATATCATCTGTTCTCTTTCTTCACACACGACGTATACTCGATTCCTTCAGCATCATCGTCTCATCAGCATTCGTTGTGCGATAGCAGAAACTTGGTCGTGTTCGAAGAATACAATCAAACGAAACGATCGGTGGTTTTTCCATGATTCCGATTGACATGTATGCTACTTCAGTGAGGAAGCAGTTATTCTAACTTTAGTCACTAGTGGATTGTTGAACTGCCCGGTCAGTCACAGTCAGTATTTATATCTGAGACTAACTTCTGGAGGTGCCTTTCTGTTATTAAGATTGAAGTATTCGACAACTTCCGGTGAAACAGTGTTTGCTTAGGTAAAATCCTGATTCATAAGGAGGTGATTTTTCATACTGAACGACAGGCCAAAAAAAAAAACAGGCTAAATACGTAAAAGTGTAGAACCGGAATAACATTCAAACTTGGTAAACCCAGTTAGTGTTGGAATCGAACAAGTTTTCGATGCGGCATCGTTTCTGAACCTTGTGACCTTGTGGCAACGGTAGAGGGAATTTTTTTAAAACTATTTTATTTTGAAACTGTTGCACCGTTATTGTGAGGTGAAAGTGGGATTTTCGCGACTATTTTGACTGTAGGAAATCATAAAAATCGACGGGAGGCTATATATTGCTTCTAGCGTATTGCAAACAACTTCTTCGCTGAGAGTAATTAATCGAATTTACATACCATTTAGTATTAATGTTGTATAAATAAATATAACATTTAGTTTATTGCCACAAGGTTTATTTTAGCTTAGGTGTATAGTTAAAGTGCAAAATTTGGTGTCATGTTGGAATTTATTAGTAAATCTACTGAACATGGCATCGCACCAACTATTTTAATTTCAAACACCCCATTGAAAAGCTGAGAATAAATGTTATAAGAAACATTATTCTAATTATGTATGTATTTACCCAAGAAACCCAAGAAACTTACAACTAATTTTTTGCCGCAAAGTTCAAAATTTTTTTATAATATAAACCTTCTCACACAAAATCAGTTGTTTCATCGGATTAGTTCCATTATACGCATAATTTTATGAACGAATTTTATATCATTTTGTTATGTTGTACAAAATAATGAATTTGAGCCCTCCGTTTTCGTAGATCTAATATATTTTTACAAACATTGGTTTTTGGCACAACCCCATTCCCGTGACACGAGCTGTTTACTATCAGAGCCATGTCGGTTGCAGCTTAAAAAGCGGAACAAAACATGTTCAAATGGAACGGAATAAAATTGGATAGTTGGAAAGCAGTTTGCTTTTTGATTAATGTCAGTGCAGCTGTAGACAAACGAGATGAAGAGTAAAATTAAATTTTCGTCATGATTTTTGAACTTCCCAAGCACAGACGACACAATTGCATACGGTCTGATTACTTCGTTAATGTCATTGATATGTTGTTCTAATAATTTGAATTCTCTATAATTTTTTTAGTAGAGTCCATGGAATGGAAAAATAGACAAGATGTCGAATTTGACATTCCCCGATTCTATCTCTAGCACAAGCTTTGGCCATATAAAATAGTTCGCCTTCCAAAAATATGGTAAAATGCAAACCACTTTCAACATGTGAACACTAGATACGAAAATTCATGGTTTTATGCTAAGCGTGAACAATAGACAATAATTTTAGTTTTTCAGGAAAAATACAATATTATTTTCATGCTATATTTATTTTTTACTCTATTTTGGCTGTAAATACCTAGTATAAAGGCGTTAAAAAATTTATTCAGTACCTAACCTAGTCAACGCCAATGCACATTGCCTATTCAACCTTAGCACAACCCTTTTCATTTTTCTTGATTTTGTGTGTGTCATTTTGAGCAACAGTGGCAACGCCAGTGGAAAAATAAATGTTTATTTATACATTTAACATATTTTTTGTCCTACGGCACACACTTTATTCCATACATTTTGTGGTTTTTCTCCATACAAACAAATGTAATCTTTAAGATATGTGGCCCTAGTCTACATCAAAAATATTTTTTCACTGTACTCTATGCTTCCTTCAAAAAGGGAAGCTCTCTGACCTAGTGAAACCGTACATGACTTATTTTTATTAATTTCATAAATTATTTAACGGTCAAACTAAATTAATTTACTGTACTTTGAGTCTCGATTAGAGATCCGTTCGTAATGCCATGTGATGATTGCACAATCATTCAACTGCAAAACAGACCACTACTGTTGCGATTGCGAATGAGGTAATAGCCGGTTTAATCGCATAACTGGCCTATTTTTTTGGGGACCCGAAATTCACTGAAGTCACGATCAAACTGTTTTCGCAAAGCAGAGAAGGTTATCGCGAATAACAGATTACGGCATCTCAGAATGCACTTTCCACTGATATTCTATTTTCGTTTAGTGTAGCTTCGCATCGCAAGGAGAATGCGAACTCTCCAGTTAGGATTACTTCTGGCGCTCAGTCTGACCTTGGTTCATTCGGAGGAAGAGGTTATCGTAAGTATTGACATATAGCTGTTTCCCGACTCTATTATAAATTTTGTTGTTTATTTTTTTCTTTAGAAATGTCCGGACGGCGAATGTGTGAAACTACATCTCTGTAGAGATGGCGAAATTAACACAGACGGCTCAAATATAATAGATATTAGGCAAGTTAAACAGTTTTGTTTATTGTACAATGTAGATCGTAATGTTTTTTTACATTCTAGATTCAATCCGGAAGACCCATGTGAACATTATCTTTTGAAGTGTTGTCGAATTCCCGATGGCGGAGAGGACGAAATCGTAGAGCCGCCATCATCAGTTGATCAAGGAGCAGGAACAGGACATGGGGAAATTATTCCAGGTGTATCTCCCACTCATGAAAATTTACAAGGCGAGCCCATTGGAGGATTTGCTACAGGCGGCAGTCAAACAGGGGGTGGAAATGTGGGTGACGGTTCAGCTGGAACTGGAACCGCCAGTGGAAGCCATGCAGGTGCAGGAAGCATTGGAACAGGTTCAACCGGTGGAGGAAGCATCGGAAGTGGTTCAGGTGAAGGAAGTAATCAAATTGGCACCGGAGGGAGTGGATCCAGCCCAGTTGGAGGAGTTGGTGGAGGCGATGTACCACCTCACGGTCCTGTTACTGGAGTCGGAGGTGGAGTACATCCCGGTAATTGTCCTTGTCGTGATCATTTGGGTGGTGGAGGCTATGGCCATAATCCGCTTGTAGATATGTTCGGTGGTATTAAGCAGTTCTCTCAATATAAGGACAGTTCCTTCTCGGGTTCGTCAGCCCAATCTTTCTCCCAGACGTTTAATCAGGGTGGAAACTTTTTGAGTGGATCTGGTAGCTCTGCGTCGTCAATGAGTGGTACACAAGGGGCAGGCCCAGCAGGACAACCTGGTTACGGAGTGCAAAAACCAGAATTTCCCGGATCTATCTATGGCTCCAGCATCGGAGCAGGACAACATCCGGCTGGATTCGGTAGCGCGGGTCATCAAACTGCGGGAGCAGCTGGCTCTGGAAGCTCAACGGAAGGCTCTTCTGGCTATGGATCAGGTTTGACTGGGTCTAATGTAGTTCAATCTGGCGATGGAGTGCAGGGAGCCCAACTTTCTGGTTCTGGTATGCCTACTGGTACTGGCTTAGGTGGACAATCAACTGGACCCACTGGTGCGGGCCACGAGAGCGCAGTAGCTCCTGGTTCTGGCAAAAGTTCAGAAGGCTCAACTGTTGGACAAGCAAGTGGATCGAGTTCAACCGGATCTGAGCTAATTCAATCTGGTACTGGAGGTCCAGGTTCATCCCCTGGAACGGTGGTAGGTGGGCATGCACCTGGGTCAGGAAGCGTAGGTCATGGAAGCGCAGCAGTTTCTGGTTTTGAAGTGGATAAAACTTCTGGAACCTCATCGGGAAGTTCTGTAACCCAGGCCCATGGAGCTGGTTCAAATGGATCGGTTCAACAAGGCAGTGGGTTACCAACTCAAGGTTCCGGAATTGCAGGAAGTGGTCAGCTGACTGGACCCGGCAGTGTAGGTCATGCAGGTACAGGAACTACCGGCTCTGGGACGGGAAGCTCTTTCAACCAAGGGCATGGACCAGATTCAAGTGGATCTAATTTAGTTCAACAAGGTAGTGGGTTTCCAACTCAAGGTTCCGGAATTGCAGGAAGTGGTCAGCTGACTGGACCCGGCAGTGTAGGTCATGCAGGTACAGGAACTACCGGCTCTGGGACGGGAAGCTCTTTCAACCAAGGGCATGGACCAGGTTCAAGTGGATCTAATTTAGTTCAACAAGGCAGTGGTTTGCATACTCAAGCTCCTGGAACGCATTATGGCTCACCCTCTGGAACTATAGGAAGCGGTCCCTCGACTGGATCTGGTAGCGTGGGACATGAAGGTACCGGAGCTACCAGCTCCGGGGTGGGAAGCTCCTTTAACCAAGCACATGAATCAGGTTCAAGTGGATCTAATGTAGTTCAGCAAGGCAGTGGGTTACAATCTCAAACTTCTGGACCGACTTATGGCTCACCTACTGGTACCGTAGTCAGCGGTCAGCCAAGTGGATCCGGCAGTATAGGTCATGCAGGCACAGCAACTACTGGATATGGGTCGGGAAGTTCCTTAAACCAAGCGCAGGAATCAGGCTCAAGTGGATCTAATGTAGTTCAGCAAGGCAGTGGATTGCAAACTGAAACTTCTGAAACAAATTATGGCTCACCCTCTGGCACTGTAGGAAGCGGTCCATCGACTGGATCTGGTAGTGTAGGTCATCCAGGCACAGGATCAGGAAAAACTTCTGGGATATTATCAGGCAGTTCTATCAACCAAGCGCATGGATCAAGTTCAAGTGGGTCTGATTTAGTTCAGCAAGGCAGTGGAGTACAGCAGCAAGCTTCTGGAACTAATTATGGTACACCCTCTGGTACGGTACAAAGCGGTCAGTCAACTGGATCCGGCAGTGTAGCTCATGGAAGCACCGGGACTTCATCAGGAAGCTCCTTCAATCAAGCGCATGGATCAGGTTCAATTGAATCCAACCTGGTTCAAACCGGTGGCTCTGGATCAAATTCTGGCTTGACCTCTGGAACTGCTGTTGGTGGTCAATTACCTGGATCCGGTAGTGCTGGTCATAGCACAGGATTTGGAGGTTCTGGTTTGGGAGAATCTTCTGGAACTTCGTCGGGAAGTTCTTTTAATCAAGTGCATGGAGTGGGTTCTAGCGGAGCTAATGTAGTTCAACCTGGTAGTGGACTGGGAGGAGGGCAAATAACCCAAGTTCCGGGATCAATTTCTGGTTCTCCGCACGGCATTGTAGTTGGTGGTCAAACCACTGGATATGGTCAGGGAAATACGGCTGGCACCGGTGCAGGTTCTGCAATGGGTGTTGGTTCTGATCACCAAGTAGTTCATGGTACCGGTCCGTCGAATGTTGGCTATGGGTCTGGGACAGTTGTATCTGGCACAGGAAGTGTTACCAAGGACCAAATAAAGAGCACAGGTAGCTCGACCACGAAACAGAAAGATCTAACTTCAGGTGGGGCACATCATCAATATGCATCTGGTGCATACGGTGGGCATTACAATGAGAAACATTCCGGTAAATACACTCATGGAGGTTCTCAAGGTAGCTCTTACGGTTAGTAAACTTCACTTTTTGATGCATGGGGTTATGCAATATTGTGATCGATTGCACGATATCTGATTATCATTAATATTATCTCAGCATCCGCCTGATTCCTCTTTCTGTATAGTTAGCATCGTCCATGCTATTTTCTAAAGCTTAGTTGGTATTCTTTCCAGATGTTACGCAAAGTCCACTTGTACCTTCGCAAGAAAACAAAGGTTGTGGAATTCGCAATGCCGACGGTGTTGGATTCCGAATTACGGGCAATAACGATGGTGAGTCCGAATACGGCGAATTTCCCTGGATGGTCGCTATTCTGAAGGAAGAAAAGGCCCTGGATCAGGTTATCAATGTGTACCAGTGTGGTGGTTCACTGATACATCCCCGCGTAGTGCTGACTGCAGCTCATTGTGTTCAGAATAAACAACCACATGAGATTAAAATCCGTTTGGGTGAATGGGACACCCAGACTACAAATGAAATCTATGATCATCAGGTAGAACGTTTATCACACTTTTTAAAGGTTTAAAGCATCTAATGATCGTATTATTTGCAGGATCGCAATGTTGAAGATATAATTGTCCATGATAAATTTTACAAGGGAGGATTGTTCAACGATGTCGCATTACTGTTCCTCAATAAGCCAGCGGAAATTATCGACACTGTTAATACTGCATGTTTACCTCCTCAGGATTACAATTTCGATTTGTCACGTTGTTTTGCATCTGGCTGGGGTAAAGACGTTTTCGGAAAGGATGGCAAATACCAAGTGATTTTGAAGAAAATTGAGCTACCGATAATGGCATTCGCTAAATGCCAGGAGGCGCTTAGGACCACTCGACTAGGAAAGCGATTCATATTGAACAAGAGCTTTATTTGTGCTGGTGGCGAACCTGGAAAGGATACCTGTAAAGGCGATGGTGGATCGCCTCTGGTTTGTCCAATCCCAGGAACGGTCAATCGCTATTATCAAGCGGGAATAGTAGCGTGGGGCATTGGATGTGGTGAAACAGGTATTCCCGGTGTATATGTAAACGTCGCAGGATTCAGAAACTGGATTGACGAACATTTGACGCAACGCAGCATTCCACATGACTATTACATTTACGTGTAAAAGCGATGTATTCGACAATATATGAACAAATTGAAAGAATGGAAATCACTTAATATTTGAACAGTGAACTTCATCGCCGTAAATTTAAATTTACGTTTTTGATTTATTTTAAAAAGAAAACATGGAAATGCCACATCCATAACCTTTCGGTAGTATTGTTTTCGCAACATTTAGCCAAAATAAAGGATAGCAAGCATTGCGAAAACAACAATCGTGTGTTCTGTGTGCTTAAACTAAATCTCACCCACACTCTTTTAATGTGGTTTTAGCTCATTTATGATCATTCATTTACCGACCCGCGCTTGAAAAAGGTTTTTCAATAACAAAAAGTAGCTAGGCATTTGTATATCTTAATGAGTTCCACACAAAAAACCGTAAATAGACGAATTGTGTTGTGTCCCATCATCTAAGATATTTGGTAAGAGTAGAATTGATGGAGTTTTAGCAATTACACAAGCATACTTTTTCTTCTACATAATCTTCGCATCCCGAACACGCCGAGTTGTGGTTTGCGCCATTTATAAAAGGGGCGATCGACTCAATTGCTATAATTACCGTGGTATTACGGTGATCAACGCCGCCTACAAGGTGCATTCCTAGTTTTTGTTACGTTGTCTATCCCCAATAGCAAGAGAACTAGCCTAAAAAACTTGGGAAGACTATGCCTGGGTGGATTCGGTTACAATTCAACATCCGGACTGAGGCAGCTGAATGGTATTTTAAAGGCAAATATCCGTTTGCTTAACCTGTGCTTCGTAAGCGAAGAATTAGTGCAACGTTGTTCTATTTTACAAGCTCCAACACCACTTGTCAAGCATTACAGGCATCATCCACCTTTATTGTTGACACTGGATTTGAAACCCGAGTATCGCTTCTTAGACAATGCTGAAACCGTCTATTACGACTATTACAAAGAAGACTTTGAGCCTATGAATAGTTTTTTCGTTTACTTGGACTAGAACTCGTTATTCGCTGAACCCGACGTAAACTTTGCTGCTTCGAAGATAGCCATCTCTAAATACCACATATTGGGCATTCTCGATAATCTGCTTCGCTCCTAACTCATCGGCAGAACTATGTCAGTCAAAATCGACGAACACGTATCGTCACGTCACCCTTCGCAGTAACCTCCGGTGTTCCCCAGGGCAGTCATTTGGGACTGTTCGTGTTGGGCTGTATATGAATGACGTGGACTTGATCTTCAAATGTTTGAGATTATCTTATGCTGAGGATTTCAAAATGTACTATACAATAAAAGCCCTAATGACGAATGACTTCTTGCAACGGGATCTGGAGACCTTTGACGAATGGTGCCGAATTAACAATGGGTTACACGAACCAGTGCTTAGTATGTGCCGGGTTCTTAACAGCTTCTTCTTATGTGTCCATGTCCGCCGGTCCGGCAGAACAAAGGGATGAAATCAGAGATCTCCACTGCTGACGGTTACCCGCCATGGCTTTTACCTGTCGCCAGGACAGGTTCTCGTCTACAGCCCGGATGTCGTTGGCTAAGCTCCGTTGCCATGAGCCTCTGGATCTGCCTCTTCTACGCTGTCTTTGTGGATTCCAGTCGAGTGCTGCTCTGCAAACCTCGTTCGCTCCTTTCTTGAAGGTGTGTCCGATCCACTTCCACCTACGTTCACGAATTTCTGTGGCTATCGGCCGTTGATGACACCGACGATGGAGTTCCTCATTGGATATCCAATTATCAGGCCACCAGGCACGAATAATGTATAGCAGGCACCGGTTAATGAATACCTGCAGTTTTTGCGTTGTCTCCGCTGAGACGCACCACGTTTCGCAGGCATACAGCAGTACGGATTTAACGTTTGAATTAAAGATTCGGGTTTTCGTACGTAGAGTGATCTGGTTTGAGCGTCAAATGTTTCGCAGACCTGCAAAGGCACCCCTGGCCTTCCTGATCCGTGTGGCTATATCAGTCTTGGTACCACCATCAGGCGTTGTTTGGCTACCAAGATATTGAAAGGCGGCTACCTGCTCAACTTGTTCGGCTAGGTCGAGGTCATTTAGCTGCTCCATCGTTAGAGGATTCCAAGGCAATCCTCGATTCGGTCTACTGTCAATTGCTCCAACTAATATCTCATCCATAACGATGAGAAACAGAAGCGGTGATAAAATGCAGCCCTGTCTCACACCAGCAGTAACCCTTATGGGGTCGGACAAGACGCCGTCGTGCAAAACCTTGCACGAGAACGCCTCGTACTGAGCCTCGATGAGATGGACTAGCTTATCTGGAACTCCTCTACGCCTAAGTGCGCCCCAGATGTTTTCGTGATTGAGTCGGTCAAACGCCTTTTCGAAGTCAACGAACACCAGCAGAAGAGAGTCCTGGAATTCGTTGATCTGCTCCAATATAATGCGGAGCGTTGTGATATGGTCTACACATGATCGGCCAGCACGGAATCCAGCTTGCTGCCGCCGGAGAGTAGCGTCGATCTTCTCCTGGATCCGGTTGAGGATTACCTTACAGAGTACTTTGATAGTAATACAGAGCAACGTGATGCCACGCCAGCTACCGCATTCCGTTAGGTCTCCTTTCTTAGGGACTTTGACCAATATGCCCTGCATCCAGTCCACCGGAAAAGTTGCGGTTTCCCAAATATTGCTGAAAAGCTGATGTATCATCTGGGCTGACAAAGATGGGTCAGCTTTGAGCATTTCGGCTGAAATACGATCTATCCCTGGCGCTCTATTGGATTTCATACTCTTGATGGCTGCTACAATTTCATCCAGCGATGGCGGCTCCGAGTTCACGCGATTGATTCGACGAACTGTAGGCGTCATACGCTGCTGGTTTTGTTGTTCTCTGACATTTGAAACTCGGAAGAGTTTTTCAAAATGTTCAGTCCATCGCTTAAGCTGTTCTGTACGGTCAGTCAATAGCTGACCAGCTCTGTCCTTTAGCGGCATCTTTGTATTCATCCTGGCACCACTAAGGCGGCGAGAAATATCGTACAATAAACGGATATCACCATTGGCAGCGGTGTTTTCTCCTTGTTCGGCTAGGGAGTTAGTCCAGGCTCTCTTGTCCCGCCTACAAGCACGTTTAACAGCCTTCTCCAGTTCGGCGTATCGTTGACGGGCAGCTGTCTTAGCCGATCTGGTCCGCGCTCGCTCAATGCCGGCTTTCGCCTCTCTCCGCTCGTCGATATTCCTCCAAGTTTCATCCGAAATCCACTCCCTCCGCCCATTGCGCGCTTTTCCGAGGGTTTCATTACTGGTCGTGATGAAGGCGTTCTTGATGCCGGTCCATTGCTCTTCGACGGTTCCACCAGGTGGCAACTCCGAGGCTCGAGATTCAAGTTGTTTAACAAAGGCCCTTTTCACCTCAGGATTCTCCAATCGGCGGACGTCGTAGCGGCACCCAACTTTCTCCTCCCGTCGTTGGACACGTTTGTTTGTTGCGTACATCAAGAAGGCTCCTTTTCCATTTCCGGCTGATGCAGATGTGGTCGATTTGGTTTTCTGTTCGGCCGTCGCGGGAAACCCACGTGAATTTATGTACTGGTCTATGGGGGAAGAGCGATCCACCAATGACCATGTCGTAATTACTACAGAATTCTGTAAACAGCTCCTCGTTTTCGCTCATCTCTCCTAGGCCATGGCGTCCCATGACGCGTTCAAGGTCCGCGTTGTTTGAGCCAATCTTCGCGTTGAAGTCGCCCATGTGAATTTGGATGTCCCCCTTCGGGATTTTCTCAACCACGCTGTTCAGCTAGCTGTAAAAACTCTCTTTCTCCTGCAGGTCGGCAGCATCTGTTGGCGCATAGAACTGGAGTGCCGTAAGGTTCCTAACCCGTGTTCTGAATCTGGCAACGATTATTCGCTCATTTATTGGTTCCCACCAATAGGGCCATCATGTGCCCCTGGGCTCAGTAGGAATCCAACTCCTATTTCTCGAGTAGCATTTTCACCTCGTATGCCAGAGTAGAGCAAGACTTGCCCGGATGATGTCCTGTGTTCGCCAGTACCCGGCCAGCGGACTTCGCTCAGCCCCAGGATTTCAAGCTTCAGGCGGCTAGCTTCCTTTGCAAGTTGAGCCAGCTTGCCCTGCTGGGCAAGGGTCAGTATATTCCATGTTCCGATTCGTGTCCGTGTTTTCATGCTAAAGGTCGTTGCCAATAATCCGGAGAGATTTCTTCTTTCATTTTCGGTAACTTTTTGTATGTTCTGGTACAGTAGGCTGTTAACCTAAGGCCCTTACCCCGCTGATGGGGCTGCCATCTTAATGTGGGCGGGAGCCACTGTGCCCCCTTTACTGTTAGCATACGACAACCGAAGTTGCGTACCCCAGCCGGCACCTCGTGGAGGTAGGAATAGGAGTTAATGAACAGAGGTTATGGAATGCACATGTTCACCCTTGCCAGCCTTTGCCAGTTCTTAATAGCTGCTACGAAGTATTTGTTTTTAATGTGTCTTGAGAAAACAATAAGTGTTGTTTTAAAAGATGTTTGTGCTAGGTTAGTTCATATATGTTTGAATTAGATAGTTGTCATTATCTGTTGACTATAATAATAAATAATTTAAATAATGTGTCTAACACCAAAATTATGACAGAAAGAGACTCCAACGTTCACCTACCACGGACAGTGACTATTAACGGCGGTGTGCTGGACGTGGTTAATTAGTTTACAGATTTAGAATCGCTGGTCATCGCCGACGATAATACGAGCAAGGAGATTGAATGCATCAAGCTGGAAGTTGGGGATACTTTTCCTTTCGCAAGACGCTTCGAACATGGAGCATACACCGCCGCACAAAACTGACGATATACAAAACGCTAAACGGTGTTGCGGACTATTTTTGACGGAGTACAAACGGAAAGCAAAAAGTGACGTAGACGTTTGAACAACGAGCTGCAGGCACTACTGGTAGAGATTCCCATCGTACAGCTGGCGAAAGTTGGGAGGTTACGCTGGGTCAACCAGATTGCAAGTATGCCGAACCACTGTGCAGTGAAATTCGTTCTCTTCAAAAACCCCACCAGCACTAGGGACAGGGGGGCTTAGCGTGCAAGATGACTCGCCTAGGTCGAAAGTGATTTACGACTTCTGAGACGAGTAGGAAATTGGCGACGAGTAGCCCAAGATCGAGTTTAATGGAAACGACTGCTTGAAACAGCTCATGCCACCCCATGCTCTAGGCTGCTGCCGACGACGGCTATTCCATCCTTGCGTTGTTGTTTGTTGGGGCCAGGGACGGACTACTGGCTCCAATCTTTCATGATGATATACGAGCTGGTAAAACTGCTCGGGGAGTAGCAAACCTGCTGGATTATTCTAAGAGTATCGTGGTAAACTCCTATACGAATACCTAGAATGTGCAAACAAAGCGTCAGAGTGGATACCTTGATAGTCAACTGAAAGTTGAAGCCCATTCGGAGGTTAAAACTCATCCCGACATCTCGGATTATGATTTGGTGAAAGACTGAATGCTGACACTGGACTGTACTGAGCGGCAAATCAATCTCCGTGGTGTTACCGAGTAAGAAGACAACCAGAATTCAGGTTTGTAAGCTGTACGACCAGGTGCTGACGAAATGCGCTGGATTACTCGCCGATGAAACTTACGCAAAACCCGATTTTAACCAAAACCCAGGAGTCAAATACCAAAACACTCCTGTTTACGGGTAGGTTCCGAGCAGATTCAAGCTTGTTTTTGTAGATGAGTTCGCGAACAAATTCTTGATTCCTGTAGCAAAAACCAGCGTTTTTGTGACAGATAAGATCACGAAATCGGAAGTATACAAAACGGTCTCAACAAACGGATTGTACCGTTCATTATGTCCCGTGACGGTCCAGTTACGTTTTGGCCATAACCATTACAGTAAGGAGAATGATACAACGACAATGGAGTCCAGTACATTCCAAAGGAGCTGAATCCGCAATTTCGTCCAATAGAGAAGTATTGCGCAATATTAAACAGGAAGCTCGTTCAAAGTACAGAATAGGGATGTAAATATTTTACTAATATACTGGAGCATGGCTATGAATTATTCCAGCGTGACCAAGATTCTGAAATTCAAGTCAATCAAATTGCGTGTTTTGTTCTCGAGTCACAGATCTGTTAACAAATCCCATAAAGGAGAATAAAAGATACCAGCGACTGCTAGTATATTGACTCGACTATGATTTTTTGCTTAATTTTATACATTCACCGAATAATTAGCTTTGTTTGGTGGCTTTAAGGGCCAAAAGCCATCCTGCTGCAACAATGCTCTTTATATGGGACAAGCATTTCTGTCAACGTAGCAAAGATTGACGTACGAATCACCGGTCCTAGTCTGGTCGTTAAGGACCTGCTGGACTATGGAATTGGACAATTTAAGGATTTCAATGTTCAACCAATGAAACCACTGACTGTGGACTGCAGGCAATTACATACGGGGAGTATGATGCCGTTGATACCTCAAAGAAAGGCGGAAAAATTTGTTTTTATTGTGGAGTGACTCTACATAAGCCGTCGTTATATCCCGCATGCCAGTTGCGTGGTGATAGAGTCAAAAGGTCTTTGAAGACTCGCTCCAAATACACCTTCGCATAAATGCTTAAATGGGTTACACTACGTTCTGTTCCTGCGTGATGGGACAAATAATCCTCCCGTAATTATGTGCAAAAGCCAGTTGCGTATAATAACTTTCGAATGAAGGGAAAATCCGAGGGCTTGGATCGATACACGGTGGTTGAGACCAGATTCACAAGCTTTGTTCATAATTTATAATTATTAATAATGCAATTTCTTGACCACTACAACTTCTACGATATCTGATTTAAATAGGTACAACAGATGTGTCCAGTATCAATGACAAGTAAGGGCCCTGTAGCAGCAGTTGAGTTTGTATTGGCAACTCGTTAACCTTGTCCAAGAGCAAGTTATAACTAGTCTCCGCATTTTCTGGCTCTTGGTTGAAAAGTAGCAAAACAAAAGGAGCAAACACTGGCACTCAAACATGGATAATAAGCAATTCGCTTACTCTGCAGCGATACTGCAAAAAACGAAGTGCGGAATACAGAAATATCACCTGGGCGATACCACAATAGATCCACATACTGGTCGCAGTAGCAATGGCCATAATAAAATTTGGTTGCTATTCAATGCCTCTTTATTTTTTAGCTCGGTTTATTAGAGTGTAACAATACTCAAATTTTACTATGTAACTACTTAGTTGTAATCATCACTAATTTTACTTATTCTTTTAATTCATATTCAACAGAGGTGCGTTGCAATTTCATACGATATAAATATTTTACCTATAAATCCTTCAATTCACAAGAAATATGTTCTGTAGTATTTTTATTATTACGACGCTACTGTTGTGGCGTTTCCAGTGATTTGCTGTAGAATTCAGCACCATTTCCGTGCGCGGTATTCGACACAAAAGTACACTGCCCAGACTGATCACGCTGCTATCGCCAGCTGGGGAAACCCACATAATTCACTGATAGTTGCATACTAAAATTCTTTGAATGGAATCACTTGCAGAATGCCAGTACCTAAGTAACCAGCGATAGAAGAGGATCGCAATGACATATTTTTTGCATTGGATTATTTTAACACTGAGTGGTCTCTTTCCCTTAATCCACTCACATAACTCTACTTTGTTTCCTGAGCATTTGCATGATATAGTTGGTATCCTTTTCGTTTTAACATATGAAACTATTCTCTCAAAAATTTCTGTTTTACAGCCTTGCTCTTCACCGTCCATTAAAGATGGTGTTTGTGTGTATGCGTATCTTTGCAAAAATGGAAAAATCATTACGGATGGCTCCGGATTGTTGGATCTGCGTATGTCAGATGAATGTGATGATTACATGATGAAATGTTGTTCGAAAAGAACGGTAAGATAACCCTCTGTTTTTTAAGTAAAAGATTTCGTATCAAATTTTCCATTTAGCGCTGCGCATGGGATAACGGACTTTGCATTCCGGAGGAGAATTGTGGAGTGGATCTTAACGATCCCAAATTTAGCCAATTTAAGGATACTAACGATTGTGATTGGAGTGGTTACAAATGTTGCCCACAAAACTATGTAGACAAGGTCCGTAACGATATGTGGTAGAACTTAATTGAGAGATCTAACATTCTACCGTTTCAGGAAAAGCAACCCACAAATGTGCCGGTTCAATTACCAGACGAATGTGACGGCGGTTTGTGTGTTCCAAATGATCAGTGTTTGGCAACTGGAGATGAATTGATACAAACTAATCGAAGGAAGTGTACCAATAACCAGCACATTTGTTGTCCATCCAGCAGACTACATTATGCGAATTCGGATTCTTGCACTTTCGTTGGTGGTCGCTGTGTTCCAGAAAATACATGTTTGTCTGAGATTTCGATCAACATTCGCGTATCGCAATGCGAGTCTCCTGGTTATGTTTGTTGCAACGTTGACGCTCTAATTCCAGATAAAGCACCGGCAGACGGAAAGGTACAAAACTACAAATAGTAAAGCAAATATGAAAATCGATTTAAAATTATAATCATTTATACTTAGGCCTGTTTCAACGGAAGAGGAAAGTGTACGGAAAAAGGAAACTGTCATGGTGCAAAATACACTGATCGAAGAAACGAATGTGAGGGTTTAACTTGCTGCGGAAGTGTTGACGAACCCAAGCCAACAGTCCACCCTAAGCCAACAGTCCAACCTGTACCAATTGCAACGGAAAGTCCACAAACTGAGTTGCCTGATATTGAACGCGCCATCTGTTCCGATAATGGAGGACTGTGCCGGTTAGCAGACGATTGCGCGGATTTTGCCAGCGAACAGTTCGAAGATTGTGGAGAAAAGAAAGTTTGCTGCTATCAGAGTAAAGCATCAGAGAGCTCAACGGATCGTGAAATAAATCAGCTTACGCCTTCAAGCTCTAGCTACAGTGCAAGAAATTGCGGTTACCGCAATATGGACGGTGTTCATTTTGGTATTACCGGAGCTGAGAATGGAGAATCGCAATATGGCGAGTTTCCTTGGGTAATAGCAATTTTCGCCAAAACGAGATTTGGTAGCAAATTTATCTGTGGAGGAACCATTATTGACCCAGAAGTGGTTCTAACGACGGCCGACTGTTTGAATGCTTATAAAACGAAATATGATGCACTGATTGTTCGAGCCGGTGAATGGGACATGCAATCATTGAATGAGCCTCAACCGTACAAAGAGCAAACGGTTCGTTTGATAAAAGTACATCCAGCATTTAAGTCAACGTCTTTGGTGAACAACGTTGCTCTTATTTTTTTGAATGATAGATTTGATTTTAGTAGCACAATAGAATCTATTTGTTTACCTCCACAAGATTACGAAATTGATAATGGATATGTCACAGCAGCTGGATGGGGAGTAACACCAACGAATCGTAATAACTCTCAACAGATCCTGAAAAGTCTTGACCTGCCCTATGTTTCACCTTCTGAGTGTGAGCGCGTTATGCGAAGACAACTAGGGAATTCTAAGTTCAAACTTCATGACAGTTTTCTGTGCGCAGGAGGAGAACCTTTGGTAGACACTTGTCGAGGAGATGCAGGTTCACCGGTTATATTCCCCATTCCGGATGACATAGTCCACGATAGAGTCTACCTTGTCGGTATGGTGTCCTGGGGTATAGGTTGTGGACGTCCGGGAGTTCCAGCAGCTTATACCGCCGTAGCAAAGTTTAGAAATTGGATTGACGAGCAAATGGAGCAGCAACAATTGAAGGATTCTAGTTATTACTATGTTAAGGAAGATAATGCAGAATCATAATGAATAGGTGGAAATAAAAAGTAATTTTTGATTTTGGAAGACTTTGTGCATGAGATGATATTTTTCGTTAGAGGATTCATTACCTTAATTCCGATTAGCTCATAATTCCAGAATTTGCTCCTCAAAATATCATTTTCTGTCAGAGCGTTGCGAAAACGAAACACCCCCTTCTCTCGGTTTAAGCATTTCTGGGTCTAACTCTATAACCTTTCCGGAACGATGAAGTGGTGAAAACACTCTATACCTTATACCCAACCTGCTGTAAGACCTAGCATTTGCCTTTTTCAAAACGTTTCATTGCGAGACAAAAATAAAAAAAATACATATCGGCTGTTTTTTCTTAGTTGATCCAAAAGAAACATAGAGTTTAATGAGTTAATTCTATAGGAAGTAGCAAAAAACGCCAACAAGGGTATGAAAGGGGGACGACAATGAAGATGCGTCCAACATATCGCTAGCCAACCTAAGTTCCTATCTAGCACCTTCACGTGGTCATACCCGGTAATGCTCTTTCCTTAAGAGTAGCTAAGCTAGGAGGTGCGATGCTGCGATCCCGGCTGCCTGATATCAAAATTGTACTTTTGGGCAGACGGCTGATCCACCCGGCCCCGTTGATAGGTAAGCCCCAACATATATTCTAATTGTTTGTTTCGTTCTAGCTCTTCAAAACCCTACTATACAATAGAAGCATTGACCGTAAAACTTGCTAAAAATGTACATGGATATTGTTGGATTGTTGTACATGTAGGATTGATCGAAACTCAAATGATGGCATCATTATGATGCAACTATATCTGATGCAAAGGACTGCTGGTGAGCTCGTTCTATTTCTATCCATATCAATTTCATTTTATTTCATGTGATAAATTCATTATATGCATTATATGATAAATTCATGAATACAGTGGCATCATATGAGTGGAAGACTGGAGAATGGAGTGAGGAGTAAACCGGAATCACGAGGAGGAAACTCCTGAAGGTCTGAAACAATATTTATGTTGCATTCTTCGAACAAACAAACCATCACGTGAGTTAAAGCTGGTGCAGCGAAATTGATTGTTATATGGAAGGATCCTAATGCTGGAAGGAAATTCTTATAATCCAGGAATGCGTACAAGTGTCTCTGCTTGTGGGTCCACCCAATCCCTTTTGGTCCTTCTACAACAGCTTTAGTGGGAAATTCATTTGACAATCAAATTTGGATTTACTGTAAGTCTAGCCACATACACTGGCAGGACCTTGAACTGTTGATGGATTCCCCCTATACATACATACATACATACATACATACATACATACATACATACATACATACATACATACATACATACATACATACATACATACATACATACATACATACATACATACATACATACATACATACATACATACATACATACATACATACATACATATATACATACATACATACATAAATACATACATACATACATACATACATACATACATACATACATATATACATACATACATACATAAATACATACATACATACATACATACATACATAGGAAGTAGCAAAAAACGCCAACAAAATATGTTTTCTCAGTTGATTAAACAACTCTGTTATAAATCACCTCGGCTCGTTTACGAAATGTATTCTATCAAACTGACTGATCGTAATTAGAAATATAAATGTTTGTCCTTGTTCCTAACTCCAATAATTGCGTACAAGTTAAACGCGTGTAATAATGAACGACACTACCGTTTACGTTTCAGAAACATTCGCAAAATACTAAGATTGCAGCATATGCATTGATACATATATTATGAGGTTTGCACTTGTATTGTTCGTAAAAGCCTGGATATTGCATTTTGTCGGTGATTCTAATTTTTTTAAAGGGTGTCCAACATCAAAATGCATCACGGAAAAAATGCTGTAGAAAATTACCCATTGGGTATTTTCTCTTTTTGGGTATTTGGGTACAAGTAGTTTAGAGTGTATTGTTTATATTGTATTTGTATCGCTGACATTTTTTCGAAAATTGGAAAAAATGGCGTCACCCGAAAAGCAACATCGCGAATTGACCACCTGGAAAATCGTGAACTCTCTCATCGGGTAGTCGGAATCGGAAAACAACACTGAATATTGCAACCAACGGTGAGTCGTGTGAATAAATGTTACTACGAAACTCTTAACACTGAACGGAAGGAGAAATGCGGTCAGAATAGATGTTCTATTAGTGATCAGAATCACAACCCGAGCAAGGATTGACAACAAAAGTATATCAAAATTATTACATATTCTGCTGTTGATATCAACTAGAAAACATGTTTTGTTACCAACTCAAAATGGCACTTATGATGTATCAGACTGTGCTATCATTTTGCTTTCATTTTTATTGAAAGAAAATGTGTTGGCAGATTCTATATATGATGTAAATAAACCTTCAATATTCAAATTAATCTATTTTCACTTCTATCTTTTTCTTGTAAAATGGTTGGTTCAAATTAGATAATGATAGCAAAATGATGATGATATGATAGTAAAATGATAACTAATTCTGCTTTCCTATTAATATTGTGAAACAGCAAGATTAGTATTCCGTTTGATATTTTTGATAGCAAAAGTAGTATTCAATTTAATTTCACGGAGTGGAATTTTTGCAATCAATTTTGATATTTTAACCGCTAAGTCGACCAAAATGAAATCACACCGAGTATTCAAAATCCGTTAGATCAAGATATCAAATTTTGTTTTCAATTTGCTTTAAAACCCTGCTCGGAAAGCGTGTCGTGAAGGTGAAAGCTTTTAAGCGGAATCACAATGCTTCGGCCAGGGATGTGGCCAAAAAGTTGAATCTGTCCAATTCTTTCGTTCAGAGAGCCAAGGACAGGGTGGGACCGCATACGTACTAAGTGCAGAAGTATCCAAATCGTGACGAACGGTAAAATATGGTGGGAAAGTCAGGGGTTCGGAAACTGTACACTTAGATACTGACGAAGCCTCATTGCATTATCATGGACTTGACTTACGTCAAGGCGGACTTCCGACCGCTTCCGCGATTACTGTACTTCACGGCTCAGTGCAAGTTTGATGTTCTGGAGGAAGTAAGCAAGCGGAAACTTCCAAGTTTGCTAAGAAATACATGATTTGGAAAGTGATCTGCTCATGTGGCAAACGGAGTGCGCTGTTCGTGATTACCGGGGCTGTAAACGGACAGATCTACCTCAAGGAGTGTCTACGGAAGCGTCTGCTTCCTGTGTTGAAGCAACACGAGGGCCCTACGATCTTCTGGTCGGATCTAGCTTCGTGCCACTATTCAAAGGATGCCGTGGAGTGGTACCAAGCCAACAGGGTCACTTTCGTACCCACGGATATGAACCCCTCCAACGCACCGAAAAGAAAATGTTGGTTTCCGTACACAAGAAGCTGCAACCAGATGTTGTACAGTTGTAAGGTGCGAGCATACGATTATGGTATTGAAGATAAATGAAATAAATATGCCAAAAGCTTACCATTTTATTCTCTGAAAGTTTGAAAAGGATCGGTCAACTAGGTGATTTTCTACAACGTTTTTTCCGTGATATAATTTGATGCGGGACACCCTTTATCTAGTGGAAACTAAGGTCGTATGCTGCCGGGGAGGAACACTCCTGCAAATGCAGACTGTTGACACGTGGAATAGCCTTGTAGCCTTGAGCACCTGAACCCAAGTCTGGGACGGCTTTTGACAATGACTGAACTGTAAGGTGGAACATCTTTTTAGTGGGCATCTGCACCCCATGGTAGGAACGGCTCACGAAAGCGTCTGACGCGGGACAGGAAGCTGAACTAGGAACTGCTTTGTCTGGGCACTAAAACTACAATCGTGGGATCATAGCACCACTCGGTAACATGGTTCTAGTAAGGCAAACTATCTAAACCATACTGTTACGAATAATCAAGAACATACGACTCGGAACATTCAACATGGACGCAGGTGGTGAAATAAGGATATGAGATGCTTACTTGCTATCTGGAGCTACGGAACCCGGGGGTGCTCTTTGAGTAGTTAAAATCGCTAAAGTTCGTTATCGTAACGCGGCAGGAGACCTGTAACTAAGGCGGGAATGAGTAGAGGATCAGTGGTGGCAAACTCCAATTTTACGGTGGAACATCCACCGAGCAGGCAGGGATCGGGCTTTGTAGTGTTGAGCAGAATCAATGATTGCGTAAAAGATGTCCAATCCGGCGATCATCGAGAGGATGTGTATGTTAACGATTTTTTACGTTCAATTGTTATGGCTTTGAGCTCATAACAAAACAGAATCGGCATTTTTTCCCGGTAAAACACAGTTACTGAACACTTCTTCGGCTTAATTGTTGTATGATTCACGCCGCGCTGGGTTACAAAGGCTTCAAACTGATTTTTAAGAAAGTGACAGTTGTTAGTCGATTGGTTCGGAGATACTTTTTCAGACCACCTGCATTCATGGATTCATGGGTCTTTGATGGCACATCGTCGTTGAAGTGAAGTAAAAACATCAGAGGATCTAGGTGGCTTCCTTGAGGTATTTTTAGACATTCAGATACTTCACAATTAATAAAACCAATGACCTTCTTGGGATTGAGCATCCATGCTTCCAAAGCTTTCGTTCTGAGTTGCAAAACCGGCAAATGGCCGATGAAAACTCGTCGATTCTCTTTAAATGTTATATGTGAAGCGTCCCGTATTTCAGTCAGTTTTAACGACACATTCAAGCTGGAAGTCTAGCCTACTTTTCCCTCCGCAAGATGCTTCGATCAAGGAATATACACCGCCCCACAAAACGCTAATCAGACCGGTTGTCCTCTACGGACCGGGATTGTAACTTTGCTTATGGAAGACATACGTGTACTTGCTGTAGTATTAGCGGAAAGCCGAGAGTGGCGCAGGTGTATAAACCACGAACTGCGGGTACTACTAGGAGAGATTCCCATCGTACACCTGACGAAAGTAAGGAGACTACGGTAGGCCGGCCACATCGACAGGATTCCGGGCATCTGTCCAGTGACATCCGTTCTCTTCAAGCATCGCATCGACACCAGGAATAGAGAGACCTAACGTGCTAGATGGTTCGCTCAGGTTGAAACCGACTCGAGAGCGTGAGCCGCTCAACGAATCGGCGACAAGTAGCGCAGGACTGAATACACTGGAGACGAATTTTCGATACAGCAAGAGCCACATCGGCTCTCGAGAGTGAGAACGAAAGTAAGAGAACAATAACGAAAATGAGAAAGTGAGGATGAGAGTGAGAGTGAGAGATAGATTGAAAGAAAAATAAAGCGAGAGTGGTTATGTAGGTGTAGCCTCCCAGTTGGCTCCGAGGTATGACGCTGGCCTAATAAGCCACTCGTCGTATGTTCGAATCTGGACTAGGAGAGACTGTTAGAGTCAATAGGATCGTAGCAACTGGCCCTGCAATTGTCCTGCACTCTAACAGGTGGCTGCGAAGTCTGTCGTATAAAAACAGAAGGTCAAGTTACGATAGCGGAATGTAGCACCTAGGCTTCGCTTTGCTTTAATTATGTAGGAGTGTGGGTGTGAGATAGAGATAAAGTGCGAAAGGGAAAGAGAGAAAGAGAGAGAATTGGTAAATAGAATGACTACTTTTTATTAATGTCAGTGATTGGCCACTTTCCTTGTTAGTTCCGGAAGTCGTTCCCGGAACAAAGGAAGGATGATTCATAACTTCATGCCCGCCACCTTTTAGTTTTTGCAAAATCTACAACTGAACTGAAAATTACTTGGTGCTATCTTGTTAACATTATAATTATAATCTGAACGAGGTGTCATTTGAATTACCGGGAATTAGTGATAACAGGTATAATTATATTTTCAGATGTAAACAGGAATATTTTACTATCTTTATTTTAGTCGTTTTTGCAAAGCATACACAATGTTACTCTAAAATTTAAAAGAAATATTATTTGTCAATGCAATTTTCAAAGCATATCATCTCTTTCCATAACCTGTTAGCGGAATGAATTTCATCTGGCTTCTTTCAGGTTGTGTTTAAGTTTTTGCTTCAACTCTGGGAATCCCAGTAAAACGAAGCGTATCAGGGATGATACGCCTCGACCTTCGAACCTTCCGCGGAAGATGGGGTATTGCAAGCTTGAAATTTCAAGCTCTGTACAGTTTCTTTTCCGCAATGGGCTGGAAAGTTTCACTTTTAGTTATTATCATCAACAGTATTGTGCTTGGAACATCGCAGCAAGGAGGAAACTTTTATTTCGGCGAACGGAAAACAACAACTCAAGATCCAGTTCACATATTTTTCGGGCAGCCAGAACCAGGAGGGGGTGAGGTTTACTTCCCTTCAACGAGGCCTAGTATACGAGTTACCCCTACAGTACCTACAACTACAATACCTACCACCACTACCGGCATTTTTAGTGTCACCACTACTACGGAAGAACCGGTGGATGATGATTACGTGCCTCCGGACTGCGGAACTCAACAATCCGAATTAGACATTGATGAGCAAGACAATAAAAATGCCAACCGAAATCAATTCCCCTGGAACGTGGGAATTTTTACAACCGGTAAAAACTATTTCGGCACCGATCAACAGATTTTTCACTGTGGAGGTACGGTGATCGATGAATTCGTGATCTTGACTGCCGCTTTCTGTGTTCGGGGAAAAATAGCTAAAAATTTACTGGTTATCGCAGGGATGTGGGACATAAATGACGTGCAGGATAAGCGGCAGGTGAGCTAAAATAGTTAGAATCTAATATCGAATTATTATTTACAGGTGGGAAAGTCTCCTATTTAGACAAACATTCAAGGAATCTTTATTTTCCTTGCAATTTCTGTTTCGAAAGAAACGACAAATTGTTCATTTCTCATCGGCTAATAGGTAATTTTTCAATTTGGAAGAACTATTAGTGTTTGTTCGATTCTATCGACGTTTTTCTGCGTAATAATTATAAAAAAATTTAAATACGAGTTGGTCCGGACGTTTCGAGCTACTACTGGTCTACGCTCACCATCTGCGGACAACTTTTATCGTCCATTAGGTTCTACTTGGTTTATCTTTCCAAGTGTTGCATAATATATGGGTCATTCCACAGGAAATTTACAGTCAAAATTTTTTTTCTCTTCGCAACATTTTTTTACGTTCTTTGTTCGAAAAAAATCGACACGTATTTTTGTATTTCGATGTTACTGTTGGAATTCGCAAGATATGATTTTTTAAAGTATTGTAATTCGAAAAAAATATTATTTTTTAAATACTGATTGTAAACATGGTTTGTGATATCAAAAAATGTCCAAATTTTGCATGCTTCTTCGAGAAAGATCAACAAATATTTTAAAATAAAAAAAATCGAAAAAAAAAGTTTTAACTTTGAAAAAATTGCAATTGTTTATAAAAATGCACCATTTAACTATTGAAAAACAATGGAGAGGAGGTATGGTATACCAATTTTGAAAGCTTGTGGAATAGTGAACACATCTGGTAGAAAGTCATTTTTTGATATTACAAACTATGTTTACAATCAGCATTTAAAAAATAGTATTTTTTTCGAATTACAATACTTTAAAAAATCATATCTTGCGAATTCCAACAGTAACAGCGAAATACAAAAATACGTGTCGATTTTTTTCGAACAAAGAACGTAAAAAAAATGTTCCGAAGAGAAAAAAAATTTTGACTGTAAATTTCCCGTGGAATGACCCATATATAGATTATTTTACTGATTTATGAAAATAAAATCTCAAACTGTATGATAAAGTCCATTTTGGAATAGGAATTCTGATTAGAATGGGTTTCGATGAAGGATGTAGTATCGGGGCAATTGACGTAAGCAACTTGGGTTGACTTTCTTTAGGATAGGTTTAATTAAATTGATAAGTCGAACCTACCAAAATAAAAGTTATATTTGTTTACAATATTTTACAGGTACGAAAAGTGAGGCAAATTATAAGCCATCCTAAGTACGTGCCAACATCGACGTTAAACAATATTGCTCTTCTGTTTCTGGATGACAAACTAGATTACGCACCAAACGTCAATCGCATCTGTCTGCCGGATCAGCGCGTAGATTTCAATGAAAGTAACTGTTTCGCGACAGGATGGGGAGACAAATCGATAGGTAATTCCGCGGAACAAATTCGACCTATCATGAAGGTGTTGCAGCAGGAGTTGGTCGAGCATGAACGTTGCGCGAAACAAATTGGAGGAGCAAATCCCAACTTCCAGCTAAGCAGGGTGTTCCAGTGCGCCGTAGGAGATCGCGGTGACGCACTTTGTAAGTACGATACAGGATCTCCTCTGATGTGCAAGGTTCCCGGTCGTGAAAAGCAGTTCTATCAGGTGGGAATATTTTCCTACACTCCTGTGGAATGCAGCGCGTGGAAAGGCCCAAATGTGTTTATTAAGGTCAGCTATTTTCGGCAATGGATAGATCACCATCTCGAAGCAAATCAGCGAAATGCATACATCTATACACCAGCTTCCGGACATGAGGACGACGAAAATACAGAAAATGGCAAATAAAACAAAACTAGAAATTACAATACTGCCCTGTGTTGACTTAAGTTTGAAAACAAAATCAAGCACAACCTGCGCTCTCGCAAGTTAACTTGATTTTGCTCTTTTTTTATCGTAACACACATACTTCTATCCAAAAATATCGGATAAGTCACTGAATGCTGCGGCGGAAAACTGAAATAGGATGATCGATAGTTTTTGATTATCGCTCCTGCTGGACGTAGCATATTGTGTACGTTTCTTGTGTTCTGCTAGCGTCTGCCACTGACAAGTTAGACCGGTTTGTGGGGACTAGACTCGATGAAGGTAAGTCTTTGACCAACGAATTGAATTAAGCACGGTTTAAAGAGGAATTAAATCGATGTGTGTTGTGCTAATTATCAATCATAATCCGAAAACTTTTTGTTTAATACAGTTGGGCTATGGTTCACTGCAATCTAACAATGGTTTATCGATTTTATTGCCAAAATGAGTGACTGACACAGCGAACAGTGCAATAAAACATTGATAATGAATATGCCATCAGAAGGTCAACAGTAGTCTGTAAAATAAATGGAATGTTTGGGGTTTCCCCCGGTCGCACTGAATCAACGCTTCCGATGGTAAAGCACTGAGCTTCGGATTCATTCATGCGAATAAATTGTACAGAAAAAGAATAGATACGTGTTGAAGCACTGCAACTGAGACCAACGATCTAGGACTGGTATTTTCAAGTACGATTTAGTATCCGTCCGCAGACCGAGCTTAAATAAATAAACCAACAATTTTGAATCTTATGGAGAAATGAGTAGTCATTAACGTTTCGAATCTCAGAAGCAGTTTTTGGCCACAAGTTGAAAGTTCTGCTGTCAGAAATGTCTTCACTGTTTTTTCCTTGCCAATTTGAACGCAATGAATACATTTTCATGAACAGATTTTTTATTTCTTTTGGAAGGATTGCTATTGAAATTCATAGAATCAATGACTTATTCCTTCTTATCGATTATCCACAGAATGTGTCAAACCCTATTTGTATTGTTTACAATCCTGCAACAATAAGATTAATAAGATAATAAGATAGACAAAGATATAAGATATTTTTGTTCAACGGGAAATTAGCAGTCATTAACTTTTCGTCGGAGAGCCCAATTTCAGAAGCAGTTTTTGGACCGAAAAGCGGGATTCTGTTTATAAAAATGTAAATACTGCATTCTTCTTGCCAATCTGAACACAGCGAATATATTTACATGAACAGAGTTTTTGTTTCAAACAAAAAATTGCTTTTGAAATTGGCAGAATCGATGATGACTAATTTCATCTTAATGCTGAATGAGGGAAGGATTGAAAATGTTTCATTTTCTTTTAAAAACATTCATTTTGAGATTATCGACACACTGCAAAACGACAACGTTTCGGTTTCGGTAACAATGGGTTTTTTCGCGATCCTTAGAAGACGATAGAGGACGTATTCACAACTGAAGTTTTTGGAGCGTCTTAGTAGAATACAAAACCTGAAATTAAATAAAAAGAAAACTCATTCAATTCAATTCTACAAGGGTAGACGCACCATTAGTGGTGGTAGTACCAGTAGTGGTGGAAACTCGAATTATTCCATAATTTTTGCAGATTATGGTGCAAGTTTGATACTAATCAAATAATACTGTTACTGGTAGTTCGATACTTATCAAACTTGTACCAAAATCTACAAAAATAATGGAATAACTCAAGTTTCCACCACTACTGGTACTACCACTACTACTGGTGCCCTATGTATATTTATTCTTGACAGATACGTATTTCACCTACGACCTGCAGGTTTCTTCAGTGTCTGTTTTCGTTAATGTTAATTCCAAGTGTTAACAATCCAATCTGGATTACACAGTGCATATTCCTGTTTTAGTAGGTCATCCAGAATATGATATGAGATTGACTTTTGTACCAATTATATTTTGTATTTGTGTGCGGTGTACCATGCTATGTTACAGTATTTCAGATCTTTCATGATTTACCATGGAATCTTTCAGAATTAACTTGAAAGTCGTACAGACTAAATATATTTATAACGTATGTTGGTTTTTTTTATAATTTCAATTTTGAAAGCTTTGACGAAAAGCGAAGATATCGCATATAGGGCAGAAAATCTATTTCGGCTTATTAAACGGTAACCTGAACAATATTCACGAATTATGTTGAAACTGTGTTTATACTATACTAGTTTTTCATACCAATTCGTTTACTAACATTTACTGAATATCTGAGTATATTTTGGTATTAATAACGCTCTTTAAAGTTTGAGTTCGATAAACGGTAAGCTGGCAGCGATTATTTCATACCTGCGATTCTATTTCCAGCCTATATGTATTCTATATGCAGCAGACAACAAGCGCCTGTGGCTGCTCTAATTTCTTAGTTGTACAATTAACAATAACTGTAATTTTTGGCATTTATTCACATGCTGAACAGCTGCTTTTGCTTTTATAATTCCGTTTCCATCTCAGAAAGAGGGAAATTTGTAAATTTTGCGAAAAAGTGTAAATTTTTTTTCGATGTGTACTGTTTTGTAATACTTTAGAGTGAACCCCCCAGACGAACACCGCCTTATCTCGTCTAAACGCTTACACGATTTTTTATCGCATGGGTATAACGTTTTGCAAGGTGACGTCACGAATGAACCGGAATGAACGCAATTCACCCATTTGACATCCACTCGTGGTTTGTTTACTATTTGTTAGTCGAACGCGATATGCATAAATTGGAGTTAAACGTATTAAAAGCATATTATCCAGCAGTGTCGCCCTCCAAACTACTCGGAATGGCAGTTTTTGTGCTTTTCTGACTTGCCGTTAAGGTCTTTAGCAATACAGTTTCAGTTTCAACATGTTAACCCATATTCCAAGTCCATGTAAACAAACAACTGATAGACGTCAAAGAAGTGAAGTTATGCTCGCCCGTGCAAAACCTTATTGTTCTTGATTATGCTTGAAGGAAAGACTGTTTTGAATCAAACCAGTTCGTGATACGTTTGTCATTCTTTTATCGTTATTTTTAACATCCGGCTTAAGTAAGCGTGTAGAGCGCTATAACTCTGCATATTAGCGTAGGTAAGAAGAAATGTTTATCAACTTAGGGACTATATTGACTCGTTTCATTATGCCAGATTTTTATTTTCTGATATAAGTTCAAGTTGTCACGTGGTTTTCGAGCCACCGTAAATCCCGCATATGTATAGTATTTTTCGATATAAATTAACAAACTATGGCTGTTTATGAGTACCATTTTATATCTGAATTTTTGTAATTACTCGCTTTACAAGAAAATTTTCGAATATCCAGCTGGTCTCATGTAACTGGTGGTTGCAAAATTACATTATCCATCTAGCTCCCTCCATCTACTAACAACAATTCCTTTCCCGAAATATTTGTGAAGATGCAGAGGATTCCCTGGTCTTTAGTAGCAACAAGTATTGGACTAACATTCCTTCCCATCCCACCAGGACTCGCATTCGGACGTGGCCGGCGTCGATATTGATCAGCATGCAAGGACCTGATAATGTTGCACAATGAGGAATAGCGTGCTGTCCCAAGTATTCTTTTTCCAGTCATCATTTTGCAATTTTTATCGGTCATGGTCAATAACGGAGTAGCAGCACATGGGCGGTATCCTACGCTTATGCTTATTTTTAACATCTTGCTAAAGTCTGACTTCAACGCTTCTTAAGCTGATGGAGAAAATCTCGGATAACTACATCCGCAATGAGTTTTTAAAAAACTCTTCGTTACATGTAAATCAACATGCATTACAACACGATAAATCTAGAGATACCGCACTGTACTGCATAGTGACGTTAATCGAGAAATCACCCAAATGTCGAAAGCGGCACTTTGTGCTTTTCTTGTTATTGAAGGCGCTTTCGGTAACACAATCATTAATACGGCTCTCTGTCAAAAGGGAATCGACCACTCTACATTGAGCTGGATTCAAGCAATGCTCTCGAGTAGAGAAATTACAGCATCATTACATCTGTCACGATCTCTGTGGTCAAAGGCAGTCCACAGGGAGGAGTCTCTCCCGCTTGCTCTGGTTACTGGTGGCCGACGCACTCCTTCACAAGCTATCGCAGCTGCAGTCGTATATTGGCCAAAGGTGAATGAAGCGACAGCCCAAGCCAAACTAAACAAAGTTCAGCGCTTGGCATGTCTTTCAGTTAGCAGTGCCATGCGTACAACACCTACTGCAACCATGGGGGCAATGCTATGCTTACTGCCTTTGCATCTCCATGTGAAACAACTGTACATAGATTTTAAATGATTATGAACGGCTTGGCCATATGAAGCCAATTGAGATCGACGAAAAAGAGGACCCAGGATCTGTTTTCTATCTACCGCATCACGGCGTATTGAAACCAACGAATACGACTACCAAATTAAGAGTCGTATTTGACGGATCTGTAAAGAGCTCAAGTGGAGTATCCACCAACGACACTTTAGAAGTGGGACCAGTAGTTCAGCGTGATTTAGCTTCGATTTTGATGGACTTCCGAGGATTTCCGTTTGTTTTTACAGTTGACATTCCGATGATGTTTCGACAAATCGGTGTACTGCCGCCCGATAGAAAATATCAACGCATACTCTTTAGGAAACATCAAAATGAACCAGTGAAGGCGTGGGAGCTTCAAACTGTGACCTACGGCTTAGCCACATCCCCTCCCAGGCAACGATGGCCATTAATCAATTAGCTGAAGATCACCGAAACGAACTTCCAGAAGCTGCGTAGGCCATCAAGGAGGGAGCATATATGGATGATATTTTGACGGGAGCTTATACATTGCCAGACGCTTGTAAGTTGCAACACGATGTTGAAATACTCCTCGCCAAGGGCTGTTTCGGTTCGCACAAGTGGTGTTCGAATGTTGAAGAGTTGATAAATAGTGTTCCTGAAGAACTTCGAGGAGTTAGCTTTGAAATTGCTGAAGACAATCCACGTGCAGTTGTCAAAACTTTGGGGGTAGTATGGAGCCCGATAGAAGACTGGTTTTCTTTCAACGTCGCAGAAGGTGATTCGGCTGTCATCACGAAGAGAAAAATCTTGAGCGAAGTGGCTAAAATATTTGATCCTCTGGGACTAATCGGACCCGTAATCACGACAGCAAAGCTAATACTACGAGAAGTTTCTATGCTGCAGACGGACTGGGACGACCCCGTTCCGCAAGATTTACTTCAAGTATGGCGATCGTTCCGGAATGAGCTGGTGCAATTAAGCGAACTGAGAGTACCGAGATACATTTCTTTCGAAAGAGCTATGGCGATAGAATTACATGGCTTCTCTGACGCCTCAGACCAAGCATATGGGGCGTGCGTGTATTCCCGCGTTGTTTATCCTGACGCACCAGCAACAATGCATCTGATTTCAAGCAAATCAAGAATTCTTCCCAAAAAATCTAACAAGTCTAAGGCTATAACCATCCCTCGTGCGGAGTTATTGGCGGCTGTACTACTTTCACAGCTTATCGATAAGTTCTTACGTTCGTTTAATTTAAACTTTGCTTCTGTAGACCTGTGGACTGATTCGAAAATTGTTTACTGCTGGATTTAAGGTCTCCGCAGAGACTGCAAGTTTATGTATCTAATAGAGTTGCTGAAATACAGAGACTTACTGGCAATTTTCAATGGCATCACATTACGACAAATGAAAATCCTGCTGATTTCACATCGCACGGCCAGCGCCCTCGGGATTTACACAAGAACGATGTTCGGTGGAAGGGGCCACCGATGCTAACCACGACACCTATCGGCCTCAACTAAGAACCTGAAATTCCCGATGAAGACTTACCGGAAATGCGTTTCGGGGTTAGCCTACCACGAATGTAACTAGGGACCGACTGCGGATTTTTGAGACTGTAAGTAGCTACGACAACATTCTGAATTCTATGGCCTACGTCGTTAGGTTCGCCAATTATATATTAACGAGACGGACTACCATGTTGAAGGGAACGCCTACATCATCCGAACGAGCGCAAGTCTTGCGGTTGATAGTGCGATTGATTCAGCAAGAGACATTTCAACCAGAGATTCAAGTTTTGTATAAGGGCTGCAGGATTAAGCATAGACTATGTGGTCTTAAGGCGTTTATAGATCCCATGGACGGATTCTTAAGAGTAGGCGGACGAATCAAGCACGCATTTATTCCAAACGATAGTCGTCATCAAATGTTGCTTCCAGCAAAGCATCCATTCACAGAAGCACTCGTGAGAAACCAGCATCTTATAAACTTCCATATAGGACAAAAGGCGCTTCTTGCAATAATTCGGCAACGGTTCTGGCCGTTTAATGTAAAAACAACCATTCGAAAATTGGGGCGAACCAACCAACGGTTGAAAGCCCCTTCAAATAGTAAATAAATAAACCATTCGAAAAATTATACGAAATTGCACTAAATGTTTCAAGGCTAATCCGATAAGAACAGTACAACTGATGGGCGAACTACCTTCGTATCGTGTACAGCCAGCACCTACGTTTGCGAACACCGGTGTTGACTTCGCAGGACCATTTCTACTCAAATCTAATTCGATCGGACGGAAGCCTTTAATCACGAAATCAGATGCCTGTGTGTGTGTGTGTGTGTGTGTGTGTGTGTGTGTGTGTGTGTGTGTGTGTGTGTGTGTGTGTGTGTGTGTGTGTGTGTGTGTGTGTGTGTGTGTGTGTGTGTGTGTGTGTGTGTGTGTGTGTGTGTGTGTGTGTGTGTGTGTGTGTGTGTGTGTGTGTGTGTGTGTGTGTGTGTGTGTGTGTGCTCACCCGTGCCATACATATCGAATTAGTCTCTGATTTGACGACCGACGCGTTTTTGGCTGCTCTTCGGCGGTTCACCTGTAGACGAGGATTCCCGAGCAAAATGTTCTCCGATAACGCCACTAATTTTATTGGCGCTCAAAATGAACTGGCGTGACTGGCAGAAATGTTCAACAATCAGGTGGAGATGAATAAAATCAAGGCGTTTTGTTCTAGACAGGGATTTGAATGGTCATTTATACCACCACGGAGCCCTCACCTCGGGGGGATTTGGGAGGCAGGCGTAAAACAAGTTAAGCATCATTTTACAAGAATTATCGGAAGTAGAAAGCTGTCTTACGAGGAATTGTACACCACTCTCACACAGGCTGAAGCTGTGCTCAATTCACGACCGCTTGCGCCCTGTTCGGGTGACCCCAGTGACTTAACAGTAATCACCCCAGCGCAAGAGAAATGCAAGCCGTTATTGAGCCTACGTACTTGAACCTACGTGAACCAACACTATCTCGCTGGCGATTAGTTCAAACTATGTTCCTGCATTTCTGGAGGCGCTGGACAGCAGAGTGTTTGCCTGAACTGCAAAATCGATCGAAATGGCTCAAACATAAGAGTATTACTTTGGGCGCGCTTGTTCTTGTCGTGGATCAAAATGCACCACCGATGAACTGGCAACTTGGTAGGATAACCGCGTTACACCCAGGGTCTGATGGTGTGACATGGGTCGTCTCGTTAAGAACATCCAAAGGAGAATGTAAGCGAGCAGTTACAGAGATATGTCATTGATATGAGATATGTCGTTGGACATGGACAACGAAAATTCAAATGAGTTTCAACACCGGGAGAATGTTGATCATAATTTGAGCATACCTATTTTTTGCCTTTTATATGAATAATACTGTCTTACTAACACATGTATTCTTCTTCCTTGATTTATTGAATTCTGTCGAATAAAATTCATACGTTTTGTTAACGCTACATAGAATCAGACGTGTTTTGGTTCTTGTCCGAAAGCTGCAGCGATACCCGAAGAGTTTACACAGTCCACTTGCTCGTTGAGCCCTCCAGGCTCCGAAACACGTAGCAAATCACTCGCTCCAATTAGTCATGAGTTTTTTCTTCCATTATCGTGCATTATCTGCCATAGCTGTTCGCGCTCGACTGTATCGTATGCTGCCCTACGAAATCCACGAAAATATGATGCGTGGGCACGTTGTACTCTTGACATTTCTGGAGGATTCGTAGGAGAATGAAAATTTGATCCGTAGTAGCAATGTAGTAGCGTATTTCCATAAAGACCGCTCGATACTGCTCTTCGAAATCTCTTGCTGTACACGACGTAACACAATCTGGAAGAATACCTTGCGGTGTTGATCAGCGTAATGTCACGGTAGTTACAGCTGTCGAACCGATAACCCTTTTTGTAGATGGGATAAACCTCACCTTCCATCAATTCCTGCTGTAGTTTCTCCTCTTCACAAATCCTTGGACTTATCCAGCGAAGTGCCGTTGCTAGTAGTTCCTACACATCAAGCTTTCGGGTCAGGTCGCAGGTTGAATATACCTGATCTGCAATATTTAACCCCATGCTCGGAAATTGAGCATGAATAGTAGCGTTAAAGAATCAACTTAGCCGTTGATAATATTGACTACAAATAATGCCTGTCACATGTGTATCAAGTTAAAGGAAACGGCATCTATCTGCTGTAGGGAGGCAGGTTACCCGGATGATTCCAGGTAAGATGTCGCAAAGCAAGTCAGATGAATCTTCTTTGTACGTCTTCAATCCGCATGTTCTAAATTGGCTGCTTAGGGAACCACACCAAATTACATTTATTCTCCAACAGCGAGCGAACTAGGTCGCAATGCAATAATTTTGGACAGTGGGGATCCTCAAAATGTCATCAAATCTTAAAAATGAATCGAAGCTGCCGAGATGCTCTAAAGATAATTAGCTGACGATGTAAGTTAAACGGCAGTTTTGTACCCAGTAAGATGCACTAACTCGATCCACTTTGCGTAACTCAATACTATCAATAGTGTAGCTGCAGCAAATCGGGGTTTTAATGCGGTAGAAACTCATCACCTCGCATTCAGCAATGCTCAAAATGAGCCAGTTTAGTTTGCACCATTTACCAAACAAATCGAGCAACGCTTGCAAGCGGCAGTCGCCTATGTTTTGCATTTGAGCAAACAATTTCAGGTCGTCATACCTTGCGGTAAAGTGATATCGTTATAGAACAACAAGAAAAGATCTCATGTAGCTACCTTGAGGAACTCCAGACTTATTAGGGAACACCGAATAAACAATGGAGTTATGCGTTTTATACGCAGTAACCTACCACTGAGGTATCAGTTCAGCCATTCGACCATTTGTTGAGAAGCACCACTTTGACTACTTCTAAAGCTCATTTGGGTGAACATTGTAAAGGTAGCAAAAACACGGCGGCGTACTTTGCGAGTAACATTATTATTATTTCTATGTTACGAATCAGATCCTATTTCACAAAATTTTCGTTAAATAACTGTAGGTAAAGGTCGTTTTAGTTAGCTATTTTTCCGGGTTAGTTGGTAAAATGAGAAATGATTCGCATAGTAAAAATGGTCATTCATGGTGTGGGGGTGGTGATCGACCAAATTCCGATAGCAGAAAGGATATTTGTTTCTATATTCGTATTTATATTTGTATCCTAATTGTAACTGCTTCAACTGAAAATGTTTACATGATGTCTTATTTTGGTATAACTAATCAACGGATCTTTCCAACTTACAATTTATTGGTGTCCCTTTTCGAGTTGATTTGAGGTTAGGGTCTTATCTCACCGATTGCTTACCGTACTCGTGAAAGCTAATTTTATGTATAGATATTAGAGTTTTTAATTAAATTTTAATTGCATGTATACTCACTCTAGCTTAGTAATGTAAATAGTAGTTTTAAGTCTAGATCTAAGTATTATTTTAGCCAACTTTTATAATTTTAAGTGGAGAACTTATACATAGCGTGTGAAAACGTGTTGTAAAGAATTTGCTAAGTCAAAATGGATGACAGTGTTACTTATCGATGAAAGCGATGCCATCTCCGATGACATGTATTAACAGTTACTAAACTACGGCACGCTCAGTAACGTTACTACGAGGGATCCCGTCGTAACACATGGTGTCCGGGACCAAGTGATATGTCACCATGATCTTTAAGAACTATGACAATAGAAAATATTTTCGGAAAAGTTTACAAGTTTAGTAAAAAATCTATTTTAAGGTGGTCCGCACTCGCTAGGTTACAAAGTCTACTTGAATGAGCGGATGGTTGCGGATTCGAATCTTAGTAGAAATCAAGTCGTTCAATGTAAAGGGGCCTAGGCATAGGTTTATTCTCGGTTCCTTCATCCTCCCTTCCTTCATGTTGTCTTTTTTCTTTTCAATACTCTTTTAAGATGAGTTACATTTTTACTTTTTTTAACCATTACATTAGCGCTAAAGTATCTACACTTCCTGAATAAATGAATGTTTATGCATGGATGGATGAAGAATGGAACTACAGAAAACCCCCGCGTAAGGCAATGGGTGGTGCTGTACGCTCACTGCGATATCTCAGCGGTCCATGCATCAATAAAGTTGATTTTTGTTAGTTGACTAGGTTATACCAGATAGTAACAATATACCAAAAATCAATTTTATTGATTAATGCACAACTAAGGAATCGCCGTGGGCGTACCCACCGCCTTATTCGAGGAACTGCTGTATAGTTAAAAATCATGGTAAATAATAGTGATAATAATAAAAAATCTCAACTGTAGTACATTTATATTTCAAATCTTTTAATGGTTATTCCACGATTTGTCTCGACAATTTTTAGTCTGTAAAGCATGCGCAAAACTCTTAAAATGTTCGATTTTATAGCTCTTGCTGTTATGATCACGAGATTAATGAGAAGTTGTTGACAGTAGGGAAAAACCAAGTGTTCTCTACGTAAAAGTTTTTAAACGATTTTAGGAACGAATTTTTGGAGGTTTATTGCGGATTATGGCTTAGGCGAAATTATTGATTTGCAACCATGTTTTCGTTTGTTATAGTATTTTTTACCATAGACTAGTATGTAAGGGGAAGCAGCTTAGAGCAAGCACCGTGTTTTTGTGACGCGTTCTTGATAAGCATTTAGCTCGAATAAAAACTTCAAGCGCCGGTACCTCGAGCATGATCGAGCTGCTGCGGCAGATAATCATTAGAAAACAAAATTGCCACTTCCTTCGTGCGGTACAACTGAGAGAGCGTTATTCGTTTTATAAAACGTATTGTCTCTTCATTTACAATCGCATTTATATTTCAGCTATAGAAATGAGTCGAGCTTTTGCGTTGTATCTCCTGCTGTTAGTGCTTACCACGACGACCACTGCCGACGATGGTGATCTAGACGACCTTATCAATAGCCTATTTACCAAAGAACCACCCAACACTGGTGTCAACGCAGGAACCACACCACCTCCAGCACCCATTGCACCACCTGTTGGATCACAGGTTGTGAAACAGGGTATGTTCTAGTTCGAAATATAATCCAGTATAATATTTTGCAGGCAGCTTGCCAACCCGGTCAAAGATGTATTCAGAAATATCTGTGTACGAACGCCAGCACTTCTGGAGAAGGACTAATTGACATCCGTTTTGACGATGACAATCCCTGTGTTGATTATCTTTTACAGTGCTGCTACGAGGAAGATATTGTGGGTGACATACAATTGTAAAAGTATAATGACCTCTAATAATGGTTCTTTTTTTTACAGATCCAAGCTCCTCCGCCACCGCCTACACCAAAACCACCAATAGATCCAGTTCTGGTCAATCCGGTTTGTGGCAAACGCAACACTGATGGTATTGGCTTTCGCATTGTCGGCCAGAAAGATAGTGAGGCCGAGTATGGCGAATTCCCGTGGATGCTAGCAGTTTTGCGACAAGAAAGTGCCCTGGATCAGGTGGTGAATGTCTATCTCTGTGGAGGGTCGTTAATTCATCCGAAAGTTGTGCTGACAGCAGCTCATTGCTTGCACAACAGGTCGCCCTCCCAGCTAAAGGTCCGTGCCGGAGAATGGGATACTCAAACAACGAATGAAATATATCCTCATCAAGTAAGTTCATTAGTGATATCAGTAACTTTCTATTGACTAATAGTTGACATACTTTTTACTTTTTGTAGGATCGTTCAGTAGTTGAAATGATATCGCATCCAGACTACTATAAAGGTGGATTGTATAACGATATCGCTCTTTTGTTTTTGGACTCGCCATTTACCCTCAATGAAGCAATCCAAACAGCTTGTCTGCCACCACAAAACACAAAATTCGATCTTCAGAGATGCTACGCATCAGGGTGGGGCAAAGATGTTTTTGGAAAATCTGGAACTTACCAGGTTATATTAAAGAAGATCGATCTGCCAATCGTTCCATCAGGGCAGTGCCAGGCGTCTTTGAGAACTACAAGGTTAGGTTCGAAGTTCCTACTGCACGAGAGCTTTATCTGTGCCGGCGGGGAACAAGGAAAAGATACATGTAAGGGAGACGGAGGCTCTCCATTGGTATGTGCCATTCAGGGCTCTCATGAGCATTACTACCAGGCCGGTCTTGTAGCGTGGGGTATCGGGTGTGGCGAAAACCAAATTCCGGGAGTGTACGCTGACGTTGCCCATTTCCGAAATTGGATCGATCAACACATGCAAACTCGCCAACTGGACATCAGCAGTTACACACCCTAAAGTCAATATCGGTTCGTTTCCCTTTACCAATGGCCATTCACATCAGCAGGAACATCTATCTAGTAAGCTAAGAGATATTCGGTCGTAAGTTATTGAAATAAAGACGATTTATAAAAACATCAAGCTTTGTGGGAATTCCTGTGTTTTGTGTTTACTGATTGAAGATGATTATTAAAGACGATGATTTAAAAGAAATATTTTCTGATTTCCCGAGGGGCAAGACTAACTTCATTCTGCTTAGTAATTTGTAATTTGTGATTTATTCATTCATAATTTAACGGAATCCTGTCAGTTACATAAAACTTTTACTCAAGTCAGAGATGGTACATGAATTAAACTATACAGATAAACGAATTCAACAATTTCGAGGTTTAAAATTTATAAATACACTACGTTATTTCTAATTTAAATTTTTCTTAAATAAAGCCAAAGATGGCAACTGCTTAATGGCCAAGAGTATCTAATTCCATATTGCTCCTTACACTACATGGTGTGGGAGAACAAATGACCTGGCCCAAACGTTTATCCCTGGTTGAAGATGCTAAAGACACATTCCGCGGGCCGGTATACCAACCAGACATTTTATAAAAGTTGCTTTAAGCATTGTTGAATATTTTTTCATGATTGGGCAATGTTTGAACCTTTCTAGCATTTTCGGAAGTTATTTAAAACGTGTGTCGAAAATAAATGAAATTTACAAGAAATAAATGATTTTTCGTGATATTTTTAAAAATGCTGCTATAGTGCGCTAGAGCATTTCATAATAGCACTTGGTTTCGACCAAATTACAAAGGAATATATGCTGAATCCATTCCAAAAATAGTTTGGATGTAATTTTGCAGTTATTTTGTATTTCAAGTGGATGAAATAGGGCCATTTTTTGCGTTGTAACGTCACGAAAAAAGTGTAGTTTTCCGCTTTCGCCGAAAAGTACAAATTCGAACAATCTAATGATCCGTATTCTCTTCGTACTCAAAAATACCTTTAAAATGGTACCTAAAGAATGGAGATAAGGTAAGTAGAATCTAAGTTACAACTGATTGAAGCCCGCGTTGTAAAGTCACGGCGGGAAGCCGGATGGATTCAAAACATGTGAGACATAAGTAATAGCATCGAAACCTTAAGATATAGCATAATAGTAGCTTCATCAAAGTTTCTTCATTTAAATAGCACTTTTTAGTGATTAAAAAACATTCGGACATTAGGGTGTCCCTAAGCAGATATAAAAAATATTTTCTCTATTTTAAGTCAGAAATGATTGCTGCCTACAGAAAATTTGTAGAAAAACTAATTTCAAGAAACTTCGTTGAATACTAAAGATTTATATTTCTTACATGAAAAAAGTTATAGAGCCAAATTCTTAGGGACACCCTTAAAAAAAGTTTTTTTTATCTCTTTAATAACGCTTCGTACGCCTTTTAGATGTTCTAAGAAATTGGTAATAGAATTATCCTGCACATTTTCTTCGAAGATAGTAGAGATCTATCTTTTTTCCTTTAGGAGCTATCCCTTGTTTCTTTTATTTATACATGTTCACCTACGGTTGTCTTCATAATAACTTTTTTTAGATTTTTCACATTATACCCTAAGTTGTACATGGTGGAATACAGCATAAATTAACTCACAAAACAAGTGAGATTAGCTGCTCATAGATGCTCTCTCTCGAGATACACCCCCTTAAAGAGTACATGTAAAAAAACAGTGATAGCTTCTAAAGGGAAAAAGATAGAGCTCTACTATTTCCGACAAAAATGGGCAATTTAATTAGATCACCAATTTCTTAGAACATTTGCAAGGCATACAAAGCGTTATTAAAGCGCTAGACAAAAAAAAACTTTTTTTGAAACGATGGTTCTACAAAAAAAAAAAATATTAATATATATGTATGACCGCATTTCAAGGTCAAGACTAAAAACTTGAGATTAGTCTAAAAAAAACTATTTTTAAGGGTGTCCCTAAGAGTTTTTCTCTATAACTTTTTTCATGTAAGAAATAGAAATCTTCAGTATTCAACAAAGTTTCTTAAAATCAGTTTTGCTACAAGTTTTTTGTTGACAGCAATCATTTCTGACTTAAAATAAAGAAAATATTATTTGTATCTGCTTGAGGACACCCTAATGTCCGAATATTTATTCACCACTGGAAAGTGCATTTTAAATGAAGAAACTTTCTAGAAGCAACTATTATGCTATGTCTTAAGGTTTCGATGCTATTACTTACGTCTCACTTTCTTAGAATCCCTCCCACTGCGCGACGTAATTTGTGAAGAACCCTACAATTACGTAGGCAAAATAGTGAAAAGGCAAATTAACAACACTGTTTTCAATTATCCATTATGTACAGAAGGCAGCAACGGCGATAATTAACGAATATTAACTGAACAGATTTTTCGTGACGTTACAACGGAGCTACGACCCTCTCTGTGTAGAGCAGAGCGTTGTAACGTCACGAAAAGTAAAATCTGTTTAAAAATTAACTTCACTAATTATCGGAATTCTGAACATAGCAAGTTGTTCAGAATTCATCTTTTATCAAATCATAGAGGAAAGTCTTTAGATAAAATTTGAAAGAGAGCAGAATTTTCATATTTTTTAACAAAAGAACCAAAAGACGAATTTCTGGCGCGTTGTAACGTCACGGTACATATTTGCTTTCCAAAACAATCTAAATAAGGCAAATGCTATTAATTTGTTCACTTTTAATAGGAAATTTTATGCTCTTTCCAAATATATAATAATATTTGAGGGTTTCTCAACGATTTTCTTAGCTGAAACACAAATACTGTGCAAAGAAATGTCAAAACGTTGTAACGTCACGCCGGAATGTGTCTAAAGCAGGTACCCAGGTAATTCGCGTAGGTAGCCACGGCGTACGAAACAGCAAATGCGTAGTTTGTAGTTATCTAATAGGTCTCTTCCTAAGATGGTATGTCGAACTTCCGCCGTAGTGTCGCGGCGACGAAGATTATAGGCGAAGCGCACGGTTGATTTGAAGCTTCGAGAAAGTTGCTGTTGACCAAACTCGTGACTTTAGTCATGACCGTGAAATGCGGTCAGGCATATATTATTATTTTTTTGAAACGATGGACAAAAGATAGGAGTCACAACGACAACTTGTTAAGCATAGCTACCTATTACCCCCCCCCCCTTCCTTTCCACCCTTCCCCTTCATTCCCGGAAAAAAAATCCTTCTTCATTACTTTCCCTTACCGTCCCTTCATCAATTGTAGAATCATCGTTTCAAAAAAATAATAAAGTTGCTGTTTCAGATTCATTGATACCCTGGAAAGTACACTACGTCACACTAAATGTACAAGGGTGTACAAGTTATAATTTTTGTATGATTGGATGCTAATTACCAAAATGTAGAAGCCCATTTCTATATAACTTAATTTGGTGGTGGCAGCCTGGAAAGTTTTGCAATAATATTAAGAACTCCATGGGGGGCTCCGTAGCCGCAAGGTTACCGAGTCTGCTTTAACAAGCGAGTGGTCGTGGGTTCGAATCTTAGTAGCATCAAGCCATTCGATGTCAAGTGACTTTAGCATGGGTTTATTCTCAGGCCCCCCTCATTTACCCTTCCTTCATGCTGTATTCTAAATTTACCCACTGAAGCCTCCTGAAAGTGCAAAAGTCTCTCCTATAGTAAAGTGTACTGATCAGAGGAACGAATGAGTTCTCGCTAGGGACGGCTATAATATGGGATAGTACTGGCATTGAGGAATAAGTGGATAAAGTAGATCAAGCTTTGAAGGAAGGGTAAGCCCCAATACACACAAGCACGCATAAGATTTAATAAGCATATCGCTCATTCAATAGCGATTATAGCAAAAAGAAATGAAGTGCTGGTCATACAGCAAACACCTGGGCGATATCACAATAGATCAACTATACTGGTCGCAGTGATGAGTCCACACAGGAAATAAGAAGAACTCCATCTATAGTTATCAAGTATTAAATTGAGAAGCACGTGAGCCGTTATAGCCGGTTGTGCTTCTAAATATAAAGCATCCAGTGGTGGTTTCGAGATTTTGGCTTCATAAATCCAAATGCCTCATCAACGAAATATTAGGAATGCATGACTTGGTAAAACTGGGCAGAAGAGTCGTGTCTGTACTTCTGTAGCATACTGTTATCTTTTCTCTATTTGATTCTGTGCAATACTTGCCATCTACCACGTCATAGTAAACTCCAATCGTGGATAACACTGCTTGCATGCATTTTACGGTTAACCGATAAAACAGAGAACTAAAGCAACCTCGTCAACAAAACGGTTTTATAACGCTAGCCCGAATACCAAAAGTCCGAATACCACATGCCCGAAGGGCATTAGCCCGAATGTAACAAAAGCCCGAATATCACAAGCCCGAATGTAACACTAGCCCGAATGTAACACTAGCCCGAATGTAACACTAGCCTGAATGTAACACTAGCCCGAATGTCACACTAGCCCGAATGTAACATTAGCCCGAATGTAACAGTAGCCCGAATGTAACAGTAGCCCGAATGTCACAAGCCCGAATGTAACACTAGCCCGAATGTAACACTAGCCCGAATGTAACACTAGCCCGAATGTCACACTAGCCCGAATGTAACATTAGCCCGAATGTAACAGTAGCCTGAATGTCACAAGCCCGAATGTAACAGTGGCCCGAATGTAACAGTAGCCCGAATGTAACACTAGCTCGAATGTAACACAATGTGAATGTGTGACTTCACAAGCCCGAATGTAACAGAGGCCCGAATATAACAGTAGCCCGAATGTAACACTAGCCCGAATGTAACACAAGCCCGAATGTAACACTAGCCCGAATGTCACACTAGCCCGAATGTCACACTAGCCCGAATGTCACAAGCCCGAATGCAACAGTGGCCCGAATGTAACATTAGCCCGAATGTAACACTAGCCTGAATATAACACTAGCCCGAATGTAGCATTAGCCCGAATGTAACATTAGCCCGAATGTAACAGTAGCCCCAATGTAACAGTAGCCCGAATGTAACACTAGCCCGAATGTAACACTAGCCCGAATGTAACAGTAGCCCGAATGTCACAAGCCCGAATATAACACTGGCTCGAATGTAACAGTAGCCCGAATGTAACACTAGCCTGAATGTAACATTAGCCCGAATGTAACAGTAGCCCGAATGTCACAAGCCCGAATGTAACAGTGGCCCGAATGTAACAGTAGCCCGAATGTAACACTAGCTCGAATGTAACACAATGTGAATGTGTGACTTCACAAGCCCGAATGTAACAGAGGCCCGAATATAACAGTAGCCCGAATGTAACACTAGCCCGAATGTAACACAAGCCCGAATGTAACACAAGCCCGAATGTAACACTAGCCCGAATGTCACACTAGCCCGAATGTCACACTAGCCCGAATGTCACAAGCCCGAATGCAACAGTGGCCCGAATGTAACACTAGCCTGAATATAACACTAGCCCGAATGTAGCATTAGCCCGAATGTAACATTAGCCCGAATGTAACAGTAGCCCCAATGTAACAGTAGCCCGAATGTTGCACTAACCCGAATGTTACAGTAGCCCGAATGTAACACTAGCCCGAATGTAACACTAGCCCGAATGTAACACTAGCCCGAATGTAAAAGTAGCCCGAATCTAACAGTAGCCCGAATGTCACAAGCCCGAATGTAACAGTAGCCCGAATGTCACAGTAGCCCGAATGTTACACTAGCCCGAATGTAACACAAGCCCGAATGTAACAGTAGCCCGAATGAACACTAGCCCGAATGTAACATTAGCCCGAATGTAAAAGTAGCCCGAATCTAACAGTAGCCCGAATGTCACAAGCCCGAATGTAACACAAGCCCGAATGTAACACAAGCCCGAATGTAACAGTAGCCCGAATGTAACAGTAGCCCGAATGTAACAGTAGCCCGAATGTCACAAGCCCGAATATAACACTGGCTCGAATGTAACAGTAGCCCGAATGTAACACTAGCCCGAATGTAACAGTGGCCCGAATGTAACACTAGCCCGAATGTAACACTAGCCCGAATGTAACAGTAGCCCGAATGTAACAGTAGCCCGAATGTCACAAGCCCGAATATAACACTGGCTCGAATGTAACAGTAGCCCGAATGTAACACTAGCCCGAATGTAGCATTAGCCCGAATGTAACATTAGCCCGAATGTAACAGTAGCCCGAATGTAACAGTAGCCCGAATGTCACAAGTCCGAATGTCACACTAGCCCGAGTGTCACAAGCCCGAATGTAACAGTGGCCCGAATGTAACACTAGCCCGAATGTAACAGTGGCCCGAATGTAACAGTAGCCCGAATGTCACAAGCCCGAATGTCACAAGCCCGAATGCAACAGTGGCCCGAATGTAACACTAGCCCGAATGTAACACTAGCCCGAATGTAGCATTAGCCCGAATGTAACATTAGCCCGAATGTAACAGTAGCCCGAATGTAACAGTAGCCCGAATGTCACAAGTCCGAATGTAACAGTGGCCCGAATGTAACAGTAGCCCGAATGTTACACTAGCCCGAGTAAAGCTTGGGTGTTCCACTCCGTACACCTTCTGTTTTTATACAACAGACTTCGCAGCCAGCCGAATCTGCAACCTTGCGGTTACGGAGCTCCTAATGTTACATTCGGGCTTGTGTTACATTCGTGCTGGTATTACACTCGGGCTCGTGCTGCATTCGGGCTTGTGTTATATTCGGGCTAGTGTAGCATTCAGGCTAGTGTTACATTCGGGCATGTGTGACATTCGGGCATGTATTACATTCGGTCATGTGTTACATTCGGGCAAGTGTTACGTTCGAGCTTGTGTTATTCGTGCTAGTTGCTTTGGGGCTAGTGGTTTTCGGGCTAGTGGTATTCGGGCTAATATTATAGAATCCAACAAAACACATCGAACGGGCACGTAATCTCTTTCTGAGTCTTCGATCTTTACCCGGTTCTCTGCTGAATATTGTTTTAGCCAGTTGGTCATCCAGCATCCTTGCTACATGACCAATTGTAGTCTACCGTATCTTAATCGCTGTACAATATCTGCAACTGTATTTCTTGTGATGCATGTGATTTCATGCGCCTGCATTACACTTCTTCTAATTTGTAGCCAAAATTGAACGCAAGATTTGACGCTCTAAACACCCATAGATTGTCAGTCGCTCTTCTTCAATGTGTACGGTTCATGAACTAGAGTACTTTCGGCAGTTTTACATGAACTTGCATACAATCTCCCATACAAATGAAACACAAACTTCTGCATAACTAGCGAAATAGGAGAAATAGGAGTGGTTACCTGGGATGCTTTCATAGTTACATAACTGCCAAAATGAATCATCTAAGGTTGTACTCCTCAGAAACTTGCAAAACTCGAGATTGCGAGAAAGATCATCCGAGATTCATGATTCATGAACAACACAGTTTAATTTGTGGCAATACGAAGTTTGTCGGGTCAGCTAGTGATTCATAAAATGCAGTTATCGAGATAAATATTGAAAACGTATTTAGCGTGTTGTGCTCTATACGAAGATCATATAAAAAATCCTGTCCTGAAGGTCTTTGGATAGGGTAAAGCGGAATGATGTAAAAGGGCCTATTTGTAACTGTCGAAGCATAATTGCAGAAGCGCAATATGTATTCGCTGGAGACCGTCAGTCACGTGTAATGTGGTGAAATAATTCAAAATTAATACGATAAAAGCCTGGATTGTTGTTGTTTTTTCTTTGTAGTGTATTAAATTATTTTCGAAGTGTATTAAAGGCGATCGTAGTAATATTGATTTTACAAGATCGCCAAAACTTCGCAAAAATATAATTAAAAATAAATTGTTTGTACTTATATGGACCGGTGGACGTAACTTATTCTCAGCGGTGGCCCAACCTGTACAATATGGCTCACTTTGACAATATTTTTTATATTTTCGTAAATGCCTATAACTTTATTATTTTTCAAGAAATCTGTTCGAGACTTTCCAGAACTAAACCTTATTCTCAGACCTTTGTAACGATGTATTTAAATTTTTGAAACTCTATTTGAAACGGAAGTTATGGGCGAATGCCAAAAGGTCGCCCAACTACGACGACATTCCCCTGTATTTTTGTATTACTCTATAGCTCTTCTCGTAAAACAGCCATTTCAAAACTTATAATGGAATGATATTATTGAAATTAGATGTGAACCGATGGTTACAATGACGAGCAAGCAAAATTTACAATAAAACTTTTTGGTGCGATTTTGATACAGAACATCCTGTTCACAATGTTTATAGAAGTCCGTTGCATTATTCTAGTCATCGTTACCGCTCACTAGTGGTAGTACAGTGGCGAGATAATGAATGAATGCTGACGAAAGCTACACACGAAAATATTTCGTAATAATAATTGAGGTCAATTGAAGCGTCAAATAATTGCCCCACATTAGAAAGTGATAACGATTATTTTCAGAACTTGTCTGATATCCGACACTCTGCAATCCTTTTTAAGTAGAATTAATGGTCGAATACAAATTTTCTGTCTAATTTAATCCATTGTAACAGATTTGAAAAATTTAAAATTAATTAAAATTTCAAAAATATACCTCAATGAAATGGTTGTGTCCCTTCATTATTCATTGTGGTCCCAGTGGGTTGATCAATTTTATGAAAATGAGTGTAAAATTTATATTGTCTTTTGTTAATACAGCAATAGCCTGATTTTCAATATTTATGCCGATACAAATTTTATAGGGGTTTTTATTGAATCCGCTAAAATATTGTTCTCGTTTGGTTATGGTTATTGTTTCAAAACCATAGAAATAAAATTTATCACAAAATATTGCTAATCTTTAAATGCATCAATTACATTGAAACTATATTACAGAATAATGGTCAATAATGAGTAAATATTATTTGTCGAAAAAACTCGGTTTCCAATAAAAAGGCGAGACAAACATATTAAGGCGAACTTTGTCGTCATCGACTCGACATCGACATCGAAATTTCAAAAGCAGTTTTTTTGTTTGAAACAAAAATTTTGTTCATGAAACATGTTCATATTCGCTGTGGTTCAGATTGGTAAAAAGAATATAGTGAATACATTTCTATAAACAGAATCCCACTTTTGGGCCCAAAAACTTCTTCCGGAATTGGGCTCTCGGACGAAAAGGTAATGACTGCTAGTTTCCCGTTAATCGTTATGTAGTCTTTCAAACATGTTCGTAAAAAAACAAAACACTCTCGATCGGATAATTTTTTACCTCCAATTTGATGAAAAAGACTTTATCTAAGGATGTTTTAAAAATAATTTTTTTGAATATATAAAAATTTGTATGAGTAATTGAGAAGTATATTTTACAACTATGCATAGTAGTAAAATTAAACGAAAAAATGTTTTGTGTACTCACATTTAACATTCTACTAGGATGTTCAAAAATAACTCTGTTATAATCAATAAACAAAAAAAATGCTAATATCGAACAATTTTCTCTTTGTACGAAAGTCATGATGTTACTTTAATAGAATTTCTTATGAAAATGATTGTTTTTATTTTTGGCGAAAAAATATATTCAGAAAAATCCAGTGACCATTCACTAATTGACTTTAGGTAGGAGAGATGGGTTTTTGCGATAGTGTTTTCTCAACATATGACAACAAAAACAACAATGAGTGATAACATATTCCCATTTTCTGAATAAGAAAATTATATTCCAGCCTCAACTAGAAGGCTCGTGTTCAGGAGCATTGCAATGGTCGATGAACTTAAACTGGTTTTCCATTTCTATACTAGATATCAACTTGTTACTCTTTTTTTGCTGATGCTTAAAGTGTGATTGAATTATCGAACTATTAATAAATAATTCCATTATTATCATTGAATTTAGGTTGTTCATTATCAGGACTATTTGTGAAATAAATGCTCCATTTTTTAATTTTATTAAGAAAATAAAATTTTTGTTTCTTGGTAAATCAACCGATACGTATAATTACTCCGACTTGCAGGTTTATTTCGAGATTTACATTTGTCATTACTGGCGTGTCATTACTCTATGAAATTTAATAAAAAAGGATTATCTGATCTGAAGGTCCGAAATACTAAACCTAATCACTCGGATTTGTCTAAGTCAAAACATGCTTCTGAAAGATCGGTGCCTGTCCTGCTTTTTAGGTCTAGCGTCTAGGCACGCCAGTGCGAAACGTATTTGCTTAGTTGCATTCGATCCAAATGATTTATTGAACAAAACAAAAGTCATGTAAATGATTAGCTTTATCATGTCATGTTTATTAAAACTTGTCTCCATATGTAACCAACAAGAGCGGGAGAGCTTAATCCTCCGGATCAAGTGGATTTTCTACTCGCGTAGGGTATTCCACCCATGGAATTGTTAACTTGATACCGGTTTTCTATACGCATACATGCATTCAATCGGCACGGCAGACGAGTTCTCATGTATTTATATAGATCGGAACCGGGTAACCGGGAACCGGGACGTATAATTTTAATCGCGCGCGAGCCACGAACAACGAAACTTGCTCGCTTCTGTTGTGGAGAGTTACAGTACAGGATTGCTCCGACAAAAAAAAGTGAATAAGTAAGTTTGTGAAGTGATTTTAACATACTGCAAAAACAATACTGGATGAAGATGAATCCCAACAGACTTGTTTTTCGACGATTGTGGTCAAACTGGTTCGAAAGGGGTTTCTTTGTTTTCTAAACGAATCTTCGTTATATGGCAACGTTGGTATGAACGTGTGGAGTTATTTTATTTAATGAAAGTTTTCTCTATATAACTTAACTTGTGTTTATAATCTAATTTACGGATTCGTCAGTCTCAGTCATCTAAAATATGTGGTAATTCCCAAAGTGAAAGATTAAATTTGACCTACAATTTTGTTTCGGCTCGTCGATGACCTTCCAATCCACGGCTTCCAGTGAGGGTTATTGTTTATATTTCATTTGTTTTTTTCATGATTACGACTCTAACTTAGATAAGAATTCTTTACTAATTACTCTTTTTCATTTTCTTTGCAGATTTAGGAACCTAACGGTGGCTATCAGTCGAAACCATGCTGCACAAATTTTTCCATTTGGCCACTTTCGTGATACTCTTAGTGGTCTCTACTCGAGCCCAAGATGACTTGGACGCCCTGTTCGAGAGTGGTTTTTTTACCTCACCAGCGCCAGACGAGGTAACTCCTGATTCGGCTGAGTTTGACGCCCTGTTCGAGTCTGTTTTTAATGCTGAGAATGCCTCACCAGCGCCAGGCGCGGTAACTGAAGATTCGGCTGAGTTGGACGCCCTGTTCGAGTCTGTTTTTAATGCTAAAATAAATAAATGAATCACAACAATCACCCTTATTCTGCGAAGCGAGTGACGTGACTATTTTGGATTCGCCGCGAATGAGGTGACAATTATCACCTAGGTGACTCGCTTTATCACCTAGGTGACACGGTTTGTCACTTAGGTGACAGGGGTTTGTTACCTAGGTGACACGGTAGTCACCTAGGTGACTCGACTCGCCGTGGCGAGTCACGGCGAGTGACAATTGTCGTATTGAGTCATGTGACTCGCAGAATAAGGGTAAATGTGAAAAAGTTATTCTTCTAGCTGAAAACGACAGAAGCTGACTTTCAAAACGAAACATAAAGAATTTTTTCGAAATGTCGAACTCGAAAACATCAACCGACTAAAACCAGACTCAACTGTAGGTACATAAAAACAGAATCTTGATTTTCTCATGAAAAACCATATAAAACAGCCAGTCATGTTTTTGAGTATGGATCAATATCGATTTGATTCGCATTTGAAATCATGTGAAAAGATATCATGGCTGACAAATCAAGCTATTTAGGATTACAACATATTTGAATTTCGCATTTATATAATTAAATAATCATCAACTCATCAACCTTAAATTAAATTAGTACATGTACACGATATTGTTACTTTGCCCACTGAACTGAAAGTATTTCCGCTTATATTGATATTATATTACTTATTATCGCGTCATGAAAATCTATATATGTATTGGTGAATATAAAATCACTTTGTATGAATAATTTAGTTAGTCTTAAGAAACTCGTTCAATTATATACATCAAACAAATGCTCGTCGTTATTATTTCGCAATCTCGAAAATTCTTAAATTCGAAGTCGTCGAATTATACTAAACAGTGGTGCCGAAACCCGGGAATCGCGTCGCCGGATAAATTTTGTCGTAATTTCTCGTCTACGGGTGAACAATCGAGTTCACTAACCATCGTTTCTACTAAGGAAGGCTGGTCGACTCTCATCGAAGTTTAGTAAGGCAATTTAAGGTGTGTACTTTTATACGATAACTACCCAGGTAACCAATAAGCATTTCCAATGCAATTTAAAAGCAAGCCAATAAGCATTTAAGTTGCCTTAAATGCTACTTAAATGCTATTTTGGCAAAATATGCGGCTACTTTACGGCTAGCCCTCTTATAGTGCTGACAATGCTTATTTGCAACTAGTTACCAACAAGAAGAATTTAAATAGAATTTTGGATGCCAATTTACAACAGTTATGCAGTCAAAAAGCTGATAAACAACAACCTGCAGTATAAAACGCCAGGGATGCTAATAAACAACTGATTTACTGCTTATTTTAATGCTTATTGGTTACCTGGGTAGCTGACCCGACAAACTTCGTATTGCCACAAATTAACCTGTATTGTACATAAATCATGAATCTCGGATGATCTATGTCACAATCTCGAGTTTTGCAAGTTTCTGACGAGTTCAACCTTAGATGATTCATTTTGGCAGTTACGTAGCTATGAAAGTATCCCAGGTAACCAAAAAGCCTCACCAATGCTATTCACATGTAGGCCAATAAGCATTTAAGTCGCCTTGAATGCTACTTAAATGCTATTTTGGCAAAATATACTGCTACTTTACTGATAACCTTCTTATAGTGCGGACAATGCTAATTTACAGCTAATTACCGACACGAAGAATTTGAATACAATTCTGGATGCCAATTTACAACACCTATGCAGTCAGAAAAGCTAATATACAACAACGTGCAGTATAAAATGCCAGATACGCTCATTTGCTGCTTATGCTAATGCTTATTAGTTACCTGGAATGGGTAGTTCAATATACAAGTTTGCAATTTTTCCTCAGAGTAAAGTAGAAAACAACTCCCCTGTCCCCTCAGTGCATAGCCAGAAAGCGGATAGTAATATTTGCCATGATTGTACAACATTTCGCCGAATATCATTTTGCGAAAAACCTTAAGCAGAATGTACCATTTCACGGAAAACTTTTTTGTGGAAAGTACCATTTCGCGATCCTCTCCTTACTCGCTGTCGTTCGTTCCAGGAAATCAAGGTAGACCTAGGAAAATAAATAAACCTAGACAGTAGTGATTTCTGCAGGGAGTTGCCTCCCCACAGTGGGCGGCGCTTCCGACGGCGGGTCGCCGGTAACACTCGCGGCCGTCTCGTCCTGAATGATCTAGTGTTACTACAGATAGTTTTAGTTAGTCTTGTTATTGATTAATGTTTTATGGAAGAGTCTCGAATTTCTCGAGTTCGATTAGTTTTTGAGTTTCGAAAAAAATCCTGTTTTATTTGTATGAGAGTCCATACAAGGGGGCTATGAGGGGGCTACCACAGGGGTGAGAGGTCTCTAACTATCATAAAATAAATTCAAGACTCAAAAATCTCCTACATGCTAAATTTGGTTCCATTGGCTTGATTAGTACTCAAATTCTATAAGGAAATTTTTATTTCATTTGTATGGGAGCCCACCCTCTTAAATGGGAGATGGGTCATAACTCGCTTTCTAAAGAAGAGAGGGGTCTTAATTCACCAGAGAAAAAAACTTGCCTCCAAAACCACTTACATGTCAAATTTGGTTCCATTTGCTTGTTTAGTTCTCGAGTTATGAGGAATTTTGATTTCCATTTGTATAGGAGCCCCCTCTCCTAAAGTGGGGAGGGGTCCTAATTCACCATAGACAATATTCTTGCTTACAAAAACACCCACATGCTAAATTTGATTTCATTTGCTTGAATAGTTCTAGAGTTATGAGGAAATTTGTATTTCATTTGCATGGGAGCCCCCCCCCTCCTAAAAAGGTAAGAAGTCCTAATTCATAGTGGAAAAAATGGTTGCCTCCAAAAACACCCACATGCCAAATATGGTTCCATTTGCTTGATTAGTTCTTGAATTATGAGGCAATTTGTATTTCATTTGTGTAGAAGCCCCCCTCTTAAAGTGGGGAGGGGTCCTAATTCACCATAGAAAATATTTTTGCCTCCAAAAACCTCCACATGCCAAATTTGGTTCTATTTGCTTGATTAGTTCTCGAGTTATGAGGAAATTTGTATTTCGTTTGTACAGAAGCCCCCCCCCCTCTTAAAGTGGGGAGGGGTCTTAATTCACTATAAAAAATATTTTTGCCTTCGAAAACCTTCAGATGCCAAATTTGGTTGCATTTGCTTGATTAGTTCTCGAGTTATGAGGAAATTTTTATTTCATGTGTATGTCAGCCCCCCCCCTCTTGAAGGGGAGAGGAGTCATAATTCCCCTTCTAAAGAGGGGAGAGGTCTCAATTTACCATAGAATAAATTCTTGTCAACAAAAACATCCACATGCCAAATTTTGTTCTATTTGCTTGATTGTTCTCGAGTTATGCAGAAATTTGTATTTCATTTGTATGGGAGCTCCCCCTCTTAGTGGGGAGAGGAGTCCCTAACCATCACTAAAACCTTTCCTGGCCTCAAAAACCTCTACATGCAAATTTTCACGCCAATTGGTTCAGTAGTTTTTGATTCTATAAGGAACATCCCTACAGACAGACAGACAGAAATCCATTTTTATATATAAGATGAGCCCGGAGAAGAGAGCTCGTCCTGGTGTTAGCCGAATGAAGATTTTGATTCGCCGTAGGGCAAATGTACTAGCACGGTGTTCAAAATACCGTTATTAAAAAATAAAATGGGCTATTTAAACGGAAAATGCCAGTTGGTTTGTATTGCAATCCTGCACCTCTGAGCCAATTTTTAAAAAAAATCGATCGACGAATCTTTGAGTTACGCCCTTTTGAAGTTTTAAAAGGCAGACTGCTCATATAAAGTAAATAAAAATCTTCAATGACACTTCCAAAATGAACGTAAGTCAAAGCCGGTATTGATTTTTTTTGCAACATATGCCCATTGCGGACCATTTTAGGAGTTTTATGCTGTATTGGGACTAACCGGAAATGTTCCGGGTTAAGTTATCGCTGTAGAAAATAGCCAGTATCGAACATGAACAAATACTTATCATGCGACGCCTCAAATTTCGCCAGAATTTAAAAACTAGGTCACTGACAGTCAGATCAACTACCTAGCACCATGTTGGTTATAGCTGGACAAGTTCCGGGGACTTTCGGGAACACCCAGACAAGTGGCCAATTTCGTCCGTAAACAAAAGCTTATCGTGCGACACCTTAAATCACACCAGAATTCAATAATTAGATCAATGGAAGCCAAATCTGCTATCTAGGGACAGGTTTGGTCATATCTGAACATGTTTGGGGGGCTCCGGAAACCCCTAGGAAATGACCAATTACGAACATGAACAAAAACTCATCATACGACACTTTAAATCACACTAAAACTTTTAAAATAGGTTCAAATAAGCCAAATTGAGTACCAAGAACTACAATGGCCAATTCCGAACATGTCTTTATTATCAAAAATGTACCACATTGTGTTGTTGACTTCCCAGAGGTATAAACTATTGCAAGACGCGGTGAAATATCGGATATATATTGCGATAACGCAACAACATTTGTCGGTGCAGATCGTAAGCTGAAGGAGACACGGTTACGATATTTGGAATAGTTCAAAACCGACATCGTTTTGTATCTCTCATAATCTTTGAAAATTCTCAACTATGTAGCTCTCCGTTACTCGGAACATTCGGCATGGACAAAGGCGACGAAGGGCAAGGAATGGAGACGTGGTGCCTGGAACTGCAAATCGCTAAATTTCGTTAGTGGCGACAGGGTGCTGCTCGATCAGCTAGAACCCCGAAAGTTTGGCATTGTGGCACTGCAGGAGATCTGTTCCAAAGGCGAGAAGGTGTACAGGATCCGTGGCTGCAAAGCCCAATTTTTCCAGAGCGGTTGATCGACCAACGAGCTGGGAACGGGCTTCGTAGTGTAGGGCAAAATTCAGGATGGACTAGAAAGCGATCAACGAGAGGATGTGCGTGTTGAGGATAAAAGGCCGTTTCTTCAATTACACCATCTTAAACGTATATTGTCCACACGACGGTAGACCAGACGACGAGAGGGAAGCGTTCTATGCGCAGCTGGAGGCAACGTATGATAGCTGCTCACGATAGGACATCAAGATCGTCATCGGGGATATGAACGCCCAGGTCGGCAGGGAAACAATGTATAGACCGGTCATTGGGCCCCGTAGCTTACACACCGACACCAACGATAACGACCAGCGATGCATCAACTTTGCAGCTTCCCGAGACTTGGTGATCAGAAGCACATTCTTTTCCCATAAAGATATTCACAAAGCCACGTGGAGATCACCTGACTAACGAACTTTTAACCAAATCGACCATATTTTCATCGAAGGCCGGTTTTTCTTGAAAATCTGTCTAAGCATATCCACGTAAGAGAATTTAGCCAAGTATCCACGAGCGCGGAACGAGTTGACCATGATCCTGAGGAGGAAAAAGCGCCAGAACGAGGACAGAGATCGTGAGGAGCTGGAACAGCTATTGCGGGCTAATGACACGTGCAAGATTTATGAGAAGGTGAACCAAACTCATAAGGGCTACACACCTAAACCTGACATGTGTAGGGACGAGGGAGGGGATCTAATCGCAAACGAGCGCGAGGTGGTCGACAGTTAGAAGCAGTGTTTCGATGTGCACCTCAATATATAGCGATATAGCAATAGGAGACGCAACGGAAGTTAACCTCGTAGTGCCTACAAACGACAACAGCGTGCCGGCTCCCGATCTCGAAGAGATTCGGCGAGAAATTCGTCAGCTGAAGAATAGGACTTATAGCATTACGACTATTTAAAATTAATTTAAAATCAAAAGTTTACTTAGTATAAATATTACTACTGCTATGATTATCTCATCGAGCAACCCCTCGGCTTGCTTCGAATGAAAGTTTTTTAGATATTTAATCTCACACGCTGTACCAAGAGAGTGAGTGAGTGCCATTGGGCACCTTGCGCATGAGCGCCGGTCTAAAAGTTGAGTTACATGCCCACTAGAACTCGGGGACGGGTTGAAAGCTTGATATAGGAGCAAATGAGTTAACCCTTATTCGGCACTGGCCCAGGAAAAGGGGAAAAGCATGAGGAAGAATTTTTGTTTCGGGATTTCAAAGAGAAACGGTTCGGTCGAATCTGAACTTCGGATGTAGGAAATCAATGCTTTGGGGATACTTTAAGGGGACGGCTCCTTCAACCAACTTGTTCGGTAGAACTTTCGTAAGACATTTCGCAAATGATTACGTAGTTCCGGAACCGAAGATTTCTATCATTATCATTTATCTGAGGGAACTAACTTGACTCGATCACTTTGTCTTGGATCGTGGAAGAAGTAGGATCGGTTATTAAAATTCGTTAAGTGCCGCGATGTATTTTCGAAGGTAGATGGTTAAATCGTGAAACTATTTAATTCAGTTTATCTAAAAGCAGTTGCATTCCCCAGAATAAATTCGATAGATAGGCTTAGCGCGTGTAAATATTATAGTGGAAAATATCGTGCGTATTGGTGCTAGAAAAGAGGTAAAAAATTTAATACGGACCACGTGCAGTGCATTCCTTAATCCCGACATTTCGATATCGGTTACGTGCTTTTCTGGTGCAGGTTATCCGCAGCAGTTCCCGATACACCGCATTCAACGGACCAACCGCATTCCACTCCACTTTCTACTGGCAAATTTCCCGGCACAACTTCATGTGGCCGGTAGAGCGACGTCCGTCAACTCGTCGCTAGGCAAGGAGCAGCATACGAAGCAGCACCGTCAAATCTCCGCTGGAAGCTATATCGCAGCATCGCATCGGAATCCAGCAACGCATAAAATCAATAGTTACAAATTATGTGAGTACGTTCCAAACTTATTTACTCCAGCCATGCGCATGGTCGATTAGTGGTACCGTACCGTACCTCCCCCACTGAGTGCAGAGCTGGGCCAGTGGGCTGAACCACCCAACGTGAAAATCCATCTCAGTTAACATCGCCTGAGTTCGAACCGCATACGTCAACGGTTCTCTTTTTGCTCGTCGTTTGATCAGATACAAAACATCGCCGAGTTACTCTTTTTTGAACGGCCTTGGAAAATGATATACAGTGTACACAGTAATCTGTTTTACCTTTTCGATCGATCGATCATTCCTGTAATGACTGAACAACAAAACCCCAGGTCAGCGAACCCCTAACCTTTAAACCTAACGAGGTAGCCTTTTGGTATTTTTTGAACAGCAAAAGAGCAAATGCTCACTGGAAGTGAAATCAATCAAACAGTTCTTTGTAAAATTATAGATAAAATATGGAAAAGATGAGGAGGTTTTGTGCCTGTTGGAGAAGAAACCTGAAAGAGGTTTACTCCAACGGGCTTTTCCCTGCTCCTTAGAAAAAAGAAAAGGATAATAATAAAACAATAAATAAAAAAATAAATAAAGATTAAACAGAAGAATTTCACGATTCCCGTTCTGCTATCTCATCGTGTTTTATGCTTTACGTTGAAAGCGGGCAGGGTTGGCCTAATATTTCAGCCCCCGTCTCTATTTTGAAGCGTTCTCGGATGATGTGCATGCGAGACATGTCCCTGTGATGAGAAATTATATATATATTTTGGATAGAATCGAAGGGACCGAACCGATGCAAGTTGAGTTGCGGTTTGTTATCCTTGGCTGGTTTTTCTCTAAGGTTTTTGGTTTACTATTGACGTTGTCCCGGTACGGTGGAACCGTTTTAGAGCCGGAATCCTGAAACAAAATAATACCCGCCCGTAAGGAGAGGGTCTCATAGCTGGGCAAAGCGAACAAGGTGGGTGGTCTCTCATTGAGAGTGGCGCTTAAGCCACCCGCTGATTCCAGAATCAAGCTCTGGTCCCAGCCGTCCCGTCTTACAGACTAGGGTAACCAACGTATTTTGGACCCCCTCAGCAGCTGTACATAATTTGGACACTTACAGCTAAATCAAATGCAAGTGTCCAAATTATGTACAGTTGCTGAAGGGGTCCAAAATAGGTTGTTTACCCTATCGGTCTGATTAGCGCTTTGTACATCGTCAGCTTAGTGCGGCGTATGCTCCTTGATCGAAGCGTCTTGCGGAGGGAAAAGAAGGGTTCGATGCGAGAGTGCCAGAAGCTATGCAGTCTTTAAAAATCCTGTAAAACAATCTTCTCGACAGCAAACTAATTAGCAGAAACAATATTGTAGGGGAAGACTGTCCAGAACGCACCGTCGGGGTAGAATGGCCCATGCTAATAATTGTTTAAAAACGCGGAAACTATTTGGTTAAATTATGAATGCGCATTTTATTATTTGGTGTAAAAGAAGCTAATTCATAATTGTGTAGAATGTAAAAGCATCAAACATAGCCACATCCAATAAAATCAGGCGATTATCCGCGATCTTATTCCACATGTAAGAAATCGCGGTTTTCTCTTAAGCTTTTACCACTAGTCGGTATGCAAATGTCATAATAAATACAGTCTATTCAATTGATATACTGTCATACTCGATGATTCATCACAAAAACGGCATTAACTAGGCATATTTTTCACATATATTGCAAAAAAACTTCAAACTACAAAACAGGGGTAGAATGCATCACAGCGGGATCGAACAGTTATAAAATATGTTTAATTTGCAGTACATCTTCTGTTTCTGATTATTTATTAAAAATGTAGCAATATTATGTATTGTATAGGACTTAGAATTTGCCTTAAACCTAATTGTACATTGCTTAACCCTCTAACGGGTAAGGCCGTCTGTAGACGGCCTTCGCTTTTGGAGCTCCAGAGCCGCATACAAAATTTGTTTTAAATTGACAATATGCAAAATGTGTTCAGAACAGATTTCTTGACATTTTGATATTAATATGACAAGATTCTGACTATGCATTCAAAAGTTATCATTTTTCAAAAACAAAAATTCCGAAAAATTTCGAAAATAATTAATGCACGAATATTTCCTTTTTTACTTTTGATGAAAAAGCATTGGCGGAACTAGCGCTCATTTCTAGGGGGGGCTATAGCCCCCGGCATTTTTTCGACCATTTTATTTCCTTGGCATATTCATATTAAATGCACATTGATGCATGAGAACTTTAAAATGTGTTGCATATAAAAATTACTCTCAAGTTTTTATTATGTAAAGTTATCTAACTATAGTTTTTTCTTAAATTTAAAAATCTAGCCTAATTTTTCTAGGGGGGGCTAAATGTCTCCTAGGGGGGGCTTAGCCCCCCCTAGCCCCCCCCTAGTTACGCCAATGTGAAAAAGCACATCTAGAACGAAATGATTGACCTTAAAATTTTTCTATGAGGAAATTTCATGCTTTATATCAATTTTGCAATGTATTTGAATTAAAAAAATACCTGAGTAGAGCGTTAGATATGAAAAACGAAAAAGAGAAATTGGACTTTTTCTAACCTGGCGCTCCACCAGATAATTATTTTTGCATGAAAATCAGAACTTAAGGTTCTTTTGAGTGTACTTTCATGATAAAACAGTCTTTAGCTTGATCGCATCGTTTTTACGATGTTGCCCGTTAGAGGGTTAACTTACGATATTTCATCACACATCAGTTGGAGAAAAATAGATGATTAAATTTGATTGCCAATTATGTTGAGATATGAACTCATTATATCCCAGCAAACAAGCGTATGTAACAAACGCTGTAACGAACGCTTCCGCCATTTCGGCAGCCTAGTTTTAAGAGTTTATTCAACACGTGATTATATGTAAATTTGCTACGCCTAGCTGGGCAAACTTGGTGTGTTTTGTGTACGGGCTTTGACGTTTCCCCACATAATGATTTTGACACTTGCCAAAACTCGTCAAAAATAACAAAAAATACTGGTTTTTGTTAGGAAATTTCACCAGGAGTAAGTGTAGAAAAGATCCCAAAGTCTTCTAGAAGTTGAAAAACGTGGAACAAGCACACCGTTGCTCTGAAAAATGATGTTTCGCTTAAGCGGTGCATTCTGCACCACTTCACCCTACGCAAACTTTTGAAAACCATTAGAAAGTTACTTGTGTTACATGAATACTTAGTTAAATTAATTAATTAATTAATTCGAAAGAAAATTCTGTAACATAAGCATTAAATATATTGCTTAAACAAATGGTTTTCTGCATAATAACTAAGTCTCTCTCCAGAGGTTTAAAACTTCTCTAATAAAAAAATGGCTTGCCTCCCCCCAAACGAAAATCCTGGCTACATCACTGGTCATGATGTTGCTTTAATAGAATTTCTCATGAAAATGATTGTTTTTATGTTTGGGGAAAAATATATTCAGAAAAAACCAGTGACCATTCACTAATTGACTTTGGGGAGGAGAGATGGGTTTTTGCGATAGTGTTTTCTCAACATATGACAACAAAAACAACAATGAGTGATAACATATTCCCATTTTCTGAATAAGAAAATTATATTCCCGCCTCAACTAGAAGGCTCGTGTTCAGGAGCATTGCAATGGTCGAAGAACTTAAATTAGTTTTCCATTTCTATACTAGATATCAACTCGTTACTCTTTTTTTGCTGATCCTTAAAGTGTGATTGAATTATTGAACTATTAATAAAAAAAATCCATTATTATCATTGAATTTAGGTTGTTCATTATTAGGGTTATTTGTGAAATAAATGCTCTATTTTTAAGTTTTTTAAGAAAATAAAATATTTGTTTCTTGTTAATTCAACCGGTACGTATAATTACTTCGACTTGCAGATTTATTTGTCATTACTGGCGTGGCCAGGACGGGCGTGTGCCCTGTACATTCTCTATGAAATTTAATAAAAAAGGATTATCCCATCTGAAGGTCCGGAATATTAAACCTAATCACTCGGATTTGTCTAAGTCAAACATGCTTCTGAAAGGTCGGTGCCCGTCCTGCTTTTTAGGTCTAGCGTTTAGGAACGCCAGTGCGAAACGTATTTGCTTAGTTGACTTCGATCCAAATGATTTATTGAACAAAACAAAAGTCATGTAAATGATTAGCGCTATCGTGTCATGTTTATTAAAACTTGTCTCCATATGTAACCAACAAGAGCGGGAGAGTTTAATCCTCCGGATCAAGTGGATTTTCTACTCGCGTAGGGTATTCCACTCATGAAATTGATAACTTGATACCGGTTTTCTATACGCATACATGCATTCAATCGGCACGGCAGACGAGTTCTCATGTATTTATATAGATCGGAACCGGGTTTCACAGGCCTCGGTGTCAAGATCACGCACATCGGCTGTTGCTTGACCGATCGTATTTCGAGTCTCCGGCCGATTGTGTCTGTGTGCACTTGGGAAGTACCGAAAACCGGCAAACCGCAGGTTCTCTCTCGAGCTTAAATGATTTCCAGTTCCCGACATATTATTTTAATCGCGCGCGAGCTACGAACAACGAAACTTGCTCGCTTCTGTTCTGGAGAGTTACAGTGCAGGATTGCTCCGACGAAAAAAAAAGTGAATAAGTAAGTTTGTGAAGTGATTTTAACATACTGCAAAAACAATACTGGATAAAGATGAATCCCAACAGACTTGTTTTTCGACGATTGTGGTCAAACTGGTTCGAAAGGGGTTTCTTTGTTTTCTAAACGAATCTTCGTTATATGGCAATGTTGGTTCGAACGTGTGGAATTATTTTATTTAACGAAAGTTTTCTCTATATAACTTAACTTGTGTTTATAATCTAATTTACGGATTCGTCAGTCTCAGTCATCTAAAATATGTGGTAATTCCCAAAGTGAAAGATTAAATTTGTCCTACAATTTTGTTTCGGCTCGTTGATGACCTTTCAATCCACGGCTTCCAGTGAGGGTCATTGTTGTTTATATTTCATTTGTTTTTTCATGATTACGACTCTAACTTAGATAAGAATTCTTTACTCATTACTCTTTTTTATTTTCTTTGCAGATTTAGGAGTTTAACGGTGACTATCAGTCGAAACCATGCTGCACAAATTTTTCCATTCGGCCACTTTCGTGATACTTTTAGTGGTCTCTACCCGAGCCCAAGATGACTTGGACGCCCTGTTTGAGTCTGTTTTTAATGCTGAAAATGCCTCACCAGCGCCAGCAGCGGTAACCAGTGCTCCAGTTCCGGCTGCCCCGCTACCTCCAACACCACCGCCCGTATACGTAAGTACCCGATTTGTCTACCCACGTAGCTTACGCTCTTCTCATCACTAGCCACTGTCTAGAGAAAATTTAAAACATATATCTTTGTCTGAAAAGAGTGAAAAATTCTCACAGCAACGTGCACAATCAGTTGAAAGCTACTACTTTTTGTGTATCGTACTGATTAGGACTTGGTAGTCGAATTCATTAGCAGTAATAAATAAATGAATCACAGTAATGTAAAAAGGAAAAATCATGCTTCTACCAACTTTTCGTTCAGTTAGTATGAAGAAATTTTTTGTTGAAATATCGAACTCGAAAACATCAACAGACTAAAACCAGACTCAACTGTAGGTACATAATAACAGAATATTGATTTTCTTTCCGCATGAAAAACCACACAAAACAGCCAGTCATGTTATTGAGTATGGATCAATATCGATTTGATTCGCATTTGAAACCATGTGAAAAGTTAGCTTGTAACTTGATATAAAAGACAATATCACAGCTGACAAATCAAGCTAAAAACTAGCGATTTGCTCACTGAAAACTGACTCAAACGAAAAAAAAACTGTTGACATTCATTAGCTGTAACATTCACTAGCGAAAACAATTTCCTGCATCCTTATCCTGCAATGCCACTCGCTTTTATGATGTTGTCCATTGACAAGTAACATTACTTAATTTATTTTTATATTTTGTTTTGTCAATTGTTAAATCACCATATACATCTTAATCGGTTTTGTGAATTGACTAAACTTAGCATACTCGACCTCCTCTTACCATTTCAGACGTGCAACGGTGAATGTGTGCCGTACTATCTGTGCAACGACAACCAAATCATTACCGACGGAACTGGTATCATCGACATCCGTGTCGGAGAGGACACCACCGTTGAGAATGAATGCCCCAACTATCTAGATACGTGCTGCGAGAAGCGGGATGTGTTGGATGTACCGCCCCCAACGGCAACCGAACCTCCGCGGGCTGCGAACAAGTACACCTGTGGCGCACGCAATGCCGATGGTTTGGGATTTAGAATAACCGGTAACAAGAACGGCGAATCCGAATACGGTGAGTTCCCGTGGATGTTGGCGGTACTGCGGGAGGATAAAGTTATGGACTCCACGCTCAACGTGTACGAATGTGGTGGTTCTCTGATTGCCCCCAACGTTGTTCTAACTGCGGCCCATTGTGTCTTGAACAAACAAAAAGAAACGCTGCTGGTGCGTGCTGGAGAATGGGATACTCAAACCAAGAACGAACTGTACCCTCATCAGGATCGTCGAGTGCGAGAGGTTATTACCCATGCCCAGTTCCAAAAGGGCTCACTAGCCAACGATGTCGCCCTGTTAATTCTCGAACAGCCATTCGATTTGGCTGAAAACATCCAACCCGCATGCCTTCCTCCGAAGAACTTCAACTTTGATGGAAGCAACTGTTTTGCCTCGGGATGGGGTAAAAACATATTCGGCAAAGAGGGAAAATACCAAGTAATTCTGAAGAAGGTTCAGCTACCGATCGTACCACACGGTCAATGTGAAAATGCAATGCGCACCACTCGGCTAGGAAACCGTTTCCGTTTGCATCAAAGCTTTATCTGCGCTGGAGGAAAACCAGGCGAAGATACTTGCCGTGGTGATGGAGGTTCTCCATTGGTTTGTCCGATTCCTGGAGTACCAACCAATTACTATCAGGCCGGTATCGTTGCTTGGGGAATTGGTTGTGGTGAACAGGGAGTCCCTGGAGTTTACGTAAACGTTGCCATGTTCCGAGATTGGATTGACCAGCAGTTGACCCAGCGTCACGTTGAGGCCAAGCATTACACCTATGTTTAAAGCGAGTTTCAAGAGTATACTTAACGTTGAGCTAACTACTAGTGAACGACAATAAATATAAATGGAACCCTAGTCTTCGATTAACGCTTTCGTCTTTATTATTGTTAGAATTTTCCTTGTAATCTCAAAAACTGCCAAATATCTTTCGATAATGTTCATTCTGGTTCAGCAAAGCCAGTGACAACCACAACTTTGGCCAGCTTCAGATTCACTACACCGTTCAACCGAAGATCGAGCCCCACAGAACTCTTTCCTTAATGTACATCGTCCGCAGCTCCTCGACGGCCTCGTAAACTAGCATCCAGTTCTGGAAGCAAATTCTCTAAATTCTGCACAGATCTCTAGGGTAGGGTAGGGGTCCAGAACCTACTTTCAATGCAGTCGTTATCGACAACGATTATTTATTTATTTATTATTACAATAATTTATCTGAACAATGTTCTTAATAAATGGATTAGCGTCAAATTCATATAATACTAGATCTCTTAAGTTTCGTCACAAATTGCTGTGTAGTTTCATTAAAATCGAAAATTTCGTCAGTCAATTCAAAAGTCCTAATGCAGGCGGTAATGGGTTCTTGATAACCAAACAACGTACGATGATAATTGGTTTGTAACAGGCCAGTAGAGCGAAGGGCACGTTGTGAAGCACGGAAATTTATGCGAGACAAAAGCGTCGGCGAGTCAATGTCACCATTCATCAGTTTCGCAATAAAAATAGCCTGATGCAGTTTCCGACGGCGCTCGAGCGTATCGATACCCAGTAGGCGGCAACGGTCTGGATACGGTGGTAGATTAACAGGATCGCGCCAAGGAAGCTCACGTAGCGCAAGTCGGACAAATCTTTTCTGGATACGTTCAATCCGCAAATTCCAAGACAACTGGTGAGGGAACCAAACCAAATTGCAGTTTTCCAGAATTGGGCGAACCAAAGAGCAATAAAGAGCTTTCAGGCAGTGTGGATCCTTAAAGTCACGGGAAATTTTTGAGATAAAACCAAGTTGACGTGCGGCTTTCGATATCAGGGTGGCATGGTGTAAGTGAAAAGTGAGCTTAGAGTCAAGGACAACACCGAGATCAGTTACAGAGTCGACTCTCTTTAGCTTCAGTCCGTCCACATGATAGTCAAACAATATTGGGTTTAAAATACGGTGAAACGTTATAACTTCACATTTGGCAATGCTGATCACGAGCCAGTTCCTCCGACACCAGCCAACGAAATCATTTATCAAAGTTTGCAGACGACGACAATCTTCCGTGTTTCGAACTTCTAAATACAATTTTAGATCATCAGCGTATACCAATTTGCAGCCAGAAGGTAGTAACAGCGTGACATCGTTGAAGTACAGGATGAATAACAAGGGGCCCATGTTACTTCCTTGCGGCACTCCCGAACTATTGGTAAACTGCGAAGATATACATTCACCGACTTTAACGCGTAAGATTCTTCCACGTAGGTATGAACTTAACCATTCAGCGAATCGGCAAGAAGCTCCAAGTCGCGAAATTTTACGCAGAAGTATACCATGATCGATTCGATCGAAGGCGGCTTTTAGATCAGTGTAAATGACATCAATTTGTGCTTTCTGTTCCATTTTCGAGATACACGATGAAGTAAACTCCAGTAAATTGGTACATACAGAGCGACCCGGCACGAATCCATGTTGGGAAGTAGAGATGTAATTCTTCGTCCGGGAAAGAATGACGCCGCTAACTATAATCTCAAATAGTTTAGAGCCAGCCGATAGGCTAGTGATGCCACGGTAATTCCTGACGTTCTGCCGGTCCCCAGATTTAAACACCGGAAACATAAAAGACTGCTTCCATATTTCGGGGAATTTTCCTTGTGCGAATGACTTGTTGAAAATTAGACACAGTGGGTCTGCCAGCGCATTAGCACATTTATTAAAAACGACAGCAGGTATTCCATCGGGACCCGCCGAGTATGATCGTTTTAGTTTCTTTGCAGCCGCCAAAAACATGTCGGTGGTTACTTCAAAAACAGTCAAGTCAACTAAACTGGCTGGCACATCCGCTGCTGCAATCTCGGCTTCTGAGTCAGAAGCAATTCGATCGGCAAAAACAGAAGCAAAAAATTGTGCAAAAAGTTCGCACGAATCCGATTCTGATATCGCCTCAGTACCATCCAAACAGACATTTAAAGGTACCGAAGAGCATATCCTTTTGGAATTGACGAAGTTCCAAAAATTTTTTGGATTCTTACGAAGGTCGGTCTGTACGCGTGAAACGTAAGATTTATACAGTGCACTATTCAGGCGACGGTAATCATCACTATGACGTTTGAAGCTCTGCCTCGTTGCAGTGGTTTTCAACCGACGATATTTGCGCTGAGAATTGTTCTTTAGCCGCTTTAGTTCACGCAAACGAACGGTACTCCACGCAGGTGAATTGCGACGCTTCAAAAAAGGCAGATTCAAATTTAACCACTGCTCGATGATGTCGCAGAAGGTCGCAGTCATGTCGCTAACATCAGAGTAATCGTGCAAGATTCCCCAATCATAGCTCGATAAGTAATACCTCAAAGCAACGAAATCAATCTTACGATAATTTAACGATCTTTTCTCGTTATCGTTAACTACACGAGTAAAAGCAGCGCTGTTATTGCGGGCAGTAGGTACTGTTATGGTAAGAGGCGGATGGTGAGGATCGACAGGGAGGAGCGGAGTGATGCTGCCTTCAACCAACGATCGGTGGTCGGGAGAGCAGAACACCAAATCCAGCGTGCGTCCTAAGTGATTTGTTTGGAAATTGATTTGATTTAAGTTGAAAAAATCCATACCGTCTCTCAACGCCGCACCGGCTGCTGGGAGATGAGCAGAAGCAGCCACCGAATTTACATCCCATACAAGTCGTGGTTGATTAAAATCACCACAAATCAGCAAAACGTCCTTATCTGCACATTTACTAAGCAGCTCGCCAACGGTAGACATATGTATCTCAACGACATCGATATTTTGGCTTCGATTTGGTGGTATATACACACCGCACAGCAGAATAGTCGTTCCTCTAACAGTAGCCCTCACAGAAATTTGCTCCAGATTTTCCCCGTTCACAGTCTCGATAATTGCGCTAGGGTGGCACTGCGCAACCGCAATCAACACTCCTCCAAAGCTGGATTTGTCGCTGTTGCAGGGATTACGATCGCAACGAAAAACGTTGAATGAAGAACCAAAAAGTTGCAACGAGTTAATTCGGTCATCTAAGCCGGTTTCCGTTAAGATGATGATGTCTAGATTGCACTCACAGGTTGACAAGAAGAGCTGGTCGATTTTTGTCCGTAGGCCGCGCACGTTCTGATAGGCTATCCGGATTCCATTTTCATAGGTGACGTCATGCTGCAATACGGTATCATTCAATGCAGGAAGAATAAAACTGTCAGACAAATACTCGCCTCTGGCGGAAACCCGAAGGTTTCCACCGTCCACAGAAGTACGCAGTGAATTTAAAACATTTGGTCCGTCCTTGGCTGACGGGGTGAGTTTTTTGGCTGGTTAATAAACTCGCGAAACATCAATCCTGCAGGCCATGAAGAGGGATCCAGTGCTAACTCTTTCAGCGCAGGGTTTAAACCAACTTTATACGAAATAAACGACAAGCTGCTAACATCTTTATCCTTCGGTACAAGCCGTATAACTTCTATAGCATCTGATACATCCAAGCAATGAGAGACAATTTTTTGTACGTCACTGTTCGTTGCAAGCGGATTTAAGCCAGACAAATAAAGCCAAAATTTGTTCGGTGCTGCAGCTGGCAGAATTGAAGGAACAGAGAGATCACTTAGACTGATGTCTTTTGTTCCGCACTCAGAAGCCACATGAATGGGTGGGTCACGTTCATCTCGACGACGTTTAGCACTACGTTTAGGCCAGATTGGAGCATCACACAAGGATGGAGTAAGAGCAAGTGGCTTAGGTTTAGAAGTAAAATCGTCGATTTTATTGCTTAATGCTTCGACAACACTGCACAATTGTTGAAATTGTGCAGCAAGATTAGGCATAGCGGGAACCTGCGGCTGGCATTGTGTTGTTTGCTCTATATAAGAGCTAAAACTGCGACCTTTAAGCTCAGCCCGGCATGTTGAACAAATTAGTAATATTTTCCCAGCAGCAAAAGATTCTTTCAATCCACGAGCATTAATTCCACAGCACTGCTGATTTATATGTAGAAACACCTCGCAAAAACCACAGCGTAGTGGCTCAAGATCGTTAATTTCGCATTTACATTCTCCACACTGTTTTTTATCCATTTCGTTTGATCGGTCTGCTTTGTTATCGAACAGTATATATTGTGGAGCGTATAGCTTGGTGCTATCGTAGATAAAGCAAAATTTCAGTTGCGTTATTAGCGAAATAACCAGCCAAAGCATTCACGAATCTCGAATACTTCACAAAATAAAGTCACTAAGCAAGTTACACGGTACGTTATGAGCAAACTTGGTACAAAATCACTAAGTATCTTGCCAAAACAGTCAAAACCTCAGAGCAACGATAAACAAACGTCTTTAAGCTTCGACAATCGAAACAAATATCATTTTATTAACACAGCTGACGCTGTTAGACGATTGTCATATCGGCAAAAAAAATGTCATATCGTTCTCTCTTCTGCACCGTGCGGTATTGGTAGGGTTGGGCGTCGGGAAAAGGCCCTTTGCGAGAGTTTTCAACTTATTCGGGCACAACTTACTGGCTATTGCAGGGCATTTGAACTTTGCCATTACGATGCAGTACGTGTCACCCCAGCGGTTGACGTGAGTTTCTCGGCACAGCTCACTAAACTAGTTGCATTTATTCTGATTAATTTCTTGTTTTACGATCTTCGCGATCTACTGCAGTTCTGGTTCTTTGGACGCATCTTTTGTATCGCATGCCCTGAAGCTCGTTCTCGATTTGGCGAGCAATTTGTTCATGTGGACTGCGGAGTACACCTTTCGTAACCACAGATATTTTTGAAAGAGTGTCTCCAAGAGCTACTTCTTCCTCTTTTGAAGTCCCACAACTGTCCTATGACTTCCTGGTAAGATTTGGCTTCATGCCATTATGTAAAGGCCGTGCTGGAGTGGTTTAAGGCAAATAATGTCGATTTCGTACCGAAAGATCATAACCCCTCAAATACACCGGTGCTGCGGCCAATCGAGAAATACTGGGCTATTATGAAGCAGCCCAAGTAGCACTTGTAACTAATCATAAAAATAAAAAAATACAAAAAGGTTGCACAGCAGTTACATTTAGGATACTTGTAACGAGTTAGGTTACATAAAATTAAAAATAGTTACTTTTTAGTTTTCTAGTGACAAAAATCTCAAAAAGTTACCAGGTAGTTACTAAATGACCAAATTGAAACCTTTTTTTCGAACTGTCATCAACTTGCTGGTCGCAAAACAGTTAATTTTCCGTTACGAGCAGTTACGAAGTCAAAAAAAGTCGGCTAGTAACATTTTCGCAACAATTTGTTCACTGTTCCTTGTAAACACAACGGATTAAGGAAAAACTAGACCTGAAGAATATTGCTAATGGTAAAGATAAACAATTGGTACACGGGTTGTGAAATGCTCTTGTAAATGCGTTTATTTACTTAATTGATGGTACTTGGAATCTTCTCCGCCCAGACATTGGTATTAAGTAAACAAATGATGATTATTCCCAAACGTCAAAACGATCAAGTTACATCGAAACGAAACCGGCAATGAAAATAGGTTACAGTGTAACTTAGAAATGACGACATAAGAAATAAGTGACTACAACAGATTTAATATTGGTTACCGTATAACCGATACCGTAACCAGGTCGAAGGCTAAGGTTACGTACAACTAGAATGTAACTGAAATGTAACCTTCTATGATTAACACTGGTGGTAACTGTTTTATTCAAACTGAAACTATTCTTTGATATTAAATTAACACTTTCTTTTCACAACAATCACTAAAAAATACCTTTTCCCGATATCAACAATGTGAACAATGAACAATGGCTGCTTAAAATCATTTCATGCAATATGCCGAAAACGATACAAAACTTCAAGGACGATGGTGTAGTAGTTAGAACCAAAGGCAAAATGGCTATGAATTTTACTGTGATAGAAGTGATAGCGAAAACAACTTGATTTTTAATGGTTTCTAGGTGAATGCTCCACTAATTCATTATTGCTAAGAATAAATTTAAAAAATCAAAAAATTAAAATTAAAATTTTTATATTTGATTTACAAAACATCAATTTTTCAAAGAAGTAAATAACGAAAAGCTATATTAAATAAGAGCGCGTGAATTTTTCAAAGCTAGAATCATGCATTTCACCATAAATTTGGAACTGCATTAAAATTTGTGTTGAAATAATAATTTATACACTCTTCTATATTCAACAGTTAAATTTACTGCTTGACGTTGACAGCCATAGATTGAAATAATAAACCTGCTACATTTTCGCTATGCAATAAAAGTTACAAGATAACTAATTTGCCACCAATTGAAAGTCAATTTACAGTTTATGTGTAACTTCAATAGTAACCATTTTGTAACTATACATGTTACATATTGGTTATTGAGTAACTGTTAATGCAACCAGATTTAGTTACATAAGTTGCGCTATTTCGGTTACACAACTGTTATATTTTAGGTTACTGTAACCGAAGTTTTACATTTAAATTTGTCGCATATCAGCCGCTGCGACTCAATTGTGACAACGTGTGCTACTTGGGAGAATCTTGTAAAACATCCTAAACTAGTCCAAATAGTTGAAGTAATGAAAAAACATGGGTAAATATACAAAACATGTTGATTTTGAGATTGTGCAAAATCTCACGGGTGGGGTTAAGGGACGATTCAAATATGAAGTCCACCAAATTTCTGCTTTTTTAGACCCCCCCCTCCCCCCTCTGACCGATTGTGTCACAGAACTCAACCCCCCCCCCCCTTTGGACGTCACACAAACTCAAAATGAAAATGAAAAAGCGTGTTGAAAGTAAAAAGTAGTTAAGAAAAATAGCTTAACCTTTCAAGAGTTAGTGTATGATTAAAAAAGATAAAGATAAGAAAATAACAATTAATAACAACTAATAAATGCGGACAAGGGCTCTAACAACATTCAATTGCAAGTTGTTACAAAATCAATGAAGGAATGAAGCTTTTTTTTCCTGTATGGACTCATCACTGCGACCAGTAACGTTTGATCTATTGTGATATCGCCCGGGTGTTTGCTGTATAACCCGCACTGCATTTATTTTTGCTATAATCGCTATTGATTGGGCGATATGCTTATTGAATTTTTTATGCGTGCTTTTGTGTAATTGGGTACCCTTCCTTCAATGCTTTTCTCTACTTTACCCACCTAGTTCCACATGACAGCGCGCAGTCCCCAATAATAGCCATCCCTGGCGTAGCAAAACCAGTGCATTTTACTATAAGGGTCTCATTTTTGCATTGTCAATAGGCCATATCGGGATAATATAGAATTCAGCATGAAGGAAGGGTGATGAGGGGCCTGAGAATAAACCCATGCTAAAGTCGCTTTGACATCGAATGGCCTGATTCTACTAAGATTCGAGCCCATGACCATTCGCTTGTCAAAGCAGACTCGGTACCCTTGCGGCTACAGAGCCCCCCAAAAATGAAGCTTTGGTTTCAATTGAAGTAGCACGGCTCCGCTTCAAAACAAGCTTCAATCTGCGTCGGCGAAGCAGGTTTCACTACATCGTGACGATAGCTTTTAGAGTACATTGTTCTTTTCTATCCAATATTTAGTAAAAAGCTAGAAACTTTGATTGCAAATGAACTGAAATTGATTTACATAAATCCTTCAATGTAACGCGTGGTCTATCTAGTTAACATTGACAAATTGTTCCTGACTTTCAAGCGCCGTCAGCTGGAACAATAAGTTCGAAATCGGAAAAAATCGATGAGTGATGCATGACTGAGAAACATATTTTTGCTGCCTTTTAATGAAAATGCAATTTTTTTTACGGATGTCACATTTGCCTAGACCACCTCCTCCCCCCCCTTTATCAGAACCTGTCACAAAACTGACACCCCCTCCCCCCATAAGCAATGAACATCATTATTGAATGCTCCCTAAGGTTACAGTACGGGCTTTCGGATATGGAGGCAAATTTTATTAAAATAAAGACTCTAAAACTACCCAGGTAACCAATAAGCATTAGTATAAGCAGTAAATCAATCGTTTATTAGCATCCCTGGCGTTTTATACTGCAAGTTGCTGTTTATCAACCTTTTGACTTCATATGTGTTGTAAATTGGCATCCAAAATTCTATTTAAATTCTTCTAGTCGGTAACTAGCTGCAAATAAGCATTGTCAGCATTGTAAGAGGGTTACCAGTAAAGCAGCCGCATATTTTGCCAAAATTGCAGTTAAGTAGCATTTAAGGCAACTTAAATGCTTCTTGGCTTGCATTTAAATTGCATTGGAAATGCCTAATTGGTTACCTGGGTAAGTTTAATTGTTTCATTTGAAGCCCCGAAGTTTGATGGCAATTGGATAAAAACGAGTTTTTATCGAATTAATTTTGCGTGTTGCAATTTTTGTCCACGATAAAATTTAGGGATACTTACTTACTTTAGTGGCAACGGTCCGTTGCCGATCCTGCGCCGAACGAATTATGGTCCTCCAGTACCGTCGGTCCTGGGCTGCCGTTCTCCAATCCCCACGAACACTAGCTGAACGTGCATCGTCTTCGACAGCACACACCCACCGGGTGCGGGGTCTGCCTCGGAGTCTACGGCCTCTTCCTGGTTCTCTGCTGAAAATAGTTTTGGCTACTCTTTCATCGGGCATTCTGGCCACGTGTCCAGCCCACCGCAGCCTGCCACATTGCACTACCTTCACTATATCAGCATATTTGTATACTTGGTACAGCTCGTGATTCATGCGTCTGCGCCACACTCCATTTTCCATTTTGCCACCAAGTATAGATCGCAGAATTTCCTTTAGCGTCTATGATTCGTGTCCGTAAAGGGCCACCGGGAGGATTAGTGTCTGTAGAGCGCCAGTTTTAGGGATAGGAGTTGCTAAATAAGAGGCTAAGGACCGCTGTGGGGTTTATTTTATTCCAGCAGGTAGGCGAGATGTTTTTGCCATGGCTGCCAGACGTGTATGGGCTCCATACAACAGAGGCCGTGTCCAGAATGGATCGTACTAAAGAAAAATAGAGAACGTGCTGGGAGTACGGATCACGGAAATCTTTGACTAAGCGCATAATAGCCCCCAAATTTCGGTTTGCTTAAGATATCATACTGGAGTGGCTTTGAAAATAGATTAGAATCCATTTCTACCCTAACATTAGACACATTCCAGCGTTACGGGACATCATCCCTACTATGCAAATCAGTTGCTGTTTCATCATATCCCTGACATTAAAGTGGAAAATAATGTCCTCATTCAACAACTATTTTACAAGGTATTTGCCGAAAAAATTGTGGCAGCAGGCAGCAGTTTACACAGTAAAAATGGGTGCTAATTACGTTCCTTAACGCTGGAATACCCGGCCATACTGCATCGAAAACTGATACAATCACGCCGCCGTCGTTTACAAAACTTAGTGATTCCTGCAAACAATACAACGAGTTACGCCAATTCACTGTTCGTTCGAGGTGTTATTAATTGGAATAGTAAAACGTTCTTCATCGGAAGCAATTTTTAAGAGTGGCTGCATAAGTTTTTGGAACCGTAGTTAGATTGGTAAATTAATTTATTAGTGACTAGTTGTAAACAAACATTATAATTGTAATTACTCTGACAAACCGGAGGTAGTATTTTTAAAAGGTTGAACCTTACACTACTGAACAATAAACAAATGACAAATGACAAAATAAAGCATAAAATGTGTCATTAGTGAAACGTTGAAGAAGAGATCCTTCGATCCCTATAGGGTTAGGGTTTTACTTGTAGTGATTGTGATCACTGAACTTTAACCGCGTTTAGAGCTTGCTAATTTATGGTTGTGTTAGGGGTTTGTTTTCCCCCAGTTTGAAAAACTCAACAACAGCGTCATGGAAAAACCAATAGCAGCATCAACAAATCGCCCGTACGTATACGCGACAAAGTGTCCGTACGGTAACCGTCAGCAATCCTTATGGTCATTAACCTAACAATAAATTAGTCCTGACTTTAACATCAAGCATCAAGATCAACATAAGTATTTCTACTGCACTGAAAATAAAGCATGGTTTATGGAACGATTTAGTATAACGAATCTTTTTTTTTTGTTAGATTATAGTCACTTTAACAGCTGCGGGGTTGGGATTAGAGTTGGGTTGGCGTAGCTAGAGGGGGTGCCTGGGGTACCAGACCCCCTCCAAAGTTCTGCAGGCCCCCTCCAGAAAATTTCCCCATTGGAACAGGAAAAAAATTCAGTGCATATGTTCCCGCTGTGTAGATATTTTCTTTTCCACTAGGCATCGCAAACGCGTAGTTGTCGTCGTCGTCGGTAGCCTAGTAGCCACCCCGGCTCATGCTTTTTTAAGCAGTCGTCTCCATTCAACTCCATCTTGGGCCACTCGTCGCAAATTTCTCAGTGTCAGAAGTCGCAAATCACTTTCAACCTGGTCGAGCCATCTTGCACGTTGAACCTCCCTGTTCCTGATGCTGGTGCAGTTGGTAAAGCGAACTTCGCACACTGAGAATATAATTTCGTATTGTTTTTGAAAAAACATTCGTAAAACTATATTCGTAACTGGTACAAATAATTTCATACCATTTAAAAACTTTCGTAGGCTTATTGTCTACCGCAAATGTTGTTATTACGAATAGTTCGTATTTTTACGAGAGTACATTCGTAGCTGTCTTGCATCAAGACTCATTTGATGCACGGTTGTTGTCTGGCATCATTATCGACGAAAACGGGATGCGAAGATTGTATGAAGAGAAAATAGACTTGTGCAATTATGACCTTCTTGGTAAGCAGTAGCTGTGTTTCTGTGTTTTGCGGCGTCGACGGCTGTTCGTAAAGAAGTATGACAAACGAGCTCAGTACGATTCCCGATAAAGTCAGCTTTTTTCAGAGATAATAAAGATTTCACTATTTTTCGATAGGTGTCGGTAATGTAGCATACTGACACCTACTGGAAAATAGTGAAGTCTAGTATTATTTTTATCGACAGCCTTTTCGTGCATTCGTAAAATCTACGAACCATTTTGTAAAATGCAATAATTCGTACGAATATAGCTTTGTTACTATGTACAAAACATTCAGGATTGATTTTACGAATCTACTTCGTGGTAGAAAACAACAAAAGAATTCATAAAGCAAACGCTCGTTTTCGTACTATAAACCAAGTTTTATTATCAGTACACTGTAGCCTACACCCTACAGATTTTCGCCAGATGACAATGGCAATCTCTTCAAACAGTGCTTGTAGCTCAAGATTCATACGTCTCCGATAATCTTCGCTTTCAGTTTGTACTCCGCTAAATATCGTCCGTAGTACCTTTCGCTCGAACATGGCAAGCGCGCGTATGTCCTCCGTAAGCAGTGTCACGGCTTCAAGTCCATAATAAACTACTGTTCTTCGAATGGTAGCGTATGCTTCTGGATTGTAGCATTTTGCGAAGAACAATCCCGCATAAATGCGCTGTTGGATCCCCTTACTAGTGTTGTTGGCCGTGGGCACCAGCGATCTCAAATACACGAAGTCATCTGCCACTTCTAATTCGTCGCCGTCAACAGTTACCGTCCGCGAGAGACACGCGTTTGTTTCCTTTGAGTATTTGGTCTTCGACGTATTTATGTTTAGCCCAATCCTCTTAGACTCCGATTTCGTCGAATCACCCCCTCAAGTGCGATGTTGAAACCCATGCAAAATAAGTCGTCACCTTACCTCAACCCTCGCCGCGTTTCAAAGAAACTCGAAAGTATCCCCGAGATGCACACGAAACACATCACTCGATCCAATGTATCTCTGATCAGTTGCGTCAGTTTATTCGGAAAGCTGTGTTCGTGCATTATCTGCCATAGGTGGTCTCGAGCGACTGTATCGTATGTTGCTTTAAAATGATGTGATGCGTGGACACCTTGTACTCCCGACATTTCTGCAAGACCTGTCGGATGGTAAGACATCTGGTAATTGCGCGGACCCTCATGAAGTCCGCCTGGTATTTCCCTACGAAACCCTGTGCTATCGCTAACAGCAGTAGTAACGAAATCATAGTCAAATTTTTTTGGAAGGCACCCGCTAGGCTCCCTCCAGGGAAATTTCCTACCTACGCCAATGCCCGGGTCCTCGGCGTGAGAGGCGTGAATGCTAACCACTACGCCGGGTCTAACCCCGTAAAACGAATTCTTCTGTTGTTGAAAGAGATTGGTTCATCATTTATGAATGTTGCGTACATATATAATGTAATCGAGGGTGTATCTGTACGAATATCTGTACATTTAAAAAAGGCTTCGTGTGCTATACGAATATAATAAAGCTAAATGATAAAAGTAGTATGATATCGACACATAACGGAAAATAGCAAAATATCTTTTGTTCCTGAAAAAAATGCTGACTTGATCGGGAATCGAAGTTAAGCTCGTTCATCATTCTACTGTAAGAATAGCCGACGACGCCGCAAACCAAAGGACCATGACGACTGCACATTGAACATGTCACAATTTCACATGGATATGTTCTCTTAGGTATGTACAATCTTCGCAGCGCGATCTCGTCGATAACCGTGCCAGTCAGAAACCGTGCATCAAATGCGTTGTGGTTTAAAATATGCTACAAATGTGTTTCCTTACCAAATACGATACTTAAAACGATATTTGCGACCTATGAACGTTTTAAATGGTATGAAAAGTTGTTAGTTCTTGAACTGTTTTACTAAAAACCTAAGAAATAACATTATCGCTGTTAAAAAACTTAAATGTAAAATTTGATAAATTTTAGGTAATATGATTTTTTAATGAGTATAATAGGTTTAATGCCACCAACGAACTGATTACGGAATTGTGCTGGCAGCATAGGTTAGTATACAAGCTACCCCAAATCTTTAAACCTGGGAACGGCAATGTGTTCATGGAATCACAGTGCATCAAATATAAATAATATTCCCCACTTTAGCGATTATGCCAACAATGCTCTCAGCTTCCGGACATCTCCTATCCAGTTTTCGTAATTACGCGTCGCCGTGACCAGAATGCTGAAAACCGGTATTTTTCGTTTGACAGACGACTAGTGCGTCAGCCAGCCGCCCATGTTCTTTCACTTTAGTACACTAGAGATGGGCCATCCAAGTAGGCAAGCATCACAAAACTCAGCTCCGACGCGTCGGTTGTTGCTAACCTTGCTGTACGTCCTTGCGTGTAGTGTGACTGAATCGATGGCGAATGAAACCGAAAGTTGCCAGAACGGGGACGGAATTTGTGTACCGGAATATCTGTGCGAAAACGGAATAATTAAATTGTTCGGCGAAGGATTAATAGATGAACGTGTGGATTTGAACGAATGTTCCGCGGGATACGTGTGTTGCCGAGAGGATTCGTACAGCCCGCCACTTCAGGTGAACATTAATCTTGTCGACACGGATAAGGAAGATTATTGTGAAGGGCTATGTGTGCCGTTCGATCAATGTCCGGAAGTCGACAGTGAATCCGGAGGTGGCATTAATTTGCGTTATCAATATGGAAGATGTCCGTCCAGTCAGATTTGTTGTAAAAATCCCACGCAAGGATGCAAGGATGGTGTTTGTATGTCGATTGATCAGTGTTTGGAAGCCGACACTGATATTAACTTGAGATTATTGGATTCGAATTGTCCTTTTAATGAAGTTTGTTGTAAAAGTTTTAACCAGCAGATAACGTCACAGGGCAATGCATGCAAAGGAAACTGTGTTCCATTGTTTAAATGCATGAAAATGGCTTCGGAAAGCAGTCAAATCAATCTTCGAATTTCGGATGAATGTCCTCCTAGTTTAATATGTTGCGAAAGCGTGCCTCAATCAAAATGTACAGGAACATGCACCGCTAGTGAATTTTGCGCGGATGATTTCTCACCCGAAGCTGAGATTAATTTACGATTGATGGACGATACCTGCTCAGCAAATCAAATTTGTTGCTCATCTTTAAAACCCATTCAAATGCCAAATGAATGTGAAGGATCTTGCGTTTCTTACCAAGAATGTGACGACGGTCCATTCGAGTTGGATTATTCCAAGCAAAGATGTCCAAAGAATCAAGTTTGCTGTAAGAAAAAGAAACTAATTTTAGATGTTCCTCAAGGTTGTAATGGAAAGTGCGTTGCACTACGCGATTGTCCAGAACTTGCTCAAAGCAGCTCTATCGATTTACGACTCTCGAGTGCTTTGTGCCCGGTAAATCAAGTTTGTTGTAGAAAGCCGTTTGCTGCGGAGACTTGTGGTGATGGGTTGTGCATTCCACCAGAAGACTGTGCCGATACAAGTACGTCTTTGGTGAACCTGAGGGCAACTAGCGATAATTGTCCTCCGAACACGCAGTGCTGCTCGCACCCTAAGACTAACAAACATATGTTTCTCAGTGCACCTCCAGTTGTCGATTCATATCCTCAGAAAATGTTATGCCCAGGAACTTGTACTTCATACGATCAGTGTCAGACACCTACCAATGCAATAAATTTAAGATTTATGGATCAGAGTTGCCCGAAGAGTCAAATTTGCTGTATGGATCTTAAAACTACTGTATTGAGTATTCCGGAGGTAAAAACCTGCGATGGAATCTGCGTATCTGCCAGGCAGTGTCCGGGGGGAGCATACTCGGATCATTCGATCAATCTTAGATTGAAATCAGAAGGATGTTCAGTTGGGCAAATTTGCTGTAGTCAGTCTAAAGCATTGAACATTTTTTGTAATGGGACATGTGTTCCGAACGACCTGTGCTTGGATTCTGGAGGATTTAACTTAAAAAGTTCGGATGATCAATGTCCTGGCAATCAAATTTGCTGCGAACACGTGAAGTCCAGATCAGATGTGTCAAAAGCTACCTGTAATGGTCGTTGTGTTCGACTTGAGCAGTGTCCACAATATAATGCAGATGATAAAGCGTTGATCAATTTAAGATTGACTGGCAACGGTTGTCCCTTCAATCAAGTTTGCTGCCAAAGTTCGTTACCATCCGATGCGTGTAACGGTGTGTGTACTTCATCCGAGGAGTGTGATGAAAATTTTATAAACTTGCGAAGCTCGAATGCTTACTGTTCCAATAATCAAGTTTGCTGTGAAAAGCTGAAGCTATCAACATCTACAAAGTGCAAAGGAAAATGCGTTCCCCATCAACAATGTCGCAATAATGGTTCTGGAAGTAATGTAATTAATCTTAGAAAAAGTAATTCAGGCTGTCCTGCAAATCAAGTTTGCTGCGAGACCCAGACCGGTTCGAATTCTTGCAATGGAGTTTGCGTTGCTCACCAGCAATGCGCAGATGATTTAGGCGAAGTAAATTTGCGTGATACTGATAGTGGAACATGTCCGATAAACAAGGTATGTTGTACATCTCCCAAGATATTGGTGAACACTACGACATGCGATGGAACGTGTGTACCAAAGGAATACTGTTCTGATAATGTTAAAGATTACAATGAAATTAATCTCAGGTTACATGATAACCGTTGTTCTCAAAATGAAATCTGTTGCAGTAAACCGGAACTGATCGTTCACTTAACAGGTCAACCAAAACCATTAAATCCGATCAGTCCGCAGGAAAACTCGCAGTCCTGTACCATGAACAATGATCCGAGAACGTCCATCCTAGGCAAAGTCGATGTTCCGTGGTTAGTCAGCATTTGGAGTCGCCAGAAACTACTGGGTATTGAAAGAAATCAATACGAATGCGTAGGTTCATTACTTCAACCGGGTTTAATTCTCACTTCTGCCGATTGCTTGACCAACTTTAACGCCGACCAAATCTATGCACGGATTGGGGACTTCAATCTTAAACCATTGAACACCCTCTCAAAAAGAAGGGTATTATAAAGTCCCCAAAAACGATTACAATATTAATAGCAATATTTCGTTTTAGGAATACGGAATATCTAAAATAACAATCCATCCGGATTACAACGCTCAATCAGGAGATGCAAACATTGCGGTGCTAAGGTTGAGTAAAAATTCTACCACCAAGAGTAATGTCTGCCTTTCGCAGTACTCAGAGGGGATTTCGAATTCCGACTGCTTCTTAATCGGATGGAACAAACGGTCCATAATGAAGGACGACATTGCGAACGCTATCCCCGAGAAACATTTACTAAGGTTAAAAGCTGGGCAATTCAACTGTCCGGAAGGTATGTTCTGTACCGACCGTTTTGAATCCAGTTTGTACTGTGACAGTTTCCAAGGATCTCCACTGGTCTGTTTCGAAAGTGGTGGACGCAGTTGGAAAGTGTTTGGGATTTCTACCGGAAAAAGTGAACTTTGTGACAAATCTGCGGTCCCGAACGTTCTGACCGCTACTGGTTCGTATGAAATGTGGATAAGAGAACAAATATCACCCAGCTTTATGCAAGTGCCGATGCCACCAATGCCAAACCGGTTATATCTGCCGGCACTGCCCTGATATCAGAACTTAGGAACATTTTTACGACCAATGTGTAAATACTAATTCTAATTTCCAATCTAATCTCTTAGGTAAATCATTACGTTCGACGAAAAATAACGTTTTAGAGTTATCAAAACAATAATATATTTTCCTGAATCGTCTATAACAAGAGCCTAAATGCATTGTAGTATCTTATACTTGGAGCAAAGAATATTAACATTATTTTCTACATGGTAAGTTGACAAAAATGGCTATACAATGACGAAATTAAAAGATATTAAATATAAAACACGTGCGTTATTTACTGTTAAAATTTATAAAAACATACAATAGTTACAGGAGTTGAATTATAGTACAATGATTTTGGCATGACGCGTACATTTAGTCTTTCACTTTCTTGATACAGAAGAAACTGGCCAGCCTGATCTTCTTACTCTTTTTCTTTCGTTTGTTCTGCTTTCGGGCCATGCACTCCTGACAAACTTCGGCGTGGTCCTGTGATATAGCAGTGTCCGTGTCTTCCGTGTTCATCGTTCCGCCCGAAAACTCGCTTAGTGGCAGCAGCTGGAGATAATCTGGTGAACCCTCCGGATGAGTGGCTGAATCTGGACTGATCTTCTCCTGCTCGCTGCTTTCAGCCGGTCTGTCCTCAGCATCCGGTTCGGTTGACAGCTGCGAAGTGCGAATAATTTTGGTGCTTCTTCTATCGGATGTCGGCGGGGTAGCAGTAAAACTTTCCGCTAGAAGGTCATGGATACTGTCGTCACTTTGGAAGGTGCTGATATTGAATGTTACATGAACCGGACTTGTTTGGGTACTAACGGTAGCAAATATTCGATTCAATGATGGATTACTGTATCGCAGATAGGTATTCATAATTGCTAATTTTTCGCGCTCTTTTTCAACCTCTCGCTCTCGCTGTCGTTCATTTTCACGCTTGGAATGTTCAAGGCGCATTGATTCTATTTTCCGTTTCAGAGCCTCTATCGTAAAAACGTTGTCTTCTCTTTGCATCTCGCAGAAGTTCAGGTGCCGTTTCAAGCTGTCTAGCTCCTCAGTCTTTTCTCTTAGCATTGTCTTTAGGTTATCCGTATTCGTTTCCAAGTCAATTTCATCGTTCTAAAATAATTTGTTTTAGAATTTATGTTACACACAAAATGCTAACCTTTTTTTACTAACCTTTTCAGCTGGACATTCAATGCAGGTCTCCGGCATAGACTTATGCCGCAGGAGAGGCTGTCGATCCCGTTTCTTAGTCGTCTCATCAATGTACTGTTTTACCTTACTTTTAATATGACCGTATTTTTGCCGTTTCAGAGAACTGGTTTGAGGTGGTACATTATTCAAGAGGTTTTCCAGTGACTTCGCTTTTTTTTGACCGGTTACTGGCTTAGCCAAAGTGTTAGATGAAACTTTCTTCGTGTCCTTTGCAGTGATGACTTGTTTACTAGTGGTTGGATGAAACTTGCTAGGGGGATTACTGGAACCACTCGAGCTACTGCCGTTTTCGTTTTCCGTCGAGAAACTATAGTTTCCGCTAGATGTATTGGACCCGGATAGGTGTGAAGCAGCAACGGAGGATGGTGCTTTCAGGAAGACAAAGTAAAATATTAGTAGGGAAAAACAGGGCGAGTTCTGGCTACAGTTAGCAAGATATGTCACTTTTTAAGCTATTTCGACTTGATAAAATAATGGTATTTGTATCTTAGTATCTCCAAATTGAAATTGAAATTGAAATTCATTCCAAATTGAATTGGAATCAACATGGATCACGAAGAAGAGACAGACTCAGACGCTCGTGGCGACGTGGTTTAGCTATTGACATCCGGCATATCGATGAGAACATCTGGCGACAAGTGAAAACCATGGCGTGTGATCATCGGCAGTGGACTGGCGGGTGATCATCTCTGATTTTACTCATTTGTTCTACCAATTCCAAATCCATGTGCGTCAGCATGGATCAAAAAGTAGGTAAGTAACGGAGCGGTACCACTGCCAAAACAACTATTTGTATGTGAATATGCAAATAGAGTATGTAAAACGAGCACTTTGAGGAACACTTCTGAACCTAGTAAACTGAAAGAAGAAGTCGCAGACAAGCTACATGTGTAGAACTTTTTTACATTACTATGGACTGATCTCCAGAGATCATACGTTTCAAGGGTTTGACAATATCGGCAAATCATACGGATCTAGGCAGAATCTTTTAAATTCGTATCCGGTATTAAAAGTCGGTTCTACCCAGAGGATCTCATAGTATGACAAAATACAATGAACTGCAAACCTAATAGTTGAACAATTTTGCTCTTTCCTCGTCACGTCTTACCGTCTCACTCTAAGCATAACTAATTATACCCCAAATTCTATTGTTTTCTTCTACCTTTTGCTTTGTTCATTGAAAAAATTACTGTTGTACAACAAAGTAAAACCTAGGTGCTGCATTCCTTTTTCGAAACTTGAACTGCCTTTCGTACGAAACATAGCATCGCTGCGAGCACATATTGATTTGCAAGAACCATTCATACTGTGAAGTACGAAACGAGCTATATGTATGGGAACCTAATCCCAAACGAGCGCGAGGTAATCGACAAATGGAAGCAGTTCTTCGATGAACACCTCAATGCAATGGCGAAGCTGCACAAGGAGGCGGAACGAAAGTTAACCTAGGAGTGCCCATGGAAGATAGTAATGTCCCAGCACCTGATCTCCAAGTAGTCAAACGAGAAATCTGATTGCTGAAGACCAACAAGGTCGCTGGTAATGATCGCCTACCAGCAAAGCTTTATAAACATGACTTAGAAACGCTGCCAACGGCTCTACACTGGGTTATTTTCAAGATTTTGGCGCTTGAGAAGCTAACGGAGAAATGGATGGAAGGAGTGGTACACTCAACCCCCGCTAATATGAAAAACAGCTCGTTCAGATTGGGCGAGTTCATTTTTAATCTGAATATTTGGTAACTCTATTTATTTCCACACACGCGCAAGACGCACACCCTATAAACTTGTTGTTTTGATTTGACAAAAACAAACGTTTTGAAAACATCTCAAACATGCGCGAATTCTAAAGGTTCGGTTTGTATAATACGAAATTGGCTCGGCAGTTTAGACTAAAATGGTCTATTTTGAGTACTGGAGAGAGATAAGTTGCATATGAACTATATTGCCAAAGCTCCTGAGCAAGAGGAAACGCATTAAGATTTTTTGCTTTTTTTAATTTACCGGTCCACTTTAACGTCAATTGTGTGTGACGCTTGATCGGTTTTTAATGTGAACGCATTCATACCACCGGGGTGTAGATTAAAAATGTTCAGATTAAAGAAGGTCATACCAACGGGGGTTCACGGTATGTCCCATCTACAAAAAGGGTGATCGGTTTGACTGCTTTATTGATTTCAAAGCAGCATTAGATACAGTCGATGGCATATAATGCACAATTATGGTTTTCCCGATAAACTGACGCGACTGATCAAAGCTACATTGGATCGAGTGATGTGTTTAGTGCGCCACTCGGGGACACTCTCGAGTGCCGCAATTCGAAGGCATTCGAGGACATAGGCGCCGTTGTTGTGTTCCAGTTGCGGACGATATTTTGCGGAGTACAAACTGAAAGTAAAGAGTTACGGAGGCGTATGTATCTCGAGTTATATGCACTGCTGGCAGAGATTACCAGCGGTATACTATGGTGGGTCGGACACGTCGTAAGGATGCCGGACGACAGTGCGACGAAAAAAGTTCTCTTCTACAACCTCACCGGTACCAGGAACGGAGGAAATCAACGTGAAAGATGTCTTGACTAGGTCGCGACCCAGCCATCACCAATTCGTAGGGTATCCAACGTATTTTGGACACTTACAGGAAAATCAAGTGGAAGTGTCCAAATTATGTACAGATGCTGATGGGGTTCAAAATAGGTTGGTTAATCTATATCGTTGTACGGAATTTATCGTAAAAGATAGTAACAATGGATGTTTTTGTTGAATTCCAGATGTTGAGAACCATCACCATTAGCGGCTTCTATTATGTGGGCTTTTTTAATTGCAGCAAAACTTGAAGGTTGCATCTAAAAAACTACCGCCGCGTTAACGTAGGACCACGCAAAGTTTGGTTTTATACAGTTGAGAACTTGCTTATTCAAATTATTTTATGGAAATAAAAAATATGGAAACTTTACCCAAGAAAATTGATAAATTTAGCTGCATTCCATAAACAGAAGTCTCGGTCCTCAAAATTGAGCAAAGGGAAAACAGTAAAATTCAATAATTTTTATATTAAAAACCTCATATAGAAGATTGCAGTTTTCACTGTATAAGTGAGCTAAACTTTATACTTTCAATCTATAATGATCGAAATCCATTTATAATTGGCAAAGCTATTAGAGTTGAAAATCTTTCATAGAATCTAAATTGGGGAATGACACTCTGCGGTAATACGGTCTTTGGAATGCAAGTTTTATCTTATATATAAAAATGGATATCTGTCTGTCGGGATGTTCCTTATAGAATCGAAAACTACTGAACAAATCGGCGTGACAATTTGCATGTAGAGGTTTTTGGGGCAAGGTTTTAGTGATGGTTAGAGACCCCTCCCCCCACTAAGAGGGGGGGGGGGCTCCCATACATATGAAACTCAAATTTCTGCATAACTCGAGAATTAATCAAGCAAATAGGATAAAATTTGGCATGTGGGTGTTTTCGGTGACAAGAATTTATTCTATGGTAAATTGGGACCCCTCCCCTCTTTAGAAGGGGAATTATGACACCTCTCCCCTTTAAGAGGGAGGCTTCCATACAAATGAAATACAAACTTCCTTATAACTCGAGAACTAATCAAGCAAATGGAACCAAATTTGGCAAGTGAAGTTTTTCGAGGGCAAGAATATTTTCTATAGTGTATTAGGACCCCTCCCCACTTTAAGAGGGGGGGGGGGCTCCTGTACCAAAGAAATACAAATTTCCTCATAACTCGAGAACTAATCAAGAAAATGGAAACAAATTTGGCATGTGGGTGTTTTTGGAGACAAAATTTTTTTCTATGATGAATTGGGACCCCTCCCCGTTTAAGGAGGGGGGGATCCTATACAAATGATATACAAATTTCCTCATAACTCGAGAACTAATCAAGCAAATGGAACCATATTTGGCATGCGGGTGTTTTTGGAGGCAACCATATTTTCTATGATGAATTAGAACCCCTTACCATTTTAGGAGGGGGGGCTCTCATACAAACGAAATACAAATTTCCTCATAACTCTAGAACTAATCAAGCAAATGGAACCAAATTTAGCATGTGGGAGATTTTGGTGTCTTGAATTTATTTTATGATAGTTAGAGACCTCTCACCCCTGTGGTAGGGGGATATGGACTCTCATACAAATAAAACAGACTAAAGACTAAACACTAAAGACTAAAGACTAAAGACTAAAGACTAAAGACTAAAGACTAAAGACTAAAGACTAAAGACTAAAGACTAAAGACTAAAGACTAAAGACTAAAGACTAAAGACTAAAGACTAAAGACTAAAGACTAAAGACTAAAGACTAAAGACTAAAGACTAAAGACTAAAGACTAAAGACTAAAGACTAAAGACCAAAGACTAAAGACTAAAGACTAAAGACTAAAGACTAAAGACTAAAGACTAAAGACTAAAGACTAAAGACTAAAGACTAAAGACTAAAGACTAAAGACTAAAGACTAAAGACTAAAGACTAAAGACTAAAGACTAAAGACTAAAGACTAAAGACTAAAGACTAAAGACTAAAGACTAAAGACTAAAGACTAAAGACTAAAGACTAAAGACTAAAGACTAAAGACTAAAGACTAAAGACTAAAGACTAAAGACTTAACAGCGATGTAGCTGAACATGAAGGTGATGAGATCTTGGATCTTGGATCTTGGAGCACGTGCAGAAGACGACAGAATACCAACCCCCGACCTCCAGGAGGTAGCAGAAGAAATTGGTCGGCTGAAGAACAATAAAGCGGCTGGGGCTGATCAGCTACCCGGCGAGCTGCTGAAATACGGTGGTGACGCACCGGCTAGAGCGCTACACTGGGTCATTGTCAAGATTTGGGAGGAGGTGCTACTACCGGAAGAGTGGACGAAAGGCATCGTGTGTCCGATCTACAAAAAGGGCGACAAGTTGGATTGTTGTAATTACCGCGCAATTACACTGTTGAACGCCGCCTAGAAGGTACTCTCCCAACTTTTATGTCGTCGACTATCACCATTTGCAAAGGAGTTCATGGGGCAACATCAAGCGGGATTCATGGGTGCCCGTGCCACCACGGATCAAATTTTCGCGCTTCGGCAAGTGTTGCAGAAATGTCGAGAATACAACGTGTCCACGCATCATTTATTTAGCGACTTCGAATCGGCGTGTGACACGATCGATCGAGATCAGCTATGGCAGCTTATGCACTACTACGGATTTCTGGATAAACTAACGCGAATGATCAAGGCGACGATGAATCGAATAATGTGTGTTGTTCGAGTATCAGGGGCAGTCTCGAGTCCCTTTGAATCTCGAAGAGGGTTACGGAAAAATGATGGGCTTTCAAGTTTGCTGTTCAACATCGCTTTGGAGGGTGTGATAAAAAGAGCGGGGATAGACACGAGTGGCATGATGTTCACGAACTCCGTCCAGCTTCTTGGCTTCGCTGACGACGTTGACATTATTATACGTACCTTTGAGAGGATGGCGACCCAGTAAACAATTTGGTTTGTATATTTCGGTTGCAACTGAGAGATACGAAATCATATCCGCACGAAAAAGTTATATTTCACACCACATAAGAACATATAACTACCAAAGTGGAGGTAATATACGTGCAGAAATTTTGATAATTCTATCTTGCATTCTATACAACAATTTTTGGAACACGCGACTTAATGTTCCTCAATATACGATTAAGATATAACTAAAGGTTACAATCATCTATACTGCTTTACAATCCGCAAGCCATAAGTTGTATATGACGACTCGCACGATCGCAAAACAACTTATTGTACACTTCGCCTTGACACACTCTAATCATTATGCAATTCCAATGTAAAATTAATATGCATACCATTTAATGTGCACTTTCTATTACGATCTTGTGTTATCTGGGGGAAACGTACATCGGACTGAAAGCTGAAGCCAAACGGATTGGACTTGTCATTAATGTATCGAAAACAAAATACATGAAAGGAAGAGGTTCTAGGGAAGTGAATGCTGACCTCCCTCTTCGGATTCATTTAGACGATGATGAAATCGAGGTGGTAGAAGAGTTCGTGTATCTGGGCTCACTGGTTACCGCAGACAACGACACCGGCAGAGAAATACAAAGACGTATTATGGCAGGAAATCGTGCCTACTTTAAACTCCGTAGGACACTACGATCGAACGAAATTCGCCACCGCACGAAGTTAACGCCCATGAGACATGGACTATGCTCGTGGAGGACCAACGCGCCCTTAGTGTTTTCGAACGGAAGGAGTTGCGCACCATCTACGGCGGAGTGCAGATGGAAGACGGAACGTGGAGGAGGCGAACGAACCATGAATAGCATCAGCTGGTTAGGGAACCACTCACACCGCAAAAATCGAATAAAAATGTCAACAAATTTTCTCAGCAACCAAGAAAATCATTATTTATCATAAAGCAAAAGTTTTTCACAAACTGTATTTAGTCAGTAGGACGGCTTTTCATGGGAGTTTTTCACTAGTACGGCAATTTTTTGAAAAACTCCGCTTAAACATAACAATAACAATAAATTTCAAATCAATTTACAAATTAACTAGACTTCAAAAGTTTCGTCCAAGTCAAGAAATAGAATCGTCTTTAATGCTTCTTTCCATACGTCAGAAATACTTATCGAGAATCATTGTAATTTTAAACACATCTGCGAATGTGCGGTGCGAACCACGATCAGTCATCCTATTTCAGACGGCATTGATTGCACTTGTTAAACAATTCTAAAATACACGTATATATAATAAACGTTCCGTGACGTCATTGATATGTATTATTATTTCCCATTATCGCATAGTATTAGATTTTATTCGTCTTTAATTTATTTCATAATATTAAAAGTGCAAAACTTTTCGTACCTAGTGTTTATTTTATCAGACGGATTGTTCACTGTAAAACTGCTTGAAGCAAATATACTAGTAAAAATTACAGTATATTGTTTATACGGTTATTTGAAATTTATTTTATATTGGTAAACGGAGTTATAGTCTTTGAAATGGATATCAATGTTTCTCTTCCTTATTGTTAGACTTCTAATAAACAAACGTAGCCACAGTGAATGAGTTTTAACAGCGGACTCTCTTTTCAATCAACCATACGACTTCAAGACAATCGATACTCACCGGCAGCGCCGTTCGTCTTATCCGGCTCCAGTATTCTGGGTGGGCTGATAGAAATTTCGTCCTCCAGAATCTCGAAATCCATCGACAGGCTTGCAGGAAACGTTTCGTCAGTCAGTTGTTGGTAGGACATTTTGCAAAAATGATTTTATTTCACTTCCTGATGCGAACACATCGATGCACTTGAGTTGTCTGAAGCTTTGTTAATGTGTTGGAACGTGCAAGAGCTAGCTGAGACTATTGTTTCTAACACTTCGCAGCTTCGAAATATGCGTATCAACTGTGAGTGTAACGTCGCAATAGAGTTGGTATTCCAAGTTTGAAACAGAAAGATTCGTAACGGATCAGATGAGAATACATATTATTGTATTTGTAAGTTCATGTCAATATTCAGTCAATAATCAACTAAAAAAGTCACTAAAACTTACATATATATACACATCAAGATTTTTTTACTTCATATTAGAATAATATGTGTAAAGAAACAGTGAAAATATTGGTAACTATTTCGGTTACAAATGACAAATGAATTGGTCTCTTGGGCAAATTTACCTGAGTCATTGGTTTTATTGCACAATTATAATAGTTTTGAAAATTTGTCATAATAATAACAACAAGAGAGAGCAGTAAAATAAAAGGTCTGAAAAAAGTTACCAAATACGCCGATAGGCGAGTCCATTGACATAGGTAATCACAAAGAAACGTGCACTATATTTTTAAAAATCACCTTCGCTAAGTCTATATTTTGGCCTAATATCAAGAATTTTCAGTTTGCTTGAATCTACATTTCTCGCATTAAGCATTTATTCTTCTCCAACAGAAATTTAAAAATTAATAAATAGTTGATCAAAATTATCATTTTTAATAACGAGCGTAGCAAAGTGAGGTACTTATCAACTACTTATCAATCTTCATCAATTTTTTTAGGAATTCCTATAAAAAATATTTTAAGCCTAAGTCGAAGAATACGAAATGACGAATAGGTGGTTAAGTAGTTGAATGTACAAATATTTACATAGTTAAGTACCGTAAAACGGGGTAACATTGATTATCGGAGTAACCAGGATCAGTTAGATCATTCTTAAGTGAAATAAACAACTTCCGCCAACTTTCCTGAAATAATCAATGTTACCCTGTTTTACGGTAGTTTAAACAATTGTTATATTATATTATATTTTGTTTATTTTTGAATTGCTTGCATTCGGGAATAAAAAAAATCATTACCTAGGTAGTGTCAAACGCGCACGACTAGATTGAATTGGTTAGCTGGAAATTACTTCTAGTAAATCCCCTGGTACGGTTCCCTTTCTACGCCTCTGGTTATTACCTTTGATCAGCATTTTCACCGAAATGTAAGCTCGTGATATATGTGACGAAAACTAATTCCGTCTCCGAAGAAGTTCTCTGTCTTGATAGCCCGTCAATCGAGCATCAGAGTAAAACCTGTTTACGGCCAGTGCCGGTAAAACACACCAACATACGGGTTCGTTCGTACCTGTATCGTTTTGCAATCGGCTGGGATGTGGCATTTAACTTTAGCCGGCTCATTCACATCGTCGGCCAGTTAGTGACTTCCATTCAACCAAGATCAACACACGTCCGTTTGATGAGCTGGGATGAAGAAACCAGTATTGATAGTGGCATTCGCGCTTCTCATCGGACAACGATTCGCGGATTCACAGGTGTGTACAGTGCTCAACGGCCGAAAGGGGTTCGGTGCGATTATCTGCATCGTAATCTTAGGTGAAGGGTGAACAAATTGTTTAGTCGTGAGTTACAATTCGTAATATGTGAATATTAATAACTGTGAAGTGATCATCGATTCCCGTTTCATCGTGAACCAAATAAAGAATAACAATATATGAAATATTCATTGCTAAATAGAATGAATATATTTTCTGAAGACGATAAGTATAATAATTACAGGAATTCGTTAATTACATTATGATCGATGGTTATGCAATCAAAACCAATAAGCGCTTCTCATTAAACCATCTGTCAAACCGCAAAAACTACATACTTTACATCTGATCAAAATAATTACAACTACCGTTGCAGGAATGCTCGGGAAGATGCGTCAAAAAGGATGAATGTCAAATAACTGGAAGTTCAGATGTTGTGGTCGTTCCAGTATTGCCAATCACTCAAGCAGGTGCACTTGATGCAGATTTCGTCGATCTTAGGTAAGACGTTATCAGCTACTTACGGAGAGATGAAAGTTGTACTGAAAATTTTAAACTTGGCTAGACTCGACGAAGGTTGCGATAGACTGGAGACCTGCTGTTCGGAAGGTGATATCATTCCCAGTGCACCGAAAGGATCTTTCACTTTCGGTCAATGTGGTGTAAGAAATCAGAACGGAATTGGCTACAGACTGGTCGGTCATAAAAATGGAGTTTCGGAATACGGTAACAACGAATATTAATAAGTGTAAACAAATGTGTCACCGTCTTTGATAACTGGTTTATAGGTGAATTCCCATGGACGTTGATGGTGTTGAAATCCCAACAAGTAGTCGACATTTATAAGGAAGTATATATATGTGGAGCATCGTTGATCGCTCCAAATCTGGCACTGACAGCTGCTCATTGTGTGGTAAACTTCAAAAACGAGAAATATTACGTTCGAGCAGGCGAATGGGACACAAACACCGACAGAGAGTTGTATTCTACGCAGGTGAGTTTCTACTAAACCACGATTAAACTGTTTAACTTAACTGCAATTTAATATTCAATCCACGAGTTCGTTGTTTGGATAACCCTTAAAATTTTGGACTTATTCCATTGTAGACCCGTGACGCATCGGAAATAATAATCCACGAAAATTATAACAAACATCACCACAACAACATAGCTTTGCTCAGACTGGATACTCCGTTCAACGCAGATAAAAATGTTCAAATCATTTGCCTACCGCCGGTCGGTTCCAGCTTCACTGGCCAGGAATGCTTCACTGGTGCATGGGGTAAAGACAAATTTGAACAAGGAAGACTGCAGAATATTCTCCGACGGGTAGAGGTACCGGTTGTTTCACATGACCAATGCCAAGACGCATTCCGGTCCACACGGTTGGGGCCGCGCTTCGTACTGCATGACAGTTACATGTGCGCCGGGGGAGAGGAGAATGTCGACGTGTGTACGGGAGACGGTGGTGCTCCGCTAGCCTGTGCCACTCCGGGGGACAGTGGTCGATACTATCAAGTGGGAATTGTCGCTTGGGGAATTGGCTGCGGGCAGAAAGGTATTCCCGGAGCATACACAGACATCGTTAGTTTTATTCCGTGGATCCGGAATAAGATGGCGAGTTTGGGTATCGACGGGAGCACATCAACTTTCTAATGATGCGCAATCTCTTAGTTTGTTAGGTCTAAAGATAAAACTATTTATTGACAAACCTAGACACATTTATAAAATATCACATTATACCATAAAACCGGTTTCATCAGTAGCATAAAGCATTCATTCTTTTGCGTCATCGATTAAAATATTCGGAATGGATGACGCAAAATCATTTCAGATTTTAGACTTGAAGATGAATTTTGATTGTTTGGCTGACTCGGGGATATTTTAAAACTAGAAATAATTATGAATCCAGATATCGACAATAAATTGTTCACTACCGAACACAGGATAGTTCTTTAAAGATTAATAATAAATTGATTAAGAATCAAAACTAGCTTCCACCGCATTTCAATCTGAGACGCAAAAAGTGAAACAAATGCAGTTTTATTCTATTAGAAAATATGTGTATGTTTTTTTAGCGATTCCTCATTTTATTTCGTTGAGCGTTGACAATAGTTGTGTCAAGTTTTCTCTCAAAAACAACATTAATAGAAAAAAACTGACGTAGAACTGTCAAATGCTACAACGTAGCTGAATTCTGAGTATATAAATAATAAAAATGAATTATTCATTGCTAGGTAGTTGTATTCCCAACATTGAAAAAATTGGACCTTTACAATCAATCAGTATTACTCTAACGCTAATGGATGATTCCTCTGGATGAAGTTTTCGGAGCGTCTTACTAGAATACGAAACCTAAAATTAAAAAAGAAGAAAACTTATCCAATTTAATTCTACTATGTATATTTTATTCACGACAGATACGTATTTCGCCTACGACTTGCAGGCTTCCTCAGTTCGAAAACAGACACTGAGGAAGCCTGCAAGTCGTAGGCGAAATACGTATCTGTCGTGAATAAAATATACATAGTAGAATTAAAGTTATTTTCTTCTTTTTTGATTCCTCTGGGTTATTGGACGAAATCGACTCATTGGGAAATACATCAACCTCATGCTACTCCAGAAAAAGTAGCAACCCTTTTTGAAGTCGATCCTTTTGATAAATATTCTGATACAGGGTTCCAGAAGTTACGAAAGCCACATTTAATGACGTAGGATCACGTCTTTGTTTATGTTACTGTATAGCACTTTGTGAAAAAAAAAACGGAACGGCAACGTCTGACCGAAAAATTTCAAACATTGATAACATTTTCACCACTGCATGGAATTTTATCGTCAATATGCCGTTGAATAGAGAAAATGTCCAGCACTAATGTTATGTGACGATTGTAATCATTATGCAATTATTAACCAGTCAAAATTGATTGAAAGTCAAGTTTATCAATCACTACCGTGCCCAGACAAACACAAAAGGTGGGACACACAACCTTTCAGAAGAATGTTTCGGTCTGAAAAAAAATAGAATAATAATTAAAATTGGACCAAAAATCAGCTTTGGAACTGGACTAGAAATTAGAGTTGCAATTGAGTTCGAAATTGGACTTGACATAGGACTTTAAATTGGACTTGAATTTGAAATAATTTGGGTTTCAAGTTTTACTTCATATTAAACTGGGAATTTTTTTTTTTTTTTTTTATTGAATAATAATAAAAATAAAAATAGTACATGTTATTCAATCTTATCCTCTATGTCTAACCTAGTATCCTATGTCTAAATCTTTCTACCCTATCAGTCCTATGTCTAAATCTTTCTTCTATTTCTATCAGTCTTCTTTAATTTTAATTTTTTTTTTCTTTCAACAGATATTTAGATAACTACCGAATTCTTTCACGAAAACTTTCCGATTGTTCCACCGTGTTTCCCTCAACTGTTTTTTAAAAACAAACAAGGACGGGTTCTCGTATCTTAAATTGAAAGAAATAGCCCGTATTGTTAACCACAACGCTGCTTTCTGTTGTTTTGATTTTAGGCTTATTTTCTGCGGGATAATATCTTCAATGTCACTGATTATAATGCCTATTCTTGATCGAATGACCTGAGAACACCAATCCCAAATTTTTTTCGCACTATGACATCTTTTAATTCTGTGGGATATACTGTCCACACTTCCGCATTTGCTACACATCTGTGAAGTTTGCCGAATATTATAGACTAAAAGCTTTTCTCCAGTTGGAATTATGTTATTTACAAAGCAGAACACTTTAGAACGATCGCTTATCGCTAGGAGGAATTGGACATGAAACTGAATTTGAAGCTTTTATTTGAAATTTTGTTTGAAATTGGAATTGAATTAGCTTTTGAAATAGAATTAAAAACTAAAGCTGAAATATAATTTCAAACTGGTTTTGAAATTGAGCTCGAAATTAAAACTAAAATTGGAATTGAATTTAGACTTAAAATTGAACATAAATTGGATTTGGAATTACATTTGATATTAGACTTGAAATTGAAATCCAAATTGTACTTGAAATTGGACTTGTAACCAGAGTTTGAATGTGACCTAAAGTTGGAAATAAATTTGACTTGAAATTGGACTTCGAATCGGACATGCAATTGAAGCTGAACTTGACATTGGTTCTGAAATTAGGCATGAATTTGAACTAATTGGAACTTGAATGTGCTTTAAACTGGACATGGACACGAAATAATTATAATTTTAAGTTATTAGAATTGACATATTTCGCCTTACTCCGTCACACTTCTTATCTATTTTTTACATGTTCCATTCTTTCTCTTTTCCAGTATCGATTTTCCACTTTTGGTTCCGTTGTCTTGATGTTTGCTCTCACTTCCATTCAGTTTTTACTCTTTTTCTCTCGTTTTCCTTTTTTCTGTCCTGTGTTTTCGTTTTCTGTCGCATTTGTTCTTATTACGCCCGAACAATGAACTAGGTTTACTTTAATTACTGACCACACATGATATATCATGATGCTAACTGTCAGTAAGTAAGAAGCACTGCGGAATAAAAACGTCAACCAATCACTGGAACTGAAAACAGTCAATAATATACCTGACAGTCTTGAACAGTTTAATATCGTCAGCAAAAAGCATACAGCAATCAATTGGAAGTAAACGCAAAACGTCGTTAACAAACAGTATGAAAAGCAGTGGTCCCAGATTACTACCTTGTGGAATACCGGAGAGCTTTGAAAAATGTGCAGCCTGCACTTTCCCTATTTTGACAGAAAGTAGGGTAAAGAACTAGTTTTAAGCAGTCTAAACGGGTCACTGATTGTTTTACCTTATTACAAGCGATGGGTTGACTAAGTGGGGGATATCAGCATACCAATCTTCTTGCTATCTTTAGTTCTTCAAGCTGTTACCATTGGAAGACACTATTGTTGAGCTAAACTTTTGATTTTTCGCTTTAAAAGTTGGAGCGGCGGAACTAATTTTGAACGGACCGAACCCATTTTCACCCGCAAGGTGCTTTTTTAAGCAATGCTGAAATCTGAATTTTTTTACGTCCCCTTAAAAAATCCCTCGAACTTTTCCCCCTATTCAGTAAGTTCGCGTTCCTATCCGCGACCTACTAATCGGCATCTGATGCGTAATCGGCATAGCGTATCGGCATAGATGCGTATAATGCCATCTGTCTAAATTGTTTATCGGGGCATACACTCACCGCACCGTTCGGCAAACGGTATTCGTCGTCTCTTTTATTCTCTGGTGTTCTTATGGGAAACTGCGAGTTTGACGTCTCACTCGCTGTTCATAAGGATGGTGGGAGAACAAAAGAGGTAAACATATAGCAGTACAAACGATCCGACTCTGAACAGTGTTGTCAAAGCAAATAACATTGAAACACATAGTTGCTTTATTAAATCACTGAGAAAATCTTCGAAAATTATTGAAAAAGCTGTCTTTTGTGTTGTTTTTAATAAAGAAAAATTAATTATGAACATACATTTCTCTTGAAAGTATTGAACCACGTTTTCACCATAGGAGGTTTCAGTTAATTTCAAACTTAAAATTCTTATTTCCAGAACCGAAACAGTGTCTTGGCAACACGATAGTTCATCAGTTGTGCTGCAGCTGCTGCTAGTGGTGAACAGGTTCCGTCAATTCAGAATTTGTTTTCAGTTTTGTTAGAAAATAATAAAACTATTGGCTAGTGACAAAGCCTTAGATAATAGAAAAAAAGAGAGTGAATAATATGGTATGTGACAATTGAGTGCTTGACTTTCAGAGTGGTTGTAATCAGTGCTGAAAATTTGATGAATTCGTTAGTAGCGAGGTGGCGATTGCTGAAGAGCAGCTGAAAAATGTACGTTTTTGGACAACAATTTTTAATTCATCATATTTCTTGTCGGAAACCCAGTAAATTGTGTTTGTGTGAATCAAATGTATGGTTAAGTGATTTGTGAAGATGATCCTATCAAAAGATTTTGAAAATATGAATAAAAAAGTGCATTTTCGGATCATTTATGTTCAACTGATTAAAATAGGTAACACTGCTTAACTCGTTCCTTACCCTATCCGATTTAATAAATATTTAGGATCGAAACCATTCGACAATGGTAGAGTTGATTCCAAGTCATTCCAACTCAGCCAATAAGCTACTATGATTAACCCGATGCCGTTTTCAAATCGGTATAAATCCTATCAATTTACAGCACTTAACGCTGTAACACAAAGTTTGCGGCAGAATAGCGTTTCGGATAAAATCCATGTTGATCCAATAAGACTTAGTGCTTGCAGCTTGCGAAGAGGGCATCATGCACAATAATTTCAAACACTGTTGAATAAGGGCAACGCGATCCTTCTTCTTTCCTCTTATCACTATGTGCTCTTACTACCATCGAACGACCAAAAGATCTTCGGGTTCAACCTAATACAATGCTGCATTCGCTAATTAAAGGATTTGTACTAGTAACGATTATATTTATAATATAAATAACTGGCACGATCGAAATTCTACTGCTTCAATAAAGCATTACGCAGTTTACAATCGACGCATCGACCTCCGGGGAGGCACGCAATAAACCACTGTACTGTTACAACAGCATCATTAAGAAAAAATTTTTTCATGCCACATTCAGTTTGTCAATGGTTTGTGACATAAAAGTTAGAAAATTTCATGCGCCGGTTATGTTTGTTATTATTTATTGAATAATTTATTGCTGATTGCACAATAAGTTTTATATCCAAAATTGTGCAATTGCTCAGAAAAGTACTATTTTAGGTTGAACTAGGCAACTCGGTAAACTTCGTATTGCCACAGCTTAAGGGGACATAAACGACTAAAATTTTTGAAAATTTCATTATTTTTTTATATCAGATTTTGATTCTGCAGTTTTTTCCGCTTGTTTTGATACTAATTTTGTTTGTAATGATCCGGCCACGGGAAGTGGCCGAAAAACAATCATACACATGAGCATTCCAGTGCAGCGTGGAACAACCTCGACAGAATAAAACGACGCTCCTGAAAAACCACGATTTTCAAACTTTATGTACCTTTTTCTCAGAAACTACACAACGTATTGGAATAAACTTTTTTCTGTTTTGTTAGTAGTAGCTTAACAAAAAAATTTATAACTTTTGAGCTTTGTAAACTGGGTTTCGCCAGAGGAGAAAGAAAAAGATAATAAAATTTGATTTTTTTGCCAGCTTTTTTTCTTCTTCTGTGATGTAAAACGTTGCTATAAATTTTCAACAAGTAATATCCACCTGTTGATATCGTATTTGCGATATAACGAAAAATTACATCAAAACCGCCCTAAAAGAACATTTGCACATAACTCTATAAGCAACTATGCTTCGTAAGCAACCAAAGTTTACGTTAGATTGAAGCTGTCAAAGTAGTCACCCATCCATGCCAATGCAGAAAATTTACTCGGAATCTGCACTGATAAATCATTGAATTGCACTTTTACCCGCATCGCACTTTTACCCTTACTTACTCTATATGTCTCTAAAAGACTGAGTAACACTTTTTGGAAATGCAAATTAAATGATGAATATACTGAAAGAGACAAATGACTTAACATGTTTTAAGATCAGTTTTGAATGTACTTTCACTTTAATTATATCTCAGTCGCCAGTTTTTCCAACTTTTTATTGTATAGCAGTACGAAATATGGCTAATTTTTACCTAAATCGTTCATTAACTCGCTCTGTATAGAAGATACGTGTTCACTTTCTTCTGCAAAAGTATGTGATTTTAATAGATACAAATGTTTGCAGAACATTATTTTTCCCTAAATCACATAGTTTTGAAGCTACAGTGAAAACTCCAATTTTTGGGGGTCCGTCATGAAAGACGCCTAGTATCTCAAAAACTGTAATACTTAGAGGAATAATGTTTTCAACAAAAAGCTTCATAATAAGATTATCTAAAACTTTCTAGAACATACTATAGCTCTATATCATCAAATTAGAAAGTTAAATTTTGCAGCGTCACCTGTGTTTGAGTTTCGAACTAATACTAACCACCAGTCGTTGCGTTTGTTGATATACAGAAATTCTTCCGAAGACGCCATATTGAAAAAAACATTATGAAAAGAGCTATTAAAAAAGTTAAAAAACGATTCCGAGCAATCAAACCACTGTGCATTCGCTTGATTAGTTCTCGAGTGATGAGGTTATTCGTGTTTTATTTGTATGGGAGCCCCCTTCCTAGAAAGGGGAGGGGTCTCAATCCACCATAGAAAAAAATCCTGTCTCTAGAAACCCCCACATGCCAAATTTGGTTCTATTAATTCCCGAGTTATGCAGAAATTTGTGTTTCATTTGTATGGGAGCCTCCCTCCTAGAGAAGGGAGGGGTCTCAAACCATGCTAACAACATACCACACATCATGGGCAATGTATATGCCAAGTTTCATAAAAATCCGTCGAGCGCTCTGCGAGTCTATACCGGACACACGAACAGCATTTCATTTTTTTGTAGATAGATGGTTCAGTGTCTTCGGTACACTAATTGCTTGAAATATGACGAAAAAATGTGCCGAAGATGCCGAAGCGATTCAGTCTAAAATATTACTTGTATAAGCGCTTGTGCACTTTTTAAAGTAAAATTTTTCATGGTCATTTTTAGTAAAAATCCGTTGCCGAAACGCTACTATCGCTTTTGGAGACTCCCAGGAACTACCGTACCAGTTTCTTCGGTTATATCGGCATTGAAGCACTCACCGAAGGACTTGCTTTTCTTTAGTCACTATTTTTGCGATAAGTATGTTAATTGCGTAGAAAAAGTCCAATTGGAAACCCAATTATAAATAAAATTTGAAATTAGGTTTAAGCCTAATTTCAAAAACGTTTAAATTCAGTTTTTCCGTACCTGGTAATTCCGCACATCACATTATTCCGCATAGGGTAACCAACTTGATTTGGACCCCTACATGAATTGGACCCTTCAACTGATTTAGCCACATTACTACGTAGCAGCTCCAAATTCGATTGGTTTGATACCGTAATAATATTCTTTGGATTCTTTTCTAAGCCTGAATATGTTCGGAACACTTTAAATTACTTTTATTTAGCTAAAATTTACAATCATAAAGTGTATTGCCATCTACCGCTCACAATCCGACGTAGGTGAAGGGGAAACGATGTTTGCAACACATTTTCAATTTGCTTTTAATAGCTGAATTCAATGAATTCGTATTGATGAAATCAGTTAGTTTTATTCTGAAAGACGTATTTTACGAGTTTTGAAGGTTTCTTCTCAAGATTTTAATTGAAAACCACATTGTCGTGAAAATTTTCTTACCATCAGATTTTGGACACCCCTGAATTTGGATTTTTGACAGCAGTTTGTTTACCTAATAAAATTTCTGGTAAAGGCAAAGAACACCTCGTAAAAAGTTCGTTGTTATGTAAAAAGTTCTGAGGAATACGATGGTGCTGAAATTTTGAGTGAAAAATGCAAATTTAGTTTTAAAATCGAAAATAAAACTACTTGGCAATACTGCTGGTAAAAACTAATATCTTTTTCGGATTCCCCAGATAATTTCCCTTGAAAATGTAGAAGAGTTTCTTTATAAACCGTTTACTTTCGGAGATATAAGCCAAAAAAAAAGGATTTGATGAAAATGAGGCTTTTTCTTATAAAAGGGGGGGCTCCCATAAATCGAGGGGATGTCCAATCGGTACCAAACTTGGATTTTTTGTCTTTTGGCCCAAAATGAACAATCTGGCCGGATTTGGTAAAAATTCGAGGAGGTCGATTACAATTGACTCGGACACATGGCGTGGAATGATCCATAGACAAGAAAGGGAATACGAAACAGAAAATCAGAGAAAAAACATCGAGAAAAAATCAGATGGGTTGTGTACAAGACACGACCGCATATATAGGTGACGCAGGACTACGTAAGTCTCTTTGTAGTGATAGTAGCATGTATTCATGCTTGTAATCATTCGATTCTTCATCATTAACGAAACTAGCGCATTTTTTCGACAACGAACTTGTGTCATTTTTTCTGGCACACTTTCCTATCACAGACATCAAATTGGACTAGGCTTAATCGCATTCGTAAGAAATGTGTTGGCACGGGGGGCTTTGTCACTCTTTCTGGCGTACTTCCCAAGCAAGGACATCAATATGGTCTAGGTTGAACCGCGGTGTTAAGAAATCTTATTGAAATGAGGAAACTCTGTCACTTGTTTTGGCTTACTTCCCAAGCACAGATATCAAATTGGTATAGGTTTAGATCATCGTAAAGAATCTTCCAACCAATCACGAAGCGAGAATTCTGGTAAAACATAGGTTCATTATTTTCAATTTTTCAATAGTTCAACATCAGGAAACCATACTTTTCTTCATTTGGGTCAATTGTTACAAGATTTTCCGATCGATTGGTGTAAGAATATTGAAAATCGATCGGAAAACCGCTGAGCTATTAGCGCTCAAAACCTTTCATTTCTCGAGACGCTCGCATTTTTCGATTTTTTGGAATGACACCCTATCTCAAAACTTGCCGTAAGACGTAGTCCTACGTCAAAAGGAAACTGATTGAGTAAACGAGGATATTGGAATTACAGGTCAAAGGCGATATAAAAAAGAAAGATGGAACAAAAATGGGAAAATAAGACAGAAAAAGAAAAAACAAATAAAACGGATTTATGAAACGAATACAACGGAAGGAAAAAGCCCAGAAACGGGAGATAGAGAAAGAAAATTAAAGAGGAAAATGAAAAAGGAAATTAAAAAGAATAAACGTGACAGAAAAGACGGAAATACAGGGCATCAAAGAGGGGAAAATGGATCATACGAAGACGAAAAACGAGAAAGAATGGAAATAAAAGTGAGTTAAAAGAAAACTAAAATTGGAAGCAGAAAAAGGGAACGTGGTAGTGAAAAGACGGCAAACGGGAAAAAAGAAAAGGAAAGAAAAAACATGACTGAAAATAAAAAATGAGACAGGAAACGAAGACAAACGGAACAATGAAATAGCAAAGACGAGACAGGAAAAAAGAAAAAGAGAAAACCCAGAAGTAAGTGAGAGCAAATCCTAAAAATATGGGGAGAAAAACCGGAACAGAAAAGTCGTAACATGTGTGAGGGAACAAATCAAAAAATTTCAATTTTAATTTCAAGAAAAACTTGGTGTCTAATTATGTTGTTGTTGTTATTCGTTTATTAGGAACTTATAAACGCAAAGCGTTCATAGACAAGGATGTTAAATAGCCTCCAGGAACGAGATGGTGAACGGACGTCTTCAGGATCGAATACACGCGACTTTTCTGTATAAACTTTATTACTTGATGTCCTAACAAGGAAAGAGACTTACTCTAGGTTTACAATTGTATTTATCCTATATCTACCGGAAGTTGAATAACAGTATAGTCCACAGAAAACTGTTGATTTTCAAGTTACATCAAGATATCCATAATATCTAGATCAGTAAATGAAGGATCTTAACTAATTATTTAACAAAGGACTCATCTAATTATGTTTGTTCCATGTCCAGTTACATGTGAAGTAAACATTCAGGACCAAATTAGCTCAAGTTCAAGTTTTGTGCAATGTCCAATTACAACTTCGATTTCAAGTCCAGTTTTAACTCTAATTTCTAGTCCAGTTGAAAGTTCAATTTCTAGTCCGATTTCAAGTTTGATTTTAAATCCAATTGCCTTCGAAAATCCGAAGTGTTCAACCTAATCGGCCGGAATTTTTGTGATAAGCAATAAAAGATTCAATTTTATACGATTTCCCAGTTTTTCCAGATCAAATACATTCATTTTTCTTGCTCCACATTTTGGTTACGTCTGGGCACGCTAGTGCTGGCTAGAAGTTACATGTTTTTAACGAGTGATTGAGCAAATTGAAGTTTTTCGTGGAGGGCTTTAGGATCTTCGATTTCTCAATGGAGAATGGAGAATTAATGGAGAAACATAAAAATATCGAATTGATGATTTGAATTTTTAAAATTAATTCCACGGTAAGTATTTCGCAAACAGAAAATTTAATGGTTGTTGTCCCTCCATACATTAGAACATAATTCTTTACCTACGAAATCATAACCAATCATTCATCTCCTTTGTTTCGTATAGCAAATGGCAAACTAAAACATTTGATAGTGCTTTGGATGTGTCATTGTAAGATGCTTTCTTGTATGGGAATAGTTCAAGCGATTTCGACAAACTTGCTCGCCATGAACGTCGTGTCAGCAAATTTACTCACGCGGTCGGTTGCGACCGAAACGCGATACTACAAGATTTTTTTTCGAAGATAAACTGGCCGTCTCAATCTATGGAAATAAAGCGTGCTTCACTGAATAATGTCGGTTTTATGCAGAACAACAGTTTGTGTGCAAAAAAAAAAAATCAGAAAATGATTGCCTATCTAAATAACATGGTTGGACTTTGAGACGACCGAAGAAATATGTAGTCGTTTGGTACTTCAAACTTTTAGGTTTCTCAGTCTTAGACCAAAACCATTTTCGTTTTCCATCTACCCTGAAGCGCATCGGCAGCACGCTAGCATCTTATTTAACCGGCTCAATCGATGAGATCTTGTGCCGCCAAGCATCTCAGGGCGGGGGAAAACATGTTCACTTGCAGAAATGTTGAACCTTAACTGATGAGTCGATTTGTTGACGTGCAAAGATGCATACCGAAAGTAAGACGGTTTGCGCTGTTTGGATTGCCCTCCTGAAATTGCTTATATTTGGCGATGGAGGTTTACTTGCGGAAGAATTGCCAGAGGAACAGTTGTGTACGGGAGGAGTTTGCGTTCCCTATTATCTGTGTTCTAATGGAATCATCATTGAAAATGGTGAAGGTCTAATTGATCTTCGGGTGGGAGACACTATGTGTAGTACTCCGGACACAGTTTGTTGTATGCCGTTAGACGATAATCCTACTGCAGAAGCTGCCTGCGAAGGACTTTGTGTTCCACATGATCAATGTATGTTCAACGATGAAGAACATTTGATTGATCTGCGACTGGGTCAAAAAAGCTGTAGTGAGAATTTTGTATGCTGTCGTTCAATGGTAATGCAATACCAAGGAAGTGAAAGTGAAAATCTGTGCGAAGGAAAATGTGTTCCTCTTGATCAATGTACCAACGAAACTGGCAAATCATTTAGTGATAGTGAGAAATATGATTTGAGAAGTTACGATCAAACTTGCCCGACGGATTTGGTGTGCTGTAAAGAGTTGATGTTTGAAAATGTGAATACCATTCATCAAAATGATTGCCAATGTGTGCCATTTTACGACTGTTTGGACGATGTGCTTAATACGGCGAGTTTGATTAATTTGAGACTCTCTGGAGACGAATGCCCAGATGATCAAACATGTTGCACAAATCCAAGACCAGCAATTTCTAATAACGAACATTTGCAATGCAAAGGGTCGTGTGTTCCCCTGGATCAGTGCCCGAATGTGTTATATAGCCTTATCGATTTACGTGGTAACGTTTATTGTGCGCAAGACGAAATTTGCTGTACCTCTGAGGATAGTACAAGTGTCCAACTTCCGCAGGTGTGTGAAGGAAAATGTGTACCTCTCGAGCAATGTCGTGATTTCGGCCTAGATGAAATGATTCCTTCAATCACCGTTAACATTTGCCCTCTAGATTTAGTCTGCTGCCCGAACGTTGAACTCGAAATTATAGCCACAAATGAAGAGACTAAAAAATGTGCATGCGTTTCCACGGCACAGTGTGCTGATCCTGTCTCTGGTATTAATGGAATTGATTTAAGGCACACGGAATGTCCTGACAACCAAATTTGCTGCTTAAATATTTTGAATGTGCTACCAACACCGGAGAAGTTCAGCTGCGATGATTCGTGTGTACCTGAATACCAATGTAAACCTAAAAGTTCTGAAGATAGACTGGACTTACGCATTGGTGGAGATTGTCCGAATAAGATGGTATGCTGTAAAGCATCCGATTTAATAACATCAATTAATCACACGTGTGAAGAAAACTGTGTACCCAGAAGTGAATGTTTAACTGTAACGGAGAAAGATTTGATTGATATTCGTCTTGGCGAGATATGCCCAGAAGGTCTAGTCTGTTGTAAGGATTCCCAGCAGCCAATTTGTGACGGAAGTTGTGTGCCCACTTCAATGTGCGTCCATTATGGTTATGATTCTGTAGATCAAAATTTGTTAAGTTCACGAAAAGCTAGCGGTTGCTCCGACGGGGAAGTTTGTTGTGAAAATGTAAGGATCGTTGCAGAAGATAAGCCAAGTAACAACATTTGTGCCGGCACGTGTGTTACATTACAGGAATGTAATGACAATTCGATAGAAAATACTGACTTTCAGGGAGATATTCGCCGTCAAACAGTCGATAACGGGTGCTCTGGTAATTTAGTTTGTTGTGAAAATCCTTTACCAAAACCCAACGCGGAAAAGTCGTGGACCCAATGGATAACGGATATCAACAATATGATTGAGCATGATGGCGATAAAGACCAAAATTCGTGTCTTATTAAATTTAATCCCAATTATGACACAGATGGGCGGCAGGACTTTCCCTGGTTGGTAACGGTTTGGAGTAAGCATGACACTGCACCCGAGGAGTATCGTTGCCTTGGAACGCTGGTAAAAGCGGATGCTGTGCTTACTTCGGCTGACTGTGTCAATGATCTACCGCATACGCAGCTATTTGTTAGATTTGGGACTCAACATGCTGGAATGATGGCGAATGATACGGTTAGTTCTTTTTGTGCATTTAAAAAATATCTTTAGATAAAACCAAACTTTAACCAATGACCTAAGGTAGGCAATAAAACTTTTGCGGCCTACAGAAGATTCGTTTGATTTCCTCTAAATTAAAAGTAATTCGTATACACTCAAACTTTTTTTTTATTTTATTTTAATTTATCAACCATATATTCTGTATCATTCGTGCCTCATTGCTAGTTTTTATTAATTATAGAAAGGTAGTTTTAGCAATGTTATATTCTACGACTTCATTATTTTAGTTTTTTTCCAGACCATTGCAAATAACTGAGGAAGTTTGAAAAATTATCGATCGACCTTCTTTGCTTTGTTCAAATGTCTCTGAAATATATGAACGTATTAACATGCTTACTTTTGGTTGATAAACGGGTGGATAATGCGTAAAATAAATCCCATGGTGGTTCTCAGCCGTTTATCCAGCAACTCCTATCCCTACCTCCTCGTGCTACCAACCGAAATATGAGCAACCTTAGTGTAGATCGGGTAATCGTAATGCTGACAGGGAAGAGGAAATGATCGTTCTCGTGTCAGCGTAGGTAAATCTGGTAGGAATAAGATAACCAGGAGCGCAGCGAGTAAGATGGTTAGACCAGGTGAAGCGAGATTTGGCGGAGAGTACACGGTGTCCGAGGAATTGGAGAGCGGTAGCATACTACCCAGTAAATTGGAGAAACCTTGTTCAACAGGCTTTGTCTTAGGATGACAAGGTACCTAAGTGAGTAAGTAAGTGTCAGTGTGGGACACTAAACGGCACTGTCATGATGGTCATCCGGCGATACAGGGGGTTGGGTCAGGCCTTACAAGCCATCCGTTAAAAATTTAAGCCAATAATGTAAATATATACCGGAACAATCGGCACAGACCAACGCAACGAAAAGTGACTTACGATTGGAAGCTTGGAACATGAAACTGCAATTCTCTCAATTTTCCTACATTCTTTCCGACTCATTGTGGGTACTCAAGTTTGCAGTCGCAAACTGCAAACTGGCTGCAGCTAGAATAGCGTTAAAGTAACCATTAACAGCGCAGCACAAGGTGCCATTGGGTTCACTGAAAGGAGTCGACGCAACGACTGGTTCGACGAGGATTACCAGAGAATAGATGAGAAGAATGCAGCGCGGGAGTTCATGGTGCAGCAGGGGAAGTCTAACCCGTAATTGACCAGCGATTGGTCCTCTGATCATCCTGGGTCATAAACGCCAAGGAGAACGCCAAACCTCCGGGCAACGTCGGGCAACGACCCTAAGCGTAAAGGTAACCGATATTCGTCAAGGAAGGAAGCGCCTGAGAGAACCCACCTGGAACGCCATTCTAGGTCGCCCATCCGCCACCCGCTAGAGACAACGTAGACGCCATTTTGCCAGCCTGCAGAAAAGACGCCGGTTATCCACGTCACCACCA